>NW_006208108.1:265008-317496 GCF_000334495.1 Tupaia belangeri chinensis | reverse complement strand
CAGCATAGAGCTTAAGGCAGCTGTATCCCACATGGCTGACTACATGGTTGGAGTCCTAAATTGAGTTGCTTGAAAAACATGAGAGGTGGGGGTGTGCCTGCATGTCTAATAATCTCAAGAGCAGAATAGAGGGGAAGAAATCATGCCATGACCTTCTCACCAGCAGATGAATTCTCTATTTCTCTGTTTCACTCTAGTGAGTGCACACACCTATTAAAACAAACAAACAAACAAAAACCATAAGAACCAATTCAGAAAAAATAAGAGTCCTGATAGCATAAACATTTTTAGTCTAACATGCTTTATTTACTAATATGGGGACCAGTAGATGGTAGAGCAATTAAGTCATTGAACTCCCACCTGGCTGATTGCAGTTTGAGTCCTCAACTTTGTGGCTTTAAATTATGCTGGGTACATGTAAGTGTGGCCCCAAAATCCAAAAATAAAATGGAGGAGAAGGGATTTTATCATGGCAATACCTTCTTTGAGGTGATTTCTCACTTTTCCTTTCACTGTGTCTCTCTCTCTCTCTAAGGTAAGCGTACACACACTATGACAACAATCTTTCAAAAAAGAAAAAAAAAACACTTTGAGTGTTTAAATTAAGGATGAGATTGAAGGAATTCAACCATCAAACACAAGAATAATTACACAGAAAATAGAGAAACAATTAAAGGCAATATATAATATTAATTTAATAACTAAAGAATGAGCTACTTTTAAAACTCAAAGCATACTTTTAGCAAATATTCTTTTAAAAGCTGAGAATTTCCATGGGAAAAAGGAACAATTATGAAGACTAATTAACTACAGAGAAAAATGTTTTTACAAATTTGTAAGAAGATTTGATGTTGCCAATAACTGACTAGAAGATTTGAATCAAATGTTTAATTTTGAACAGAAACATATTTAACAACAGTTTTTCAGAGTTAATGTAATAGTGCATAAAATATAGAAAAGCCACCTGAAAGTACCTGAAATGTGCCAAATGGTTGAAAACTGACAAGCCAGATAGTATTTATACTTTCTCTATTTCTTTAAAGAATTGTTTATTTAATATTATCACTATTATTAGTTTTTCATTTGCAACAGGCATATGTGCTTACCAGAGACAGAGAGGAGTGGGGAGAATGTGAGAAATCAAGCCACCAGGTCCGAGACTTGAATTGTGGTAAACCATGTGTGAGTCTAGCACCTTAAACACCATGCCACCTGCTGGCCCTGGCAGGTGCTATTTAAATGTTCCAGAACATAGGGAAAATAAGAAATGCTTCAATCATGATTTTTGGAACTAAACAGAAACAAAGTGACATGTGGGATATACCCAATTCTAGATGGGTTATGAAGGAAAACATGTGCATGGTGAATGTAACTCATAATTGAGCACTATTTATTCTAACACTGTTAAAAGACTATGATACTAAAGTTCTCATCACAGAAAATGTGAAATATTTCAGGTGATATATGTGGTAACAGCTTTAGTCCAACTGTTCATATTATATTTAAAAATCCTAAAACTTTGTGTTTTATAAATATGCATCTGTAATTTGTCTATATGTACATTTTTTAAATGTATGAATTTAGTGAATGTATGCACTTTTTAGTCATTCTTAAAGAATTTTTTCATCTTCTCCATACATTAATGATCCTCCTTTAAAATCACTTCTGTTCAGACAACAGTGTCATCATCTAGCTAAATGACACCCTGTCTCACTCACAAAGCCTTGAAAGCCTCACTTCATTGTTTGGACACAATTTGCTTAAGCGGAGGGGGAAAAAAACCACTAAAACATTTCAAGGTTTTCTGGAGCCCTGGGAACATTATTCACACCAGCTCTGTGTACCAGTGCAGGAGAATATCTAAATGGGAACCTGGGCCTATAACTTTGGCTTCTGGCTTGGCTGAAAATTTGCCCTGAATCACATGACTTGATTATATTTACTAATGCTGTCCCCTCTGTTTAGGTACTGATGGGAGAACTACCAATTTGTATTGGCCTTTCACTTTGCCATTGACCAGATCAATAAGAGCCCCCATTTGCTCCCCAACTTTTCTGTGGGCTATGATTTCTATAATGCATTTCCCAGTGACAAAAGAACTTTAGAAAGTGCTCTAGTTTTGCTCTCTGGAGGGAATCAGTCCCTGCCAAACACAGAAACAACCTATTGCTATCATTGCAGGAAACATGCCAATATTTTCTGCCCAAGTTGGAACCCTATTGAAGCTCTACAAAAGCCCACAGGTAAGTAGGTTGTCAGGTTCAGGAATGAGAACTGGATAGCTTCTAATGCAATCCTCTCACATCTGAGCAAAGAAAACGTGGAAGCTAGGTTTACATACCCCTGTGGGCCCTCAACACTTCTCTTGGTTGTTTGAACACAATTTGCTTAAACAAAGGGAAAAAGACACAGGTTCTTTCCTGGATCATGAGATTATTAACAGTACAAGGATGAGAAAGAAAAAGAGCAGTGATAGGACAGCTGGTGATATGGTGGTTATTGTGCCTGGATCTGACTTAGTTGACTACATGACTCAAGTCTTGATCCTGTTATCCTGAACAACACACTGGGCATATGTGCTTGCATGCCCAAAATTCCTACATTGAAGGGATATTGGCATGACCATCCCCTATGAAGGGTGATTTCTCACTCTCCTTCTATCTCTCTATGGCAAGCACACATGATTTAATTTGCACTTTGACAAATTAAAAATACAAAAGAAGTAAAATCTGGTAAGTTCCACCCATATTACTTTCCATAGCCATGACATCCAACCCCCACTGATTGGAATTTTGTTGGTTCTCTTAAAGATGCCTCCTAAAAAGTGCACACAATATAGAGAACCACCCCATCTTAGAACAGGACAATGTTAGGGGGCATTCAGAGGACAATTAGACACAAAAATATAAAAAATCATTGTATTAATTATCACTTTGGAAAAAGAAATAATATTCAAGCACTGGAGATCCTCCAAACTCACAAAATGGCTCAGTTCCCTGAGCTCAGGTTTACCAGGTTCTTCTGTCCTTCCTCACATCCATGCAGGTGGATCCCTTGAAAGCACTCCCAGTTACTGTCAGCAATGACAACTCTTCACCTCAGAGATTCTTCCAGGGATATTGTGTAATAAAAGTTTCAGGAGACATTACTGGTAAACACAGCATTACCACAGGATAAATATGTTGTTGAACAAATTTATTTAAAAGATGTCAGAGGCTATATGGTTGCATTTTAAAGACAATATAATAATTTATGCTGTATTAATAAGATACAGTATGAAAAACTCCATACATAATTTTTTTCTCAGAGTTTATGTTATCTTGGCATCTAGGGAAGGAAGTCTCTGATCCACATGTCACATGGGCTCAGGATGGCACAATCACCAACATCTTGTTGCACCATCTTTATAAAGTTTATGCATACCTCAGTCCCTTAGACAATAAAGTATGCATTGAACCCAATAGTTTTTCTTTTCTGCTTTGGCCTGGAAGTGATACTGTTATCTATACTAGTCACATCTCCTTTCTCAAAAAATTGGTATTGAAAATAGCCTCCTAATGGTCATATTGATAGAATAAAATCATTCCCATAGCAGGCAATCTCTTCACTCAGTATTCCATTCTATTATCTTAGGTAGAGAATTATCTCCTCCCTGTTTAAGTGAGAAAATTTAAAAAAAAAATCACACTGAAGTCAGAATCAGGTTATTTCTTTCTTTCTTTCTTTTTTTTTTTTTTAAGATTCCAAAATTTGGGACCAGCAGTTAGCGTAATGGCTATGTCACTGGACTCCCATGTAGTCGACCATGGTTCACGTCCTGGACCCAGCAGCTTAAACTCACATCGCGCACATGTGCATGCGTGCCCAAAATCCCAAGAGGAGTATGGAGGAGAAGGGACTGCGGCGTGGCCATACCCCCTGGGGGGTGATTTCTCGCTTTCTGTCTCTCTGTCTGTCTGGCAAGTGCACATGCCCTATAGCAAAAACCTCTCAAAAAAAAAAGATTCCAAAATTCTATATTTTTCAAAATAAAGATCACACATTTTTTAGAGACAATATACACAAGATTGCAAAAAATACTTGCCCAGGCATAAGCATATACAGATTTGTTAATTATACACATATGGCTACAAATGTGCTTGCAAAAAATTCACTGGAAATATACACAAGGTTCTGGACATGTACACCATGTAGCATTACAATTCTATATTGGAAATAGAAAAAAATGTCAATATCCTAAATTCACTTACAAGTAGACAAAATGAAAAACACAGTTCATTTTCTTTACAAAAAGGAGGAGCAATTCACACTTTCCAAGGTGGGGGTCTCTGATTGCAAGGAGAACTAGGGCAGAGTGAAATGTTTGCATGCCCTTTTGACTGTTACTAAATAAGCAAGACATTTCCATTCTTAGTATTTAAAAAACACTAGTGTGTGAGGTGAAACATCTGAATACCATTGAGAAAGTTACTCACTGGCTTCAATGGCTCACTGGCAAATCTAATCATGACCCAGAAATTCTCTAATTGCTGTGATGGGTAAATAGCTGCTTCAAGACGCCTTCCTCCAGAAACAGAATTAGATCTCTGCATGAAAAAGCCTTTGTAAATTTAATTTTGTTACTCATAAAATGAACTATTTTTTAATCAACTGATGCCCTGCAGTTTTATGGTGTACAGAACGCTGTACATAGGTGACCAATGTGCTCAAGAGGCCACACATTTTTCTAAATGTTGTATCTATATTCCACATGCAGTAACTTCTGGGTGGTTAGTTTAACAAACCAAAAAAGTTAAAACAAGAAAAAAAAGGTTTTTTAACTCATTTGCCTTACTGACAAGTTTTGCAAATAACCCCTCCACACCTAATTTTAGTAAAAAACAAAAACAAACAAACCAACAAAACCCTCAGTAGTTTGAATTTTAGTTAAAGACCCCCAAACCAGCATTTAACATTATTTATAAAAAAAAGAATGAGGGTTTTTATTTATTTATTTAATTAATTTAGGTCACTTTTGATTCCATCCTGATAAAGAGCAATTTCCATCAGTTTATCAGATGGCCACCAAGGACAGCTCTCTGACTCATGGAATCATCTGCTTGTTGCTGCATTTTGGCTGGACATGGGTGGCACTCTATGAATCTGATGATATGCAAGGGGAGCAGTTCCTTCAGGATGTAAAGGCAAAGATGACAGAAAAGAATATCTGTGTGGCCTTTACAGAAAAGCTCCCGGCCACAAAAGGTGTCTTTTTAGATCATGACTTCAATGTTGAGAAGATCAGATTTTCATCTGCAGATGTGTATATAATACATGTTGATGAGGGGTGTCTGAAACCTGGGATTTGAAGAAAACTTCTATTTAATTTTGGGAAAGGTATGAATCATGAGAAATCTCCACTCCTCAGCATGGAAAACTATTTTGGACAATATGCATCACATACCATACTTTTTCCATGGAAGCCTTTTATTTTCAAACCAGAAAAAAAAATTCCTGGCTTTAAACAATTTCTTCAGACAGTCAACCCTTTCCAATACCCAGAAATTTTTATTTCAGTAAACTCTGTGTTTACTTTTTTAATTGCTCACTTACTGGGTCACTATGTAGGAAACTTGGAGACTGCCAACCAAATTTTCCCATAGTTTCTACCATCTAATTTTGACATGATGACAATATCTGACTCCAGCTTTTTTATCTATCATGCTGTGCACATGGTGGCCCAAGTTCTTTATAAAATGATTCTTCAAAAAATAGACATGGGATCTGCAGGAGATGCAGACCCTATTCTTGCCTGGCAGGTAAACATCCTTCAGAAGCACCTGATGACATTTGGAGGCATTATCTTTTTTAATTAAAAAAAAATATTTCTGCCATAGGTCATGTGCTCTCTCCAGAGACAAAAAGAGAAACCACTCGCCAGAGAGTATGGTCACAACACAGTCCCCTCTCCTCTATTCTCCTCCTGTGATTTGGGCTCTAGGCATCCACTTAAGCCTGGTATGATTTTTAACTTTACATGTCTTAGATTCTATCTTGGTCAGTCATGTGGAGGTTCTCCTTAACCATTGCATCATTTCTGACCCCTGAAATAATTTTTTTTTTAAATCTTCCCCCTTAGGCCAAGTGTGCTCACCAGAAAGAAGACAGAGAAGAAAAGTAAGAAATCACTTTCTAAGGAAATGGCATGCAATCCCTTCTCCACTATTTTTCTCTCAGGATTTTGGGCATACACACACACATGCCTAGCATAATTTTTAAGCCACTGGATCCAGAATTTGTATTGTGATAGATCATGTGGAAACTCCACCACCCTAACCACCAAGCCATCTGCTTAGGTATATTTTTTGTGGTACTGAAAAAGATTATATTTAGAGAATAAACCTTTTTCTCTAAAGGGAGTTCTCCATTAGTTGTACATAATTGATCCACTCTGTTCATTCTCTGTGAATTGTCTTTGGAGGCTGGCTTCTTCCCATCACCCTCTTTCTCCTCTCTGTCACCTAGGCTTTGCCATATCTTCCCCTGTCCTTGAATTTATAAAATGATGGGAGGAGAAAGTATGGAAAGTCATCACAATATAACTTTAACATAACTTAGAATAAACACAATTAAAGTGAGCAAAATATTGGAAGAAATGTTAGAATATTCTAAAGTCAGAATGACCATTTGGGGAGCATCTGAGTAGTTGTGTTCTTTCACTGGCATGGGTGACCTTCAGGTGGCTACAGTTATTTATCATGCCTGTCTTAATCATAATTGAATTAATTTTAATTTTCCTTATACTGCATTCAAAAATCATGGAAGAAGGAACAGTGTCCCAATTTTAAAATGTGGAACCACTTTTGATACATATAGTCTCAGGATATCCTTTTATATACTAGATTTATAAATCAGTTTATATTCTCAATAAACACTAAATCATGGAACCAACAGGTGGCATCTTTGTTAAGGCACTGGATTCTCACATGGTTGCCTGTGTTTTGAATCCTGGGCCTGGTGACTGGCTTTATCACTTTCCCTCTCTCTTTTGCTCTCTGTCTCTCTTTGGTGCATACATGTGCCCTAGTGAAAACCTAATAATAATAATAATAATTAATAAAAATAATTTAAAAATAAACTGTAAATTCATAAATCATGTGTAAAACTTCTTTATCAAAAAGAGACAATAAACAAATTTGAGAAAAAGTAAATATAATATACATACATAAAAATAAAGATCAGAAAGTTAGTATCTATTTGATTTCTATTTTTACTAACAGCAACAATATTTGATTTGCTCTTTGAGCAAGTTTGAAGTTGACTCTTGGAAAAGCAAGTAGATTTTTTCAAAAAGGCTACCTAAATATGTTAAAGATGAGAGTGCTTCTATTCTAAAAATTTAAAGCCTGAAAGAACAGTTGTATAAACAATAAAAATTAATTATTTTCTGCAAAAGAATGTCATAAATTCAAAAATAAGAGACCAACATGCTTTATTAAAAATCTCCTTAGTGAGGCCTGCATATGGTATGGTGGTTAAATCTCTGGACTCCCTCTTGGCCGATTACACTTTGAGTACCAGATCAGGCAGCTTGCTTTCTCACTTTCTTTTTCTCTCTCTCTCTCTCTGTCTGTCTCTCTCTCTCTCATAAGCCCCCATGCCTTATAGCAAATTAAAAATGATTATAGATAAAATTAAATAAATAATTCTCAAAAAAATCTCTTTAGTGGGATGGATCTATAGTCTATTAAATAGGCAACTGAATTCCACAGGGCCCAAGTCCCAGACCTGGAGACCTGAAAAACATTCCAGGTCTATGTGCATGCATGCATTCTCAAAATGCCAAAAGAAAGGAGAAATAAAGAAGTGATTGCAGCTCATTCCCCATGGGGGAACTTCTTTTCTCATCTCTTACAGTCTCTCTGTCTCTCTCTGGGAAGGGTACATGCCAATGAGGAATAAAACATCTTTAGAATGTAAAAGTTTGGGGACAGCAGATGGCATAATGGTTATGTATGGACTCCCATGTAGTTGACCATGGTTCCAGTCTCAGACCTAGAGGCTTAAAACTCAGGCTAAGGGCATGTGCTTGCATGCCCAAAATCCCAAGAGGAGAATGGAAGAGTGGGCGATTTCTCACTTATTGTCTCTCTGTTTCTCTCTCTGTGTCAAGAATGCATGCCCTATAGCAAAAATCTCTCTAAATGAATTTAAAGGTTTTAAATTTATATATTTGTTACAAATTGTTTCTTTTTATGTCACATGATAATAACACTTTTACCAAAAGAAGTCCAAAATAAAGATCAAAAACAAAACAGGCTTTTTCTTTTTAAAAAAGTTTTATTGAGGTAAATATTGTATAAAAAATTACACATATTTAATGTACATTTTTGGATAAACTTGAAGAATTGTATGTCTTTATACTACTCTGACCACTATCAAGAATCTAAAGGTTTTCATACACAGTGCCTTTTAAAATTTTTTCCTACAAGGGACCAGCAGGTGGCATAGTGGTCACAGTGCAGGACTCCCACATGGCTGACTGGTTCAAGTTTGGAATCTGGTTGCTTGCTTTCTCAGTTTCCCTCTCTCTCTTTCTCTAGGGTCAAAATTTAAATAAAAACAGCAATGATAAGTAAAATGAAAAAAATCTTATTTTTTCTCTACATGTGTATTTGTCAGGGAAAGACACAGAGGGGAAGTGAGAAATTATCACCAACGGGGAAGAGTCATGATCAAATTCTTTTTCCATCTATTTTTATCTGGAATTTGGGACCTGGACACACATGTGTAGTATTTTGATTTCTCTTTAAATATTATATTTTATTTATTATTACTTTTAAATTTTATCAGAGAGACACAGAGAGAAAGAGAAAGGGAAAGTCAGAAAGCAAGTCATCAAATCCAGAACTTGAACTACAGTCAGGCATATGGGAGTCCAGTGCCTTAACCACAATGCCACCTGCTGGCCACATGTAGTGTGTTTTGTAAGCTGCAGGTGCAGGACTCAAGATGCTGAGTTACTGATGTGTGATTCAGCTACCTTAATCACACTGCTCACTGGCTGGATGCATGTGTGCCCTTTATAAATGACCAAGTTAAGCCTCTAATTCGTACAAGTCCATGTACAAATCACTCTCTGGGAAACATCCTAAAATTTTTCTTATGAGCTACAACCACTCTATTGTTTCTTTTCTTTTTTTTTTTTTTTGAGAGATTTTTGCTATAGGGCGTGTGCGCTCACCAGAAAGAGAGAGACAGAGAGACAGACAGTGAGAAATCACCCCCAACCCCCAGGAGGAATGACCATGCAGCAATCCCTTCTGCTCCATTCTCCTCTCGAGATCTTGGGCATGCACGCAAATGCACCCGGCGAAAGTTTAAGCTGCCAGGTCCGGGACTCGAGCTACAGTCTACTACATGGGAGTCCAGCAACATAGTCATTACGCTAACTGCTGGTCCCAACTCCTCTATTGTTTTTAGGAAGAAAAATGAGAGTGTATCTCACATGACCCAGAACTGGTGACCACTCAATCCACATGGAGCTCCTACAAAAAAGGGTAGAGATGTTAAAATAGAGGGATTACTTAATAGATATGGACCATCCAACTCTACATTAAATGCAGCCCTAATTTGTAAATCCTGCCTTTAATCAAGCTTCATTCATTTCTAAGAAAAAGTCAATTGACAAACAGCATTGGGTATATATGCCTTGATGAAAAATAAAAATGATACAGTATGATATCCACAATCTTGTGAGATTTCCTCTTCACAGTTGGCTGTTTGTTAAAGTAGGAGATTTTGTCTACGGGAGCACCAATGATCAAGGCTTGGTCATCAATGAAGAGATGATAAACTGGCCTGTTACTTTCAAGGAGGTATGATGTCATTTCAATGTTAAATATATACAGAGGTATCTGAACAGAGTCTTGAAAAGAAATTATGTGACTACCCTTTTTAGTGCTTTTTTTGGTTTCCAATATTTAAAAATTTTATTCTTTTTAACACTTAATCACTATACCTCTTTACAGTGTACAACATGGCTTTTCCCAGCATGAGTACAGTGCATATCGGACAAGACAAAGACATTACTATATACATTATCATCAGCAAATGGCCTTTTATTTTTGTGTCAGTTATATGTACTTCTTTTTCCTCTGTTTCCCTCCCTCCCCTAATACCTACCCTCATATTATCCTTATCCTTACTATCTATAGTATCTACAGTTGCACTCCATGCTACTATACTTTCCAATCTTTCAATTTACTTACTTCCAATCTACTAGAGTGTAGACATTCCTGTATTTTATTTACTTTTAATTTCTTTTATACATTCAATCACTCTAATTCACTTAGTTTGTAAAGTGAACTTTGCAACATAAATACATTTCACACCAATCTCGTTGCAGATAATATACATGTTATCAACAGAAATAATCCATTTCTATGTTGCATAAATGTCTTATCTATTTTTCTCCTTAATGTCTTTCCTCACATTCTGCTCCTTCTCCCACTCTCTTTCCACATCAATTCAGCATTCAATTTGCTTTTCACAGTGCCAGCAGATGGTGTAGTGGTGAAGGAGCTGGGTTCTCATATGGCCAACCATGGTTTGTGTCCTGGATCTGGTGACTTGAAAATTACTCCTGGCATGTATACGTGCATTCATGCCCAAAATCCTGAGGGGGAGAATGGAGGAAAAGGGATTGCAGCATGATTAAACTCCTGAGGATTAATTTCTCACCTAATGTTTTTCTGTTTCTATCTCTCTCTGGTGAAAGCAAATGGCCTATGGCAGACACCTAAGAAAAATGAATTAAGCTTTTACCTTAGTGAAAATACAAATTATTTTTTAAAATCTGCCTTTTACATTCTGACTTCATACTATGTGACTTTGTTTACAAACATTATTAATATAGGAAAACATGTTTTTTACATGCTGATTTGTTTTTGTAAGTTTTTCAAGCAGCAGTCCAATTAAAATCAGTGAAGTAATGGATATGCATACATAGTTGAACATTGTTTAATGAGAGAAATGCATTTTTAATTTAATTTTTATTTTATATATATTTTTGCAATAGGATATGTGTGCTTGCCAGAGAGACACAGAGACAAAAAGCTAGAAACCACCCCCTTGGGAGATAGCTGTGCCACAATTTCTTTACTTCCATTCTCCTCTCAAAAGTTTGAGCTCACATGCACATTCACCCAGTGTGAGAATCAAGCTGCCAGATCTGAGACTTAAACTGCACTTAGCCATGTAGGCAAACAGTGCGTCATCTGCTGGTCCCCGAGGAATGTATTTTTAGGGAATTTTGTCAGTGTGTGAACGTCACTGATTGCACATACACAAATCTAGATATTACATATTGCACATGGAATTTATATGGCCTAACCAATTATCTTATGGGACCACTATCATATATGCTTTTCACCATTGACTGAAATGTCTTCTATCTTTATGGAGCACACAACTTGTTCATATATATGTCTATAAATATGTGTAAGTGTGCTTTTGAGTTTGTGTTTGTGTGTCTAAAAAAATTCTCCATATATCTTGAAACTCTTTATTATTTAGCCACAAAGTCCTTCTTATATGTTGATATACTATAAACACAAGGAGATTACAGATTAAAATACCATTCATGTTTTTGTAGATACCATTCACATTTCCTCTTGTTATTTTGCATACCACTCTTATTTTTTAAAGAATTATTTATTTAATTTATTATTATTAGCCTTCTTCAATTTGAGAGAGAAAGTGAGGGAGAGGGAGAATGTGAAAGCCAGTCAATGGGTCCAGGATTCAAACCACAGTCAACCATATAAGAATCCAGTGCCTTAACTACCCCACCACTTGCCAGTCCCTTGCATATAATTCTTTGTTGTACTAAACATCTCAAGGCACTGGGACCAGCAGTTAGTGTAGTAGCTATGTCGCTGAACTCCCATGTAGTCGACCATGGTTTGAGTCTCAAACCCAGTGGCTTAAACTCACGCCGGGTGCATGTGCATGCATGCCCAGGATCCCGAGAGGAGAATAGAGGAGAAGGGACTGCCATGTGGCCATCCCCCCTGGGGGGTGATTTCTCGCTTTCTGTCTCTCTGTCAAGCGCACACGTCCTGTAGTGGAAAACCTCTCTCTCTCTCTCTCTCAAAAAAAAGTATTAACTATAATAGCCAATTAGATGAGCCAAAAGATTTATATAACAGGGGCCAGCAGATCATGTAGTAGTTAAAATGCTTGACTCTCACATGAGCAACCACAGTTTGATTCTTGGACCCGCTGTCTTGAAACTCATGCTGGGTGCATGTGCATGGTTGCCCCAGATCATGGGAGGAGATGGATAAGAATGGATTGTGATGTGGTCATTCCCTCTGAGGGCTAATTTCTCACTTTCCCTCTCACAGTGTCTGTTTCTCTCTCTCTCTCTAGAGAGTGCACACATCCTAAGGCAAAATCTCTTTAAAAAGATTTATATAATGACCATGCTTTGCACATGTATTATGTTAATATACTAAAAGCAGTGCTCAACTGACCTCAGAAGCCCAAAAGTGAATTAACCACATTCTCGTTATTATTCTGCTGGCACATGAGATTTAAGTTAACTTTTTATTGTGTACCTACATATCACATTATTAGATATTTTAAAATCTAGAATGAAAAATTTTGTACAGAATCAGATATGAGGATATAGTATAAATATTCTTGGGAACACAGCTTTTCAGAATATTTACCTTGAAAAATCTGCATTGAGATTGTTCGGAAGAAAATTATTACATAAGAGAAAAGAATGACACAAGGGATTATTTTAGATGTGTATGGGGTACAGTAATTAGGTATCTTGGAAATATTTGGGAAATAATACATAAAGAGGGCCAGCAGGTGACATGATGGTTAAAGCACTGGACAGGACCTCCCTGAGCATGCTGGGCATGCTCATGAGTGACTGTGAGTTGGGTCAGCTGAGATAAAGGCACAGATCATGACCTAGGGACTCCATTGAGGTTAACTTTATATAAATAAATAAATAAATAAATAAATAAATAAATAAATAAATAAATAATTTTTACAAAAAATTTAAAACAGTAATAATGCATAAAGAACAAAAGGAAGCATACTAGCTCTTCATTAAAAGTCTTTGTGGGACCAGCAGTTAGCGTAATGGTTATGTCACTGAATTCCCATGTAGTCGACCGTGGTTTGAGTCCTGGACCCAGTGGCTTAAACTCACACTGGGCATGTGTGCATGTGTGCCCAAGATCCCGAGAGGAGAGTGGAGGAGAAGGGATTGCCACATGGCCTGGGGAGTGATTTCTCACTTTCTGTCTCTCTGTCTTTCTGTTGAGCGCATGTGCCCTATAGCAAAAACCTCTCTCACACACACACAAAAAGTCTTTGTAAGTGTGTCCAGCAGATAGCATAGTGGTTAAGGGTCTGGGATTCCCCATGGCTGACTGCAGTCTTGAGTCCTGGAATCAGAGACTTAAAACTCATGTTAGGCACATGTGCATGGTTGCCCCAAATCCTGAGAAGAGAATAAAGAAGGGATTGCAGTGTGGACATCATTCCAGGGGGTGTTTTCTCACTTTTCTCTGTCTCTATGGAAAGTGCATGTACTCTATAGCAAAAATCTCTCTCTAAAAAAATAAACAGAACAAAACAATTAAAGAAAGCCTAACTAATATCAATGTGATGGGAGTTTAAATGATACAGTGATGAACTATTAAAGGCAGTAGTTTTCCCTGAAGTGGAGACAAATAGACATTCCATCAGAACAGTTCATAATATATATGATCATGATTAATAATTCTCTTTTCTGCTCAGACTCCTGAATCTGTGTGTAGTGACAGCTGTGTCCCTGGATTCCAAAAAATTCCCCAAGAAGGAAGACCTGTTTGCTGCTTTATTTATGTCTTGTGCCCACAGTCAGGCATTTCAAATCAAACAAGTATGAAATATATAACTACACTATTAGTCCCTACTATTGCTCAATAAAAACGAAACTGTTACTATTAGAAAAAAAATAAGAGGCTAGAAGGTGATGTGATGGTGGGTAAAGGCACTGTCCCATGTGGCTAACTGTGGTTTAATTCCTGATCCTGGGGCTTGAAAATCATGCCAGGTGCATGTGCATGTGTACCCCAAATCTCCAGAGCAGAAAGGAAAAGAAGAGACTGTGGCAAGGCTGTCTCTGGGAGGTAATTTCTCACTGTCTGTCTCTGTGGTGAATACACTCGCCCTGTAGCAAAACACACACACACTCTCTCTCTCTCTCACACACGCACACACACACACACAAAGAAATAAATCATAGAGCCCCACTGTTCTTAATTCACATATTCATTGTTTTCATATATTTATTTTATAAACACTATTACTACCCTATATTGTGTAAGCTGTTACCTGGCCATGCTCATTCGCTTAGCCTCAACTCTGAAATGATTTCCAATGTACACCCTTGCACTTTAGTACTGGGTAGGATAGTGTCAATTTTAGATCTCATAATTTCATAAAATGAAAGATGTGTCATCATCTAGGTGACAATCTTAGATCTCATACTTTTATAAAGTAAAAGATATGTCATCATCAAGGTTACCTGTGGGTGCCTTAAACTTTGAATCTCATTTTTATACACAGATGATAAGCACAATGTAATTACAGATAAATTACAAAAATATTTAAAATTTTTTCAACCATGCTTAAACACCTGTGCAATTAAAAACAAAGAATTGACTAATAGAATATCACATTTTGAATTATATTGCAGAAAGAAAAAGAAACATAGTTTAAAGATTGAAGATTTAACATTCTAATATATTTCACACTTGGGCACCTCAAACTTTGCTGTCATACAAAATATAAAATCAAACAAATAACAAAATAAAATGTGGTTATGGCAATTGTGAAATATGGAAAATTATAAGAAATCATGCTTCCATTTTCCCAATATATAAGGAATAAATATGGCTTGAATTCTTCCATAAGTATTATGCAATTTGAGGCATTCTAACAGTAGAAGTCATTTAATTTTCATTGCTAGTAAAAATAAATATTTACGTTCAGGTTAGAATATGCCAAGAAAAAAAAACATTTTTTTGTGAATGAATCGCAAAAAAACAAATAAGTGTGCAAAACAAGAAATAAAAATAGAGGTATGGAGAAAGCCCATGGCATGGTGGTTAATCTCACATGACCCAAATTGTGACTTGAGTCCCAAACCAGATGACTTAGATAATACACCAGGAGTTTGTATGTTGTGCAAAATAATGATAAGGGGGGAAATTGGTGCAGAAGAGATTGTGACATGACCATTTTATCAAGGCGGTGCTGTCTCAAGTTCTTTCTCTCTCTGAGTGCCTCTGCCTAGTCAGTGAATGTGCTTCCTGGTAAAATTTTTTAAATAAATTAATAACAGAGAGCCAGCAGGTGGCATGGCAACTAAGGGCACTGAACTCCTACATGGCGGACTGAGGTTTGAGTCTTGGACTTGGCAGCTTGTTTTCTTACTTTCACACACACACACACACTCTCTCTCTCTGGTCAAATTAAAAACAATAATAATAATAACTAATTAAATTAAATGAATAAATAATTCTTTTAAAAAGGAATAGGGACTAGTAGGTGGCATGATTCATAAGGACTGAACTCCCAAATGACTGACCATGATTTGAGTCCCAGCCCTGGCCACTTGTTTTCCCACTTTCTCTCTCTCTTTCTGTCTTGATTTCTCTGTGCTGAACACACATGCACTAGAGCAAATTTTTAAAATAATAATAAATAAAATTAAAGAAATAAATTTTCTTTTTTGGAGAGGTTTTTGCTATAGGGCGCGTGCACTCGCCAGACAGACAGAGACATAGAGACAGAAAGCGAGAAATCACTCCCCAAGGGGGATGGTCACGTCGTAATCCCTTCTCCTCCATTCTCCTCTCGGGATCTTGGGCATGCACACACACGCGCCCCGCGTGAGTTCTAAGCCACTGGGTCCAGGACACAAACCGTGGTCGACTACGTGGGAGTCCAGCAACATAGCCATTATGCTAACTGCTGGTTCCCAAGAAATAAATATTTTTAAAAGGAAAAAAATGAATAGAGAAAGGGTTTAGGACCCAGATGAAAACAAATACATGTATGTAGGTGCCAAACCTATTCCTGAGACAGAAGTCAGGAGTATCTGCTGACTCTTGAAATATGAATAAATAATGAAAGAAAAAAATGTAATTATCACTCAAATCCTTTTTAACAACTACTTATTTAATTTTATCACTGTTATTATTGAAATTTGCTATAGGTCATGTACACTCACCAGAGAGAGACAAGAAAGAAAGAAATAGAAAGAGAAACTGAGAAAGCAAGTTACCATGTCTGAGACTCAAACTGCAATAAATCATGTGGGAGCCTAGAACCTTTTTAAAATTATTTTAATTTCTTTTATACATTCAATCACTACACATCACAAAGCTTGTAAAGTGAATTTTCCAACATTAATACATTTCTCATGAGTCCAGTTAGGATTACCCTACATGTTATTATCAACAAGTAATAATCCATTTCTGTGTCCCATAAATATCATGTCAGTTTTTCTCCATAATGTCTTTCTTCAGACTCTCCTCCCATCATCTTCCCACACTAGGATCTTAACTGCCATGACATCTGCTGACCCCTGCTATAATTCTTTTAAAAGATATTGGGTTGTTAAGAGCCACAGTGTATTTTTAGTTTTTTCTTTCTTTATGGAAAAACGCATCATAACTTTTTCAATAGCCCAATAATATTGCCTCAGTATTAAAAGTAAATAAATACTTGAGAAAGTATTAGGTACACCACCTATTTTCTAAAAAAAAAAAGTAACTGAAATGCAGACATAGTTGTTAATTTCCATAATCTCTGTGGCTGCTTTCCTGCTACATAACAACAGAAGTGAGTATTTGCAACAGAAACCAAATAATGTATAAAGGCAAAATGTATTACCAGCTTTTCAAAAATAAAAAAAAAAGGTATGTACAAATTATGCTTTCAAATGTATATAAATGGATACCTCAAAAAGAGCACTCCACCCTTCTATCATATAATTATAATACTAACTCCTCAAATAATAGCTATATAGGAGCAATCAAATTCCATTCAAGATTTAAATGTTTTAAATTAAAACAGTTTTACGGGACCAGGAGTTACCATAGAGGTTTATTTCTGGCCTCTCACATGGCCAAATGCAGTTTGAGTCCCGAATGCAGGCTTTGAAACTCATGCCAGGCAGTTGTGCATACATGCCTAAGATCCCGGGAAGAGAATGGAGAAAAAGGGATGGTAGCAGAACCATTCTTTCTGAGGGTGATTTATCACTTTTTCTCTCACTGTGTCTGTCTTTTTCTCTCTCTTTAGCAAGCACACATGCACTAAGGCAAAAACTACTACAAGAAAATAAACTTGTCTTCAACAATTACATAGGACTGTTTATGATAATAGTGATAGAAAAATTATAATGTTCAATAAGAAAACTAGGTACACAAAGTGGCATGTTATATACAAGAAAATAATCAATAGAAATTAGGGTAGAGATAAAAGTTAGGATATTCCAGAAGAAGATAAATTTATTTTTCTTTGAATATCATTAAGAAAACTATTCATATCTATTGTGATGAACAAATATGATAAACCATGAAAATATAAAGTTTATCATAAGAAAAACAGAGGAGTGAGTAGAGCTCTGGTATAACTGATAGCATCATTCAGAGCCACAAGATGGGCCAACCAAGATCCTCATATGTTGAGATCCATTTTTAAATCACTTTGGTGCCACCTGAAGCTGAAATGATTCTCCCTGTGTCATCAACACAGGCTCTTAATTTGGTATATCTTGGTATTACCTCAGGGGATTTATCTGTGGTAAAGTACACAAAAGTGACCATTTCCTTCAATGTGTCAATTTTTGAAATTGAATTGCTGGATCGCTTTGGCACCAGATGCAAAACAGTGTGTCCAGTGTCCCGCTCAAGAGTATCCAAACAGTGAGAGAACTCACTGCCTCCCCAAGGCTGTGAAATTCCTGGCTTTTGAGGATGCTTTGGAGACAGTCAAGGCCTGCATAGCTCTGTGCTTCTTTGTCCTCAAAGCCATAATTTTGGGGGTCTTTGTAAAGCATCGAGACATGCCTATTGTCAAGGCCAACAACCAGGCTCTCAGCTTTATTCTGCTCATCTCCCTCCTGTCATGCTTCCTTGGTCCTTGCTCTTCATTGGCCATCTTAATACAGCCACCTGTGTCCTCCAACAGGTTACATTTGGACTTGTCTTCACTGTAGCTGTTTCCACTGTTTTGGCCAAAAACCATTACCGTGATTCTGGCATTCAAGACCATGAAGCCTGGAAGAACAATGAGGTGCTTACTTCTCTCAGGAGCTTCCAACTCTGTCATTCCTATTTGCTCCCTGATGCAAATGATTATCTGCGAAATCTGACTGGAAACTTCTCCCCCTTTTGTTGACATAGACTCATATTCTGAGCCCAGAAACCTCATCATCATGTGCAGCAAAGGCTCAGTTACTGCCTTCTACTGTGTCCTTGGCTACCTGGGCTTCTTAGATCTGGGGAGCTTCACTGTGGCTTTCCTGGCCAGGAACCTGACACATTTAATGAAGCCAAGTTCCTCACATTCAGCATGCTGATGTTCTGTAGTATCTGGGTAACATTTGTCCCTGTCTATCACAGCACCAAGGGGAAATTCATGGTGGCCGTTGAGGTCTTCTCCATCTTGGCCTCCAGTGCAGGGCTCCTAGGCTGCATCTTTGCCCCCAAGTGCTATAATATTCTGATAAAGCCTGATAAGAATTCCTGGAAAGCTTTAAAAAACAGAAGAGTTTCCCCCAAAAATCTAAGGTTTATCACATAAGGCTGTATCTCAATTTTAGGGTTTTAAACCAAAAATGTACTGATTTTATATTCTCATATTGTAAAGTAACTGAAAATGACTGGCTTTAAATTAATTTTTAAAACAGTCATTGTATGCATCTAATCTTTGACAATTATTAAACTTTCAGCTATGATTGATATCTTAGAATATTGGGTATTTATTTCATTATAAGTACTGATTAAAGGGAAAGTTAAATTAATTTTTTAGTATTTATTATGTTCTCCCAGAAACCTTTTTACTTCTATATAGTCAGGAATAATGTCTTTACTTACAAATCCAGTTTATTGATTTGTATCTTCTCTCTCTTTTCTAGGAAGTTTTTGCTTTATTTAACTTTATTTAGTATTTTAATTACTATTATTTAATTTGACCAGAGTCAGGGACAGTGAGAAAGCAGGCCACCAGGTCCAGGCTCAAACTGCAGTCCATCATGTGGGAATCCAGTGCTCTTAACTGCTATGCCACCTTCTGGCTATGTAAATTAAAAAATAATGCCAAGAACATAGTCTGAGAAAAGAATATTACTTTAACAAATGGTGCTGGAAATACTGGCTAAAAACTTAAATGTAAGGCACAAAATAGGACTACAGCTGAAAAATTAGGGAAAATGCCTCAGGTATTGATTTGGGCACAGATTATTTGAAGAAGACCTGAAAATCAGAGGCAACAAAAGCAAAAAAAAACAAAAAACAAACAAACACCAAAACCAAAAACAAACAAACAAACAAACAAAAAACTGATAGTATAGCAAACTAAAATAATTCTGCATAGCAAGTAATCAACAGGAGAGGGTCAATGTATTTTCAGTCTATTCATCTACTGAAAGATTTATATTCAGAGTTTATAAGAACATCAATAAACCCAAAAGGAAAAACAAGACAAACACAAAATTAAAAAGAAAACCTTGATTGTGGAATTAAATCAAGCCATAAATAAACATTTCTAAAGAAGACATACAATGACCAAGTATGTGAAAAAATGTTCAATATTACTTATTACAAACAAAATACACATCAAAACTACAATGAGGTTTCACTTTACCCTAGTTAGAATGACCATTTTCTATAAGGCAAAAAATGACAAATGTGAAATGATAAAACATGACACACTGCAAGGTTAACGTACATGGGAAGGTTTAGAGTTTATATTTCAAGACATCCCTGAGTGTGCTGGGCATATTTGTACCCACAATGTGGGGCTGGATGAGGCTGAGGGTAGATAATGTGTTGAGATGATTTGGAGAGTGCCTGTTTCTCTATGAATCTTGCTAGTCTTTTTATTTTTTATATTTAATTTTTTTAAATTTCTTTTACTCATGAAAAGAATAATTTTTGAAGCAGTTTCCCCCCCCCCCTCCTTTATGGGTTTTCATAAGGCACATGTGCTCACCAATGAGACAGAAACAAAGTGAGGGAAAGTGAGAAATCACCCACCAGGGGGCTAGCCATACCACAATCCTTACTCTATTCTCCTCTAAGAATTTTTGGAATTCACACACACACACACACACACACACACACACTCAGTGTGATTTATAAGCTGTTGGGTCTAAAATTCAAACTATAATCAGATGTGCAGGAGTACAGTGCCTTAACCACCATATCACCTGTTGGCCACTTTGAAACAATTTTTTAAAATAAATAATGCTGGGCTAGCAGGTGGCATGATAAGGGTACTGGATCCCACATGGTTAACTACATGGTTCAAGGCCCTGACTGGATGGTTTAAAAAATGTACCACACACGTGTGCATGCATACTGAAAACAGTACAAAGAGAAAGAAGAAATTATTGTGGCTTGTCCATATCCCTTAATGGGTGCTTTCTCTTTCTCTCTCTCTCTCGGGATCTCTTCAGTGGTAAGTGGATGTGCCTGTTATCAAAGACTACTCAGGAAGTTCTCTGTGAGTCCCTTGAGCATGACCACTGTTCCTCCTCCTGCTATGGCTGTAGAGGAGTAGGGCTATGCCCCACCAGAAGATCAGTAAAAGCCTGGGAAGCCAAGGTGTGGGTAGAATGCCTGGGCTGGCCATAATTCTGCAAGTGTTCCCTTCATAGAGTGGATGGCAAAAGTCCCTATGTCTTCTATTGGAGGATGGAGCATCCTTTGGCAGATAAAGAAGCCCTGGAAGGGATCTCTGAGATGACCTGGTCTCCTGGGTTTGGACATGGCTCCTGAAATATTTTCTGTTTCTCTTTCATTCCTTTTTCTTTCTTTTTCTCTTTTTCTTCCTTTTTTCTTTCTCTCTTTTTCTTTCACTCTTCTTTCTACACTTTTTAAAAAAAATCTGTCATTTGGCTTTTACTTAAGTCTTATGATGATATATTTTACAAATCTATACAGATATATCTCCTTTAGTTTAATCATTTTTAAAATAAATAATTTTAATTTTATTTCAAGTTCTTTTATACATTGAATCACATTATTTAGCTTATAAAGTGAATATTCCAACATGTGTGCATTTCTCCCCAGACAAGTTGATAATACTATAAAGTTATCTCCAAACAAATAATACCCCATTTTTGTCCCATTTATGCTATGTCTATTTTTCTCCTCAATGTCCTTCCTCAGACTCTATTGCATTACCCACACTCTTCCCACCCTATATCTGGTATTGACAATCATTTACTGTGTTTCTATATCCATTAGTCATTCAATTTTGGTCATAAGAGTGCAGATACTCAGTATATATTAAGTGGAGACATACAATGTCTCTCCTTCATAGCCTGGCTTGTTTGACTGAGCAGTAAATCTTACATATTCTTCAACTTTCTGTCAAAAGCCAGAACCTTGTTTTTTTTTTTTTTTTTTTTTGTGGCTGAGTAGTATTCCATAGAGTATATGTGCCACAGTTTTTCAATCCATTTATTTGTTCGTGGGCATTTGTGTGGTTCCATGTCTTACCAATTGTGAACAATGTCACAGTAAATATTGATGTGCAAGCAATTTTCTGATTAAGAATTCTTCAGTCCTTTGAGTAGATACCAAGAATTGTGGTTGCTGGATCATTTGGAAGTTCTATTTATAGATTTTTGAGGAGTCTGTAAATTGGTCTCCACAGTGGGTTGACCAATTTACAAGAGTTTTCCTTTCACCACACCCCTGCCAACACTTATCTTTTTTTTTTTTTTTTCCATTAAATTTTAGTCATTCTGACTGGGGTTAAGTGGTATCTCATTGTGGTTTTTTTTTTTTTTTTTTTTTGAGAGGTTTTTGCTATAGGGCGTGTGTGCTCGCCAGAAAGACAGAGAGAGACAGAAAGCAAGAAATCACCCCCCAAGGGGGGATGGCCACGCCGCAATTCCTTCTCCTCCATTTTCCTCTCGGGATCTTGGGCATGCACGCACATGTGCCCAGCATGAGTTTAAGCCGCTGGGTCTGGGACTCGAACTGTGGTTGACTACGTGGGAGTCCAGAGACATAGCCATTATGCTAACTGCTGGTCCCTCTCATTGTTTTGATCTGTATTTCCCTTACAATGAGGAATGTTGAGCATTTTTTGTATGTCTTTTGGCTATTCATATGTCATCCTTAGTCCGTTTTAAACGAATTCTCCCATCTTTTAATAGGGTTGATCATCTTTTTTTGGGAACAGCTGGAGTTTCTCGTGTATTCTGGTTATCAGCCTTTTATTTGATGCATAGTTTACAAAAATATTTTCCTATTCTGAGGGCTGTCGGTTTACACTAATTACTGTGTCTTTTACCATGCAATAACTTCTTAGTCTGATGTAATCCCACTTGTCTATTTTGGAGATTATTGACTGTGCTTTGGGGATCTTATTTAGGAAGTCTTTGCCTACAACAATGTATTCCAGAGTTTCCCCAGTGTTTTCTAGAAGCAGTTTTATAGTTTGAGGTCTTAGGTTTAGATCTTTGATCCACGTTGATTTTTATCAATGGTGATTGTGATGTATATTCCTTTTGTAAGTGGTTGGATATGATTTGCTAGTATCTTTTTGAGAATCTTTGTGTCTATATTCATTAAAGATATTGGTCTAGTTTTCCTTCCTTGTCCTGTCCTTATCTGTTTTAAGGATAAGGGTGATGGAGGCTTCATAGAATGAATTAGAGAGAGATTCATTCTTGTGGATCTTGAGAAATAACTTCAGCAGAATGGGGGTTAACTCTTCTTTGAAAGTTTTGTAGAATTCAGATGTGAAGCCATCAGGACCAGGACTTTTCATTGTTGGGAGGTTATTTATTACTGATTCAAAATCCTGGCTTGTTATGGGTCTATTCAGACTTTATCCTCTTGACTCATTCTTGGTAGATTATATGTGTCCAGGAATTTGTCTATCTCATGCAGATTGTCTTGTTTCTTGGCATATAGTTATTCATGGTATCCTGTAATGATGCTTTGTATTTCTACTATGTCTGTTGTTATATTGCCAGTTTCATTATGGATTTGATTTACCTGATTCCTTTCTCTCTTCTTTGGAGGAGTCCAACCTGGTAGGGCCCCAGGATCTGTTTTGAGCTCTTGACCTTTGAGCACTGCTTCCGGTCAGTTCAGCACATTGGCAAGGCTGCTGCTGTATGCCCCCCGACCTAGGAACAAAGTTTGGGTCCACTCAACATGTTTGGCAAGACTGCTTGTTGTATGCTCCAGAAACTGTGGTAGCCTTGCTGGGAAGCAACCCCCCTCTGATTCCTTGATATACTACTATAAAAAAATTACATAGCTCTCTTGAATATATGGTAAGATTTTCCCAAAAGTCCCCCGACCAATCCCCTCGGCCCTGATAACCTACTGTTAATTACAATGCTTTATCTCTGTGGTCACAATAGAGGGTGTGCTAAAGTTCTATCTAGGCAGAAATAATCTTGACCTTTGAAAGGCCCTTCAAGATACATTTAACATAAGCTTAAAGATAATCTTTTCTTTACATAAAATAAGATTAGGCCAAAACTGGCCCAGGACACCCCCACCCTCACCAAGTGAAATAGATAAAATATATTAGGATTCCCTAAATTAAGTTTTAGATCCCTATAAAACTATATAAGCATCATTCTTTATTAAAACCCATAAGAACTAATATCTATACGTAAGATTTTCTTTTCTCAGCATCGTGTTCAGTAATCACAAGATGGCTGCCGCCACATCAGCTGATAATTATCTCTGCTTGCTGGAGCTGCTTTCCCAAAACTGCATTCCATGAAAACCTGCCTACCACAATAGACCCACCCTTAATCCAAGCCTGAATGAAACCTATGATCCCTATTAAACTGATCATTAAAACACGTAGCCCCTCACCCCTTTACTTAAATGTATCACATTTTCAATAAAAAGGCATAATTCCTGGCAGTTTTCACTCCTCAGAGAGCAATCGCTGGGGGGTGTCCAACTGAAGACATGCATAAAAATGGCACCAAGGCCTTAGTCTTCCTTTCCTGCGCCACCTCTGACAAGTCAACCCACCCCCCACCAAGGCTGGACCCCAGCACTTCTTAATAAGTCTTGCTAGAGGTGTAACGATTTTATCTTTTCAAAGAACAAGTTTTTACTTTCATTTATTTTCTGCATAGTTCATTTATTTTATATTTCATTTATTTCTGCTCGTATCATTATTTCCTTTCTCTAGGAGTTTTTTGGATTTTTTTGCTGTTGCTTTTCCTATTCTCTGAGGCATGATGTTAGGTGATCCATTTGCCTTCTTTTCGTCTTATGTGTAACGATTTTATCTTTTCAAAGAACAAGTTTTTACTTTCATTTATTTTCTGCATAGTTCATTTATTTTATATTTCATTTATTTCTGCTCGTATCATTATTTCCTTTCTCTAGGAGTTTTTTGGATTTTTTTGCTGTTGCTTTTCCTATTCTCTGAGGCATGATGTTAGGTGATCCATTTGCCTTCTTTTCGTCTTATGTGCACCAATTGCTTTGAACTTCCCTCTTATGACTGCTTTGGCAGTGTCCCAAATATTATGGAAACTCATGTGCTCATTGTCATTGACTTCCCTGAATCTTTTGATCTCAGTTTTTATTTCTTCAGTAGTTGTGAAGTCATTCAAGAGGAGATTATTTAGGTTCTATGTATTTGTGTATTTTATAGGGTTTCTCTTGAAATTAAAATCAAGTCTAATTCCATCATGGTCACAGAAGATACTTTACAAGTCTAATTCCATCATGGTCACAGAAGATAATGAATATACTTTCTATGCCTTTGAATCTGTAGAGACTTGCCTTGTTCCCTATCATGTGGTCAATCTTTGAAAAAGTTTCATGTGGGGGTGAGAAAAAAGTTTGTCTTGTAGTTTTGGGATGGAAAGTTCTATACATGTCTGTTATGTCCATTTGGTTTATGGTATCATTTGAATCCTTTATGTCTTTACCTACTTTTTGTGTACATGATCTGTCTAGAAAGGATAATGAAGTATTGAGGTCTCCAACAATTAGTGTGTTGCAGTCTATCTCCCCTTCTAGACCTATCAGCTTTTCCTTCACATATCTGGGTGCTCCTGTGTTAGGCGCATAGATATTAATAAGTGTTATATCTTGATTGACCCTTTTATTAAAATATAGTGCCCTTCTTTGTCTCTTTGAACAGTTTTTTTTTAAAAGCCTATTTTGTCAGAAATTAGAATCATGACTCCTGCTGTTTTTTTGGTTCCCATTTACATGGAAAACCTTTTCCAACCCTTCCCTTTTAGTCTAAGTATATCTTTATCCATGAGTGGGTTTCCTGTAGGCAACAGATAGAGGGTTTCTGTTTTTTTCTTTTTTTAATTAATTAATTTTAACCCATTCAGCCAGTCTGTGTCTCTTGATCTGGGAATTTAATCTATTCTCATTCAATGTTATTGATATTTATGGACCTGTCCCATAGTTTAAGTTGGCCATTGTCTTGGTTGTCTTTTATTCCTTTATTTCTGGCTGTTCATTCTTTAGTTTTCCTGGACCAGTACTCTCTTCAGGGTTTCTTGAAGAGCTGGTTTAGTGTTTGTGAATTCTTTCAGGTTTTGTTTGCCTGAGTAGATTTTAATCTTTTTTTCCTCATATGAAGGATAATCTTGCAGGATATAATAATCTCAGTTGTAATTGTTTCTCTCTTAACACTTTCAATACACCTTTCAATACACCTTCCTATTCTTTCCATTTTGCATTGTTTCCATTGAGAGGTTCGGTGTTAGCCTGATGAGATGACCTTTGTAAGTCACTTCTCGTTTCTCTCTTGCAAGTTTTAGTATCTTGTCTTAATCTGTGGTCTTAGCTACTCTGGCTAAGTTGTGCCTTGGCAAAGATTTTGGGTTGATTCTATTTAGGTTCTTCTATTTCTTTGGTCTGGATGCTTGAATGTCTCTCTAGACTTGGGAAATTTTCTTCCAGGATTTCATGGAATAGATTCTCCATGCCCTTATTACTTTCTTCACCTACTGGGATGCCAATTATTTGGATGTTTGGGTGTCTAATGGAATCTAGTATTTCTTGTATATTATCCTTGTGTTTTTTTTTATCTTTTTGGTAGTTTTTTCTAGGTGAGAGGTTTTATCTTCTATGTCACAGATTTGATTTTCAGCATGGTCTAATCAACTTTTAATACGTTCTAGAGAGTTTTTGATTTCCTGTATTACAGACTTTATCTCTAATAGTTCCATCTGATCCTTTTTCAGAGTGTTCATTTCTTCTTTCATATTGAGGAAGGACTTCCTTATCTCCTGTAGTTCGTTGTCTCTTTTCTGTTCCAACTCATAGAATTTGGTCACCATGAATGTTCTAAGTTCTTTTGCTGACACTTTGGCAACTTGTTTTTTATTTTTTTTCTTTTCCAAAAGATGGAGGGGAGTTACTGTGTTCTTCTGATGGAGATATATTTCCTCATCTATTCAGACCATAGGCTCTTCTACTTCTAGCCATTGGAAGATCTATTCACTTTTGAATACCTCTTAGGTGAACCTTTGAGTGGGAGCAAGTGTGTTTCCCTTTTGCTTTGAATTGGTGTGTGCCAAAACCTCTCTTCTGTTGTTTTAGGCAATGTGGTCTCTAAAAGTATACTCTATTCAGGTGTCTGAAGAGCAGTATCCCCTTTTTTCACAGGTGGTTCATTACAAGGGAGGAACTTAAGGAATCTTACAATCAATACTAGAGAATTACAGAACTGTGATTCTAGACCAGTCTACTCCCTTTGACAGGATGGAGGATGAGGAGGAGAGAATAATATAAAGAGGAAGAAAAGAGTATGGAGGAGAATAAAGAAAAGATTTTGCCAAGGGCCTGAAGATGGAACTGGAGCTCTGCTGCAGAGTGAAGGCAATCTGTGGGGCGAAGAAGAGTAGGGAATTAACCAAAGAAGAAGAACAAAGAAAAAATAAATAAATAAACCTGACTACTTTTGGAGGGGGAAGGTCCTGGTCTTGAGATGGCTGGAAGTGGGGTGGAGGTGGGGTAGTGGTTTCACTGCCTCAACGTCCCTTGCTGGCCAGGGGCCTGGAGATATAACTGGAGCTCTGCTGCAGAGCGAAGCCAGTCTGTGGGGCAAAGAAGAGCAAAAAAGAGTAAATAAACCTGTCTACCTTTCTAGGGGGGAGGGTTCTGGGCTTGGGAGGGCTAGGAGGGCCAGTGGTGCCCCTGCTTCAACGTCCCTTGCTGGCCAGGGGCCTGGAGATGAAAGTGGAGCTCTGCTTCAGAGTGAAGGCCAGTCTGTGGGGCAAGGAAGAGTAAAGAATTCACCATACATGTTTTTAACATCTTCTTCCCACAAAATTTAACTACTCCTTTTTCCTTCTGTCCTTTTTATGTTTTGGTTGGGATGGATTGTTTTAAGGGACAGCCTACTGGTTTCATGTTGTTTATGCTTTGGTAGGTTTTGGCTTGTTCCTCCTCAAAGGACTCTTTCTTCATGTCCTCCCATGATGGTACAAGCACAGATTTCTTTTTATGTAGTAACTTGTCCCCACCTAGTCATAGCTTCATCAGAGGTGCTTTATCATAGGTAAATCCAGAACAGCAGAGTTAGCGAGAAATAAATAAATAACCATACAATTTCTGTGTGCAGTAGAATGTTTGCTCATATTTATCTTAACCAAGGGGGAAATATAAGTTTACAAAAAGATGTACAACTGGGCTAGCAGGTGGCATGGTGATTAAGGTGTTGGATTCTCATATGACCAAAGAGTTTGAGTCCCAGACCTGGCAGACTAAAATTTATGCCAGACATGTATGTGTGCTTGTCCATAATCCCAGGAAAATGGAGAAGAGACTGTGCCGTGGCCAGAATCCCTAGGGGTGATTTCTCACCTTTTCTCTGTTTCTCTCTCTGTTGAGCAAACACACACCCCATGGCAAAAACTATAAAAAAAAATAGATATATGATTAATATCAATAGCCTCTGTCCCCCTTGAATTGTGCTTTTGGGGATTAGATTTACAAATTAGCAAATCAGCATTGACTGGGCAGTTAGAAACTGGTGCTCACTCTACCCTCCCCAGCCCACAGCCCACTGCCCGCCTTACGGCAAAATACACCAAACAAAAACAAGGAAATATTTCACTTCCAAAGGAATGCACTAACTTTACTCTAATGAGTGAAATGCATGAAATTATATAATTGTTGGAAACTGAAACCTTGATATTGATCATAGCAAAACTCAATGGGTTGCAAGAAAACTTTAGGAGATGAGAAAAACAATGAATGACGTGAGAAAGATCCAACAGAGAGAAAAATTGACTTAAGAAGATTAATAAAGAGGTCAGCAGGTGGCATGCAGGTTTAAGTGCTGGATCTCACATGGCCAACTCTGAAGTTCAAATCCTGGACCCAGTGGCTTAAAAATCAAACATGTGCATGCATGCCCAAAATCTTGTAAGGAGACTAGAGAAGGGATTGTGCTGTGGACAACCACCCAGGAGATAATTTTTTTTCTCTCTCTCTCCTTCTCCCTCTCCCTTTCCCTCTCTCTCTCTCTCTATCCCTCTCCCTTTGATTAGCACATGCACCCAATAGGAAAATTAGAGAGAATCCAATGAAAATCCTGGAGATAAAGAGTGCGATATAGGTAATAAAATATTTTGTACAGCGCACTGCCAAAATATTAGGCTATGTAAAAGAGTTTCTGAACTTAAAAGATACAACTTTCAAATAATCCCAATTCTCAAAAAGATAAAGAAAATTAAAAATGAAGAGAACAGGTACAGTAAGTGGTATGATGGTTAAGATGGATTCCCACAACACCGACTGGTTTGAGTCCAAGACCTGGCAGCCTGAAAATAACACCAGATGCGTATGTGTGTGTGCCCAAAATCTTGAGAGGAGAATGGAGATGGGCTTGCAGTGTGGCCATCCTCTCTGAAAGGTGATTTTTCAGTTTCTATTTGTCTCTCTCTCAAGTGAGTACATGTGTTCTATGGGGGAATGACTAGACAAATTAACAAGATCATGAATCTAGACAGTTACCGTTAATTTTTTATCTTTAACTAAAATAATGAAACATTCATCTAATCCATTAAAAAAGGTAGAATTTAAGAGGCTATCATTTTGATGAGTCTTATAGCTTACCTCTGTCATACTAGAATATCATTTAAAGCATTTTCTCAGCCATTCAAAATATCAATTCATCCTTTGTTTCTATTGTTGAATTTTACTTCAACATTCCTTGGAAATAGTTATGGTATAGCTACATCAAGAACTTTTCTTGGGGACCAGCAGATGGTGTAATGTTTACATATCTGGACTCCCACATAGTTGACTGCGGTTTGAGTCCTGCACCCAGCAGCTTAAACTCATGCTGGGCGCTTGTGTGTATACCCAAGATCCTGAGAGGAGAATGGAGGAGTAGGGATTGTGGTGCGGCCATCCCCCCTGGGGGATGATTTCTTGCCTTCTGTCTCTCTGGTGAGCAAACATACCCTATAGCAAAAACTTCACAAAAGAACTTAAGAAGCAGACTTGTTTTCACTCACCTGGGTTAAAATCTATGCCATTGTTTCAATGACCACTTATTAGGTATTCTGGGGAACTCTCTTGATACCAACTTGAGCCAGCTCACAGGTTTATACATTTAAGACAAATTCCCTAGCAACACATATGGCGTCCTCAGTTGAGTCTGAAAAATCATTTACAACATAGTAGAGTTCAGTTTGGTTCATAGATTATATACTAAGGCTGGTTCTTCTCAGTTACAGGCTTTACTTGAAAGGGTAGCCAAACTAGGGTGGCTAGAGGATGGCACTGGAGTCTGTTCTAATTATTTGTGTGGAGGTAGAGTTGGAGGTGAAAGCACAGAGTTAAGGGTGTGGAAGATTATATAGAAGAGGATAAAGAGGTGCCAGAGAGGTAGTGGAAGAGTGGTTGTAGTAGAAGAGTTCTCTGAAATTTTAATTCCAAAATAGTCTGATAACTTTTATTTACATCTTTAAAAAGAGGTGATTCTACTGTATCTCATGTGGCTTCTAGATATCCCTGAAAATAACTTACCCATTCAATTTGCTGGGTTCTAAAACCAGCTTTTTTTCCCCAATTATGTATATGAACATGCCATTTAGAAATTTCACAGGACTCCAATTTTTGCAATGAAGATTGGGGTCATTTCAAGTTCTGTGGGCCTATTTCCCTAAGTACTTGCAAGGTGGAACAACATAGGCCTTACACACAAAGCCAGGTGATGTTTCCAAGAGGTCTGTCCCTTACAGAAAACTGCTTATGATGAGTGATTTCCCATATCTTAAAAGCTTTTTCAAAGGTGACCCAAAATGGGGGAATTCTATTAAATCAAAGTATACTGATCATGGCTATTGCTCAAGATTTTTAACCTTGAGAATATTCAACCTTTTTATGTGTCTGAAAATTTTAGCCACTAGGTGGCAGTCAAATGCTCAGAATATCAAGTGATAGGTCTCTTGAGTACCTTTTTGGCTTAGCAAAAATTTCCTAGAAGTTCTAATGGCTATTTTAAGACTGCTTCATATTATGAGAGTTACCTCCCAGACAATCCTGAATGGTTTTTAGTTTCCTAGGAACACTTTTCAGGACAGGGAGAGCAAGTGTCTTAACTTTTCAGTGGAGATACATTATAGATCTTTAAAATTTGAAAATTAAAAGGGTTTTGGTTACAAATAAAACATGCTTAAGTTTTATTTTAAGACACATGCTAGGCCTTTAGTCCAATAAAAAGTATGCACCAGAGAAGCATGACTTGGTCTATCAGAAAGGTGGACAGGATGGCAAAATGTTGGGATAAAATTTGTTCTGACAGTGACTTCCCATGTCACTCTCACTATGGGCCTTTCTTAGAAGCCTTAAAAGCCTTTTCAAAACTGAACACATGTGAAAGAGGGAAGTCTATAAAATCAAAGTGTATCTTGAAAAGATGGTAGGGGTGAAGATGAGGAAACAGCAGAAGGACAAAAGTCACTTTTTGGACACATGCTCTGTTTCTAGGAACATTTAATTTATCCTGGGAACATTCCACTAATATTAAGGCATCAGTATTTTTTTTTCTACTTTAGCACAGATGGGATATAATTGATTCAAGTCTTAACCTGTTACTGGAATAACATTATTCATAATTTTGTCACAAAAATATATCACTTTAACAAGCACCATAGATTATATATCTTTTTTTCTGGAGAGGATTTTGCTATAGGGCATGTGTGCTCACCAGAGAGACAGAGACAGAAAGCGAGAAATCACACCCTAGGGGGGATGGCCATGCTGCAATCCCTTCTCCATTCTCCTGTTGGGATCTCATGCCCAGAGTGAGTTTACACCACTGGGCCCAGGACTTGAACTGTGTCGACTACATGGGAGTCCAGTGACATAGTCATTATGCCATCTGCTGTTTCCATAGATTATGTATCTTTGTATATCTGTGTATTTATTATTGTTTACTTATTTTGGTAAAATACATACTACATAAAATTTACCATCTTTCCTCTCATGGTTTTAGGGACATCACCACCATCCATCTTCATGTCTTCTTTCATCTTGTAAAACTAAGCAATCTACGACCATTTTATACAATAATATAAAATCTTTCCAGTCCTCCCACGTAACCCAGCCTCTGGCAACCACCATTTTTTCTATATTTATTATTACTTCTCTGAACATCTCATGACTGCTTTTATTGTGTAAGAAAGTCTAATAAAATTTGCCATCTATTTAAAGAAATTGATTCAATGACACTGGTTAAAGAGGGATACAAAAAGCTTTATTTTGGACCATCATGGTAAGCTTACAGCTCACTGAGATGGAAGTTTGCAGTGGGGAAGAGAGATTGGGCTCAACTTCAAATACAGCGTGAGCAGTGGAAATTAACAACTGAGGAGCACCGTGGGGATCATCAAATGGAAAAGTATTAAGGAAACATTACAGATATGTGAGATTCTGGATAAATTGTAATAGGATTCTTGCTGAAGACAACAGGGTGATCAGACATCACCTTGGGGGTATCAGATGATAAGAAACGTAATCACTTATTAAAATGATCTGATATTGAATGTGGAGCTTCTTGCCAAACTACCTTAGCAAGGTTCTTTGCTAAAAAGAATTTTACAAGGAAGTCCACAGAGGAAACTAAAAGATTGAGAGGCCTGACTAAAGCCAAAACTTTGACACATTTTAACCCTAAATATATACAAATTTAGTACTGTTCAGTATATTCACATTACTGTGCAACCAATCCAGTCAGTATTACAAGATGCAAAGAGTCATACAGATAGCAGTAATGTTTGCTACCATTCTAGCTCATATGGACTTAACACCAGCCTATTCCTGTCACCACTGATCAGCTACTTTACATCCCACCCACCATGGTTTGGTCTGGTCTACCTGGGCCATCTGGTGATGTTGGACAAGCCAAAGGCAGCCTAAGACCAATTCACTTTGGGTTGCTTTCTGGGCCAGTGGGTGTTCTGTCTCAGAACCCCTTGACTAATGCTGGTCACAAAGACTATGATCAACATCCAAAGAGGATCTTGGAAATTTTATAACCACCCATGACTACGCTATCCCCCAACATACCCACACCCTTCACATGCCTCCCATCCAGCCTAGATCAGTTCCATTCTCAAAGTGAACTTGGACATTTCACCAGAGGTACTCTTGGAGTGCCTGGTCAGAACATGAGTTCTCCCAGGCTGTGGGAGAACTTAGAATTTTGTTTGTTTGTTCGTCTTTTAGATCTTTACAATACATTTTACTTAATTAAAGTTTACTTTATTTTATTTAAAACACTTCATCATTATACATCACTTAGTTTGTAAGTTGAAATTACCCAAAATGAATACACTTCCCACCAGTCCAGTTGAGAATATAAAACACATTATCATTAACACATTATAATCCATTTCAGCAACCCATAAATGTCATGCCTATTTTCCTCCTTAATTTCTTTCCTTACACTCTCCTCCCTTTTCAATCCTCTTCCCACATTGTCTTCAATATTAATAATCATTTTCAATGCTTTTATGTCTTCTAATGTTTCAGTTTCCACTATGCCTTGAAATGCTCTTCTGTTATCTTACATAACATGGCCAGAACGGAAAGCTAGACAAATTTCTATGTTCATTTTTATTTTTGCATGAATGAATGATTATATTTTGTTGCATCTTTAAACATAAGACATGGGTCTTAGAAATAAATTTTTGCTGTGACCAGAAGATGGCATAAAGGAATATATATAAGACCACAGTTCCAAGTCCCATAGCAAGTGACTTAAAACTCACACAAGGCATGTATGCATGTGTGCTCAGGATCCTGAGAGGAAAAAGCAGGAGATGAGATTTCAGCTTGGCCATCCCCTTGGGGGAGGTAGTTTCCTGATTTCTGTCTCTCTGTCCCTCTGTCTCTCCATAGAGCACGTATGCCCTATATCAAAAATCTCTCTTAAAAAAAAGAAGCTTGCCAAAATAAGTGTTTTGCTTATGTAGTTGGAAAATTCTAAGATCTTATTCACCAGACTACTGAAATGGCCCTGGTTTATAGACATAGATATCATCACCCTTAATTTTAAGAACTGTGGCTTGCTGAATCAAAGCTAAATTTGAAAACAAACAAACAAACAAAAAACTTCAACTTTGTTACCTTCAGAGACCAACTCCTATTTTTTAATAACAATTCAAGGATTTATCGCACAGTTTACATTATGAAGGATTTTCTTCCATTTGAGTTTACTGATGTATGGTGAGCTTCAAATTCTAGTAAAAAGATTCCTTCATTTTTCACATTTATTAGATGTCTGATCTGAGAGTTCTGTGATTCACAGTGAATTATGGCTTTTTGCAGGTTTCACTACAGTTCCCACACTTAACAGAATTCCTCTTCTGTGTGTGTGCTCTAATGTAGAGTATGGAATGATTACTCTGAAAATGTTTTTAGATATCATTTCCATTTACTGTACTTACTCTTGTGTCCTCTAATATACAGTAAGGGCTGACTTGTATTAAAGAATTTCTATTGCTTCACTGATTTTTACATGGTTTTTCTTTTGTAAATTTTCTGATGTACATTGAGGGCTGACTTATAAATGAAAGACTCTTTTACTCCTTACATTCATGAAGTTTCTCCCCAGTGTTTTCAGATGCTTACTAAAATAAAATTTCCAAGAGAAAGATATCTTATTTTTCACATTCATGAGGTTTCACTTTTGTTTGAGTCCTCTGATATAAAATGAGCCCTGCCTTTCAGTACACTGTTGGCACATTGTTTCTCTCCAGTATGAGTTTCCTGATGTACAGTGAGTGCTGACTTCCAGGAGTACATTTTCCTACAATTTTCAACTTTCTCTTATGTGAGTTGTCTGGTAATTAGTGACTTGTAAATGCCAGGAGAATGTTTTTCCACATTGTTTACATTCAGAGGGATGCTTTCCTCTGTGAGCTCTCTGATGTACACTATCCCTGGATAATATTTTCCTACATTGTTTGCATTCATGTGGTTTCTCTCTTAAGTGAGTTGTCCAATGTATAACAAGTGCTGACTTATGATAGAATAGTTTTTTACATTGTTTTCATTCATGGGGCTATTCTTCTCTGTTTTCTTACATACCATGAGGAATGCCTTATTGGAGAAAGTTTTCCCACATAGTTCACATTCATAGGATTTCTCTCCTGTGTGAGTTCTTATGTCCATAGAGGGATCCCTTACTGAAGAATGTTTTTGCACATATTTCACATTCATAGTGTTTCTCTCCTGTGTCAGTTCTCTGATGATCAATGAGTTGTGACTTCCAGAAGAATGTTTTCCCACATTGCTGGCATTAATGGATTTTCTCTCCTGTGTGAATTGTCCAATGCTTTATGAGATTTGACATGCGGGAAAACACTTTCCTACATTGCTCACATTCATACGGTTTCTCTCCTGAAGTGAGGTGTGACTTTGAGGAGAACATTTGCCCACATCTTTGATATTCATTTGGTTTCTCTCCTGTGTGAATTCTCCTATGGAGAGTGAGGTATGACTTACAGTAAAACCTTTTGCTACATTGTTCACATTCATATGGCTTTTCTCCTGTGTGAGTTCTCTTATGTACAGTGAGGTATCCTTTCCTGGAGAATGTTTTCCCACATTGTTCACATTCATAGGGTTTCTCTCCAGTGTGAGTTCTCTTATGTACAGTGAGGGATCCCTTGCTGGAGAATGTTTTCCCACATAGTTCACACTCATAGGGTTTCTCTCCTGTGTGAGTTCTCTGATGGTAGATGAGTTCTGATTTCCAGAAGAATGCTTTCCCACATAGTTCACACTGATGGGATTTCTCTCCTGTGTGAATTATCCGGTGTTTCATGAGATTTGACATCCGGGAGAATACTTTCCTACACTGCTCACATTCATAGGTTTCTTCACCTGTTTGAGTTCTCCTAGGCAGAGCGAAGTAAGCCTTTGTGAACACTTCCCTGTATTGTTCACATTCATAAGGTTTCTCTCCTGTGTGAATTCTCTTATGCACAGTAAGAGATCCCTTGCTGGAGAATCTTTTCCAACATAGTTCACATTCATAGGGTTTCTCGCCTGTGTGAGTTCTCTGATGATCAATGAGTTGTGACTTCCAGAAGAATGTTTTCTCGCATTGTTCACATTGATGGGATTTCTCTCCTGTGTGAGTTATCCGATGCTTTATGAGATTTGACTTCCGGGAGAATATTTTCCTACATTGCTCACATTCATATGGTTTCTCTCCTGTGTGAGTTCTCCTATGCTGAGTGAGGTAAGACTTTGAGGAGAACATTTTCCTGCACTGTTCACATTCATAGAGTTTCTCTCCTGTGTGAGTTCTCCTATGCAGAGTAAGATATGACTTACAATAGAATGTTTTCCTACATTGTTCACATTCATAGGGCTTTTCTCCTGTGTGAGTTCTCTTATGTACTGTGAGGTATCCCTTGCTGGAGAATGCTTTCCCACATCGTTCACATTCATAGGTTTTCTCTCCTGTGTGAATTCTCCTATGCAGAGTGAAGTATGACTTAAAGGAGAATGTTTTCATACACTGTTCACATTCATAGGGCTTCTCTCCTGTGTGAGTTCTCTTATGTACAGTGAGGTCTCCCTTGCTAGAGAATGCTTTCCCACATTGCTCACATTCATAGGGTTTATCTCTTGTGTGAGTTCTCCTATGCAGAGTGAGGTGTGACTTACAGGAGAACATTTTCCTACATTGTTCACATTCATAGGGTTTCTCTCCTGTGTGAGTTCTCCTATGCAGAGTGAGGTGTGACTTACAGGAGAACATTTTCCTACATTGTTCACATTCATAGGGTTTCTCTCCTGTGTGAGTTCTCCTATGCAGAGTGAGGTGTGACTTACAGGAGAACATTTTCCTACATTGTTCACATTCATAGGGTTTGTCTCCTGTGTGTGTTTTCCAATGTCTATTCAAGACTGACTTGGAACTGAAAGATTTTCCACATTCTCCACATTCGAAGGATTTCTCTCCAGTGTGAGTTGTCTGATACACAGTGAAGTGTGACTTCTTGTACATTTTCCCACATACTTTATTTTTACAGGGTTTCTCTTCTGTGTGACTCCTTTGATGTACAGTGAAGTCTGAATTCTGGAAAAATGTTTTCTTACATTGTTTACATTCATAGGTTGTCTCTCCTGTATAAGTTTTCAGATGGTCAGTAAGGGGTGTATTTAGGCACAATAAATTCCTATATTGTTTTATCTACCCTATTTCACTACAGTAAGAGTTGTTTCAAGCATAACAAGAGTTGAAAGCTTTCATAATTTGCACACATCATAAGCTTTTACTTCTCTGTGATTTCTCTGGAAATACATAATTTTTGACCCCTGGAAAAAGGCTTTTTGATGTTTATTATGTTTATAGGGTGCTTCCCTTGTGTGCATTCTCTAATAAAAGCTTATTTTACTTCAGCAATTAGGATTTTTCTTATTCATTATATGAATAGGAATCTCTTAGTCTGTTTAAAATGTATTATAAAAATGATTTCTCCCATTCTTTACATTTATAGTGTGCATCTCCTGTGTGTATCTTCTGATGAATGAGATAGTTAGACTTTTTGTAAAATGCTTTCTTCCACACCTGATTTATATACTGGGCAATAATAATTGTCTTCTACAGCCTTTCCCATATTCTTTCTATTTACAAGTAGTTTCTTCTATATCAATCCTCTTGGTCAGAAAAAGACAATTTTTTCAATAAATTATATTTAAGAATTTCTTCTACACTGCTCATTGTATTTCTTATATTGGTACTGATCTATAATAAAAAATATGTCTTTTATTCTCCTTCAGAACTTACAATAACAATTTACATTAATATTTTGGAAAGCTGAGTGGTTTTATTTTGCTCCTTTGTTTCCCTTTCCTTTAATTCCTTTAAAAATACTGGGAACCAGCAGTTAGCATAATGGCTATGTCGCTGGACTCCCACGTAGTCGACCGTGGTTCGTGTCCCGGACCTGGTGGCTTAAACTCACGCCGGGCGCGTGTGCATGCGTGCCCAAGATCCCGAGAGGAGAATGGAGGAGAAGGGATTGCAGCGTGGCCATCCTCCCTGGGGGGTGATTTCTTGCTTTCTGTCTCTATGTCTCTCTCTCTCTTTCTGGCAAGTGCACGCGCCCTATAGCAAAAACCTCTCAAAAAAAAAAATCTCAAAATATCTACCATCTGTCTTGCTATAATTCTATACTGAAAGATATCCATCTATGATTATTTCCCCTGTTCTTTTTCTCTTTTTTCCATATAATGGTGGGTATTGTGTACTGTTTCTTTGCTAATGTGAACAGTTTTCTACATCAACTATTTGCAGAAGCCCAAAGAACTCTTGTCACATAAGCAAAAAATGTTACTTAGAAAGAATATGTATATAATAAAAATACATACTAATCACTCTAATCATGTCTTTCTTTAGAATCATTAAAAAATAATATACTCAAATTATTTCACACTCTTATCCCAATAAAACATTTCTACATCTTTTAATTTTGCCACTATTAACTTGTTTTCCTTCTCAATAACAAGCTGTTTAAAAGAAAGTACTTTACATTGGTTCCTGAACAAGTATGCACTGGCTAACCTGGGAGGCTCTGGTTGGGAAGTTCTAATGTCCATGGTTCTCCTCCTTGCTCCAACTTATAGATTACTGCTGGTTTGGCACTGCACTGTCCTGTTAACAAAAAGCAGTATGGAAGTTGCCACATCATTATCGTAAGCTATTTAAAGCATAACAAAAGTTCAGCTTTGTCAACTGTGCAATAATGGGGTGGATTTGGGCATTTTGTCATATAGGAGTGCCATTCACATTAACCACAGAATGAAATCATACTCCTAAATAGCTTTAAACATTATAAAACTCTTGTATATTTACTAGAAAAGGAGGCTGTTATTACTTCAGGGAGCTACATGGTGTTCCACTAACCCAAAAACACTAGGTTGCTGTAGGTCTCCAGCATCACATCCTTGTATAGAATCTTCTGAGCATCTTCCAGGTCCTGCCACTCCTCCCAGGTAAAGTCCATAGCAACATCCTCAAATGACATGAACTCCTGTAAAAATATATTTAACTGCATCAGTCCTGGGAAACAGAACATAATATGGAAAATTTAGTTTCTCTTATGTTTGTGTATGTTTATGTCTCTGTATGTCTGTGAACTCTTTGTAAAGGGTAAAAAGTAAAAGCATTCTAGCTCCATGTTACCTTATTCATTGCTAAAAATATTCCAAGTATTCACTTATAGCTCTCCATCATTTTTGCTGCTAGGGATGAAAGCATAATAAATATTCTGTTATGTGAAGATGCTTAAGATCTCATACAAACATGTAAGTATAAATACATATCTGGAGTAATATGTTAGATTAACTATGGTAACCAGTCTAAAAGAAATATAAAAAGGTTTTATTTTCTTTTTCTGTATTATCAATTTGTGCTTCAAGTCAAAGATGTTAAGAATGTGTATGTAAATGTTCTTATGAAAATGGAACTATAGCAGTCTTCTCATGAAATCACTAAGTATATTCCTAATATTAATAGAAACAGTACATGTAGTTTAGTATTCCTGGTCTCTGATAAAAGACAAAGGCAGTAAAACTATTCAAGGAACTGATTTCAAAATGATTTTTTACTTAAATACTTAACCTAATTCTAATAAAATATTTCATAAGCATATTATTAATTACTCATAGGTTGAAGTATATCTACCTGCATATTTATATGACTGTTGTGCATTCAGAAATACTGATAGTGTCCAATAAAGATGAATATTACCCACTCACTAAAGTACTGAACACGAATAATAAGAGACAAAAAGAACTGATACTTATATAACCAGATTTACACTTTAACAGCCATCTACAGATTGCAGACTGAGGATAATTTTAAGAGATTTAACAGGGTTAAAACCACGTTGAGACATGACCATCTATATCAGGTCATAGAGAAATAAGAATACCAAATAGAAAATTCTTCCAAAAAAAAAAAAAAAGTAAAAGAAAAAAAAAGGCAGAAAAAAAATTGGTACTAATTTCTTTGGCATTGAAACCAAAGAGAAAATTAACTGAATGTTTTCTGTTTAGGCAGGCTTATGTATATGAGTGCTTAAAATTAAAATTTGGAAAAAACTGAGCAATAGACGGATGATGCTTAGGCACATCATCTTTGACATTCAGTGGCCAAATATTTAGGATGCAGCAGAAATTCAAGTAGTAACTGAAGCTATTCTAGTCAATAAAAGAGGACCCAGACTCAAGTGCTAAGTTTAAGAGAATTCAATATTGCACAAAAAGGACAGAATCTCAAACAAACAAACAACTTATATTTACTGATAAAGAGCTCAGACTATGAAAACCCAGGGAAAAAAACTGTTAACAAATTTACAGGAGGGCTCATGTGTTTGCTGGGGAGTGCAAATGTAAAGTGAAAAATCACCTCCACTGGGGAATGTTCATAACACAATTTGTCCTCCTCCATTTCTCTCTTCTTTCAGGATTTAGGCTAGGCATGTACATGTGCCTACTATGGTTCTCAAACTACTGGGTTCAGGAATCAAACCATTCAATTGGCCATGTGGGATCCAGCTGCCTTAACCTTTATTCTGTGGACTGGTCTAAATTTTTACCATTTGTTTTAGAAATGTTTTTAAAAACATTCAATGTGCATGGAGGTTAAGGCAGCTAGATCCCAAGTCTCTGCCTGTGCAGTTTGAGTCCCAGACTTAGAGACTTGAAAATCACACCAGGTTTATGTTCATGCATACCAAAAATCCTGAGAGGAGACTGAAGGAGAAGGGATTGCAGTATAGCCATCCACTGACTGGGGATGTTTTTTTCACTTTTCTTCTTGTCTTCTGGAGAGTGCATGCACCCTATTGTTAAAACTTTTAAAAAAGTGTTAAAAGAGTCAGAAGTTATACTATATTTAAAAGACTGACTTACCAAGAAGGTATAAAAATCATAAATCTTCCTGCACTCAACATCAGAAATGAGGATGGTTGGATATGAACAGAGACTGACTGTGCCACACTAATTTGTATAAACTCTACTATCACTCCTGGAGATATCATTTAGAAAATTAAATGATAAATAGACACAAAAGATATATGATAACACAAAGAAAATGAACTATTCATCAAAAACATCAAAATGCACATTTTCCTCAGCCACACACGGAATATTTTATTTATAATTGCTAGAATATGGAATAAATCCAAATGACCACAAATAGACAAGTAGATTAAAAAATGTGACACATATATATATACACATACATATACACACATATATATATACACACACACACAAACTCTATGGAATATTATTCAGTCATAAAAATCAATGAGACCCTGACATTAGATACAAAGTGGACAAACATGGAAGACTTAATGGTAAGTGAAGCAAGTCAGACTATAAAAGACTTGGTATAAGCCTGGTCAATATAAATCAAATGTCTCCACTCTACAGTAGAAACTGAAAGATTGGAAAGTATAACAGCAGGGAGGGCAACTATGGATAGTAGAAATAATGGGGAGATAATAGGGAATGGGGAAGGGGAAAGGAGGAAAATTTAATTGACACAAAAATGAAGTTACTTGCTGATGATAATGTATAGGGTGTCCTCGTCTTGATTTATTCACACTGTATTCATGCTGGGGAAAAATGCATGTTTTGTACATTGTTAAAAATGCACACACACACACACACACACACACTGCAAAATTATTTCTTAAAAAAGAGGGGAACTCTCCTGCATTGTTGATGGGAATGTAAATTAATATAGTCACTGTGAAATACAATTATGAAGGTGTCAAAAATTTACAACTAGAACTACCATATGATCCATGAAATCCACTTCTCAGTATTTACCCAAAGAATAAAAATTTAGAGACGTTTCTACAACCATGGTTATTGAAGTATTTATAATAGGTAAGACAAGGAATCAACCTAAGTGTTGAACAACAAACAATCACAATATAACAATGTAGCAGAAGGGCAGAAGGAGGTAGGGAGCTGCAGGAAGTGCAACTAAAGATCCTGGAGAGCCTATGCCCAGTTGTGGTTATACACACACACACACACACACACACGCACACACACTACAGGGTGTGTGCACTTCCCAGAGAGATAGAGAAATCAGTCCTGGGGTGACGGCCATGCTGCAGTCTCTTCTCCTCCATTCCACTCTTGGGACTTTGGACATGCATGCACATGCACCCAGTGTGAATTTCAAATTATGGGTGCAGGACTCAAACTGTGGTCTATCATGTCAAAGTTCATTGCCTTAATAACTATACCCACAGCTGCCACCCAGTTGTATTTTAAAATTTTTATTATTTTTATTCTTTTTCTTTTCTTTTTTTCCCCCCTCAGAGGTTCTTATCTTAGGGTTTGTGCACTCCAGTAAAAGAGAGTGAGAGAAAGACAGAGAGAAATAATGTGAGAAATCACCCTCTGGGGGAATACCCACACTTACATCCCTTTTCCTCCATTTTCCTCCTGGGATCTTAGGCACACACACACACACACACACATGCACCTGGCATGATTTTTAAGCCATAAAGTCTAGAACTGGACATGCAGCTGGCAATGTGGGAGTCCAGAAACAACTGCTACAGCAGGCTGGCCACGCTGACCACCAGCCACAGTTTTCTTTTTAGTAATGGTTTTTTGCTCTAGGGCGAGTATGCTGACCTGAGAGACAGTAAGAGGAAAAGTGAGCAATCACTCCCAAGGGAAAATAATCACGATGGAATTCATTCTCCTCCTAGGAGGGGATCTTGGGCACACATGCACACATGTCCAGCATGATTTTCAAGCCACTGATTTGAGGCTTGAATGGCAATTGGCTATATGGGAGTCCAGCAACTTAACCGCTATGCCATCTGCTGGCTCCCCAGCTATGGTTTTTGATCTGCAGGAGTTTCCAGCCCAGGCAACAAAGTTTGGCTCCCTCCCCTCCTCAGCCACAAAGAGCACCAGTAGCAGGAGAAAGCAGATGAAGTTGGCTTCAGTGGCCAATCTCAGGGAGCTGAGTCTAAAGGGAGAAAGGGCTGAGGTGTCTCCCATGGTAGGTGGAATCAGAGGCAGGGGTGGAGATGGCTGCCCTAGTGAGAGAGGTGGTGGCTCTGGCCCAGAAGGAGGAGGGAGAAGCAGTGGAGGCAAAGGAAAATAGTTGGACAAAAGAAATAATACTATTTCCGCTTAGAACTGCCTACTGTACAAAGAGTTTTTATCAGGCAACATAGGAATGACACCTATTGATTTTTTAGGTTTTACATAACCTGTAAAAAAATTCCATGAGTGCTTAAAGTTGTATCCTGGTGCATGTTACAGAATAATAACTGGGATGCCAGCTGTGACATTCTCTCTCAGGAGAGTAAAAAGTATTTTTATGGTGAAGGAGACTTGATTCTAGAATTTCTGATCTACTCAATCATATAACTCAACTTAACATGGATTAAAGTCACAGAATGTTTACCACAATAGAAGAAAGGGAAATAGAATGAATGGAAGTAGGACTCCAATACACAGCATTAGTGATGGACAATTACAAGTGGTCAGTTCTTTTTTCAGCAGGATCCACTGACAGCATCAGCTCAAGTTCCTCAAGGCTTTAATATTTTTGGAATGTTCAATACACCGAGTGTTTCAAATTCAGAGCTACATCTTGGATTTGAACACCCACAAAAAAACGGCTCTTCTAAATTACACTTTTGGACCATGAACATCTAGCATTTTCTCTTCAATCAATGACCAGACCTTAAATAAAAATCAGCTCACTGTTTACACAGCTACCAGTTTTCCCAGTGCTGATAAGGTGATGTCCTGTGGCCAAACTAAAGCCTGTATTTCAGCTAATGCCACCACAGAAGAACAGGTCATTTGGAATTAACCCATGCTCTTCATATCCACAAACTCTGGAGTATCTGCTGCCTTCAGAAATATGTCTGGGCAAGTCAGCATGGGTTCTGCCTTTATTCATCATCACTCACACTAAAGTTGAGCAGTAGGCAGTAACTCCAACCCTTCTCCAGTGGTGGTCACACAGCCCAATATAAAATACACTTTCAAAATGACCATTTCTAAACCACCTGCAGTTTCACCAGGGTTGCTAGCCTCTACCTTTGAACTTAGCAATCTTCTAAACTACCCTGATCATTATGTAAAAACAGAATATCCAGCATTTCAAGGACCCAACCTTAGAAAATGTAGCTAGAATAAGTGAAGCATGGAAACTGAGTATGATTGGTACACCAGAAATCCAGAATGGAAAAACTTCAAAGAGAACTTGATATTAAAAAGAAAAAGCTGGAAAAACTAAAATCTGAGGTCAATAAAACAGAAAACAATCTAACTTGAAAGTGCTGAAAATGATCAAACTCCTGATGCCAAATACCTTCACTAAAAGAATTGCAGCAGTTGAGACGTTGTAATAGACAACTTCAGACTGACATTGACTCCTTAATCAAAGAAACTAATCTTTTTCAAGCCTAAGGATCACACTTTAATCACAGTGCTATTCATAACTTTTATGACAATGTTGAATGTGTAGGTTGTATTCCACCAAAACCCAAATTTCAAAGGTTCATCATTCAAACACCAGGCTCAAGACACAGAAGATGACAAGTAAATTGGAATTGTACTGCCTCTACCTCTTTGAATTATTCAGTCTTATTTCTCTCTAAACAGTGTGAGACGCCAAGGCATTTCTGAGCCAGGAGGCCCTATAACTTCTCTAAAAGCGCATCTGAAGTTCAAAAAACTAGTCTATTTGGGGAAGAGTTTTATGGCTACATATGATTTTGTCAGATTGAAGATGTGAGAAAGTAGCGTTGTCTTAATATTAAATATCAGTCTACAGAGCTAATGATACCTCAGTATAATGTTCTGGGCAGCTGAAAATCACAGGGAAAGTATAATAGCCTTTTGTTAACTAATTTTCTTTTTTCCATTTAGTGGTTAAGCGTGATCATGTCCTTTTTAAAGACTTACCTGAGAGAAGCAAGCCTTAAAATAAAAAAGCATTAATGACATCAACTATGCACAAAAATAACCTTACTCTGTACTTTAATCTCATAAGTGCCAATGTATTATGAAGACATACTGATGCTGCCCAATGAACTGCAGAAAAAATATTGCAAGAATCATGTCAGGAATAGGTAAGTCAAACTAGAAACTGACTTTAGCAGTGAGTGACAAATAGTGTTTTTATCTTCCATGGGGAAAGGTAAAACAAAGGATATTTTTAACTCACTGAAAGAGCTTGTTTCTTATATTTGGTGTCCCACTGAACTTTCACAAGAAATTACTGGGGAAGTACACAGTCAAAACCAGCAACAGCAGCAGTATCCACAATCTATTTTGTTGGAGAGAAGTTTAAATGCATTACTATTGGGGTGAACGCTTTACTATTGTAATCCATTTACAAACCTGACTTGGTGGCAGGGTCATATATATTTATAAAACAAGGCTAGTCATATTTAGGACAACTGAACAAAATCTGGAAAAAAGAAAAACAAGCAAAATTATACACTGCAGCATCCTCAAACATCTCTTTATTCTGATGGTATATTTTTGTAAGGAAAGTAAATATTCAGATGATCAGGAATGTATATAACTAAATGAAATGAGAAAAGACATTATAACAGTATATGTTTAAGAAAACAGAAATATGAAACTATATACCAGTGCTTAGAGTGGTTTTAAGTGAAGTGCTGATATACTGCAAAAAAATAGGTAATAATGTGGACTATTATTCAATATCTGCAAGTGGATATTTTAAAAATAGAATTATTAATAAAAGTTAATTTAATCAGTAATAAATAATTTTCTAACAAGGAAAAGCACAGGTCCCAATGGTTTCACTTCTGAATTCTACAAAACTTTGAAAGAGATAACCCCCATTGTACCTGAATGATTTGTAAAGCTTCAAAAGGAATAAGTCCTCCAAATTCATTTTATAAAACCTCCATCACCCTCATCCACCAAAGAGACAAAGACATAACAAAAAAGGAAAACTACAGAGCAGTATCTCTGAGTAATATAGATGCAAAAATTCTCAACAAGATACTAGGAAATTATATGTTAACGACACATTAAAAATATTATACACTACACCACAACCAGGTAGGCTTTATTCTGGGAATACAAGGATGGTTCATATACACAAAATAATAAATGCAATAAACCATATTAGCATTAAAAAAAAGCATAAAAACATATCATAGTATCAATCGAAGCAGAAAAATCACTTGATAAAAACCCAACATCCCTTCACAATTAATAAACTCATCAACATTGGCATAGAAACAATTCTCAATACAAAAAAAACCATATATGAAAAACCAATAGCTAACATCACACTGAATGGGGAAAAGGGTTAAATTTTTCACCTAAAATCTGAAACAAAGTAAAGCTGTCTACTTTCTCCATTCCTTTTCCATATAGCACTGGAGGTCAAATCCAATGTAATCAGACAAATAACTAAAATAAAAGACACTGAAATACGGAAATAAGAAGTGAAATTATCTCTATTTGTCTGTGACATGATTAAATACATAGAAAATCTTAAAGAATCCACACACAGAGGAAAAAAAAAAACTGGAAGTGATAAAACAATACAATGACATGGCAGGATACAAAATCAACATATAAAGATCTATAGCATTTCTGTAAATGAAAAGGGGCAGATTGAGGTAGCATTGAAGAAAGCTATCCCATTTACAATAACCACAAAAAGCATAAGACACCTAGACCAAAGAAGTCAAAGACCTCTACAAGGAAAACTGAAAAATTTTTAAAAGAAATTGAAAATGACACAAAAGAGTGGAGAAAGAATCCCATGTTCCTGGATTGGAAGAATTGATATAATCAAAATGTCAGTCCTATCTAACTTACTCTAAAAACTTAATGCAACCCTTATCTAATTATCAGAGATATTCTAGAGATTTAGGGAAAAAAATCATAGCATTTGTCTGGAATTATTAAATTCATGGTATTGACAAAGTGATTCTCTGCAAGAGTGGTGTAGGAGGCATCTCACTGTCTGACACCAAAATATACTACAAAGCTTTAATAAACAAAACACCATGGTATCGGCACAGAAACAGACAGGTGAACAAATGTAATAGAGTAGAGACCCCAGAAATAACGCCCTAAACGGAAGCCAACTATTTTATGACAAAGGGAACCATTCAATCCAGTTGGGAAAAGAAAACCTCTTTAGCAAATGGGGCTGGAAAATAGGGCATCCACCTGCAGAAAGATAAAACTGGACTTCTATCTCTCACCATTAATGAAAATCAACACAAAATGGATAAAAAATATAAACGCAAGACCTCAAACTATAAAACTACTGTGGCATAATGTAGGGGAAACTCGTGAAGACACTGGCATAGCCAAGGACTTATTCAATAAGACCTCTAAATAATAGGCAATAATCCCAAAAGTAAACAAGTAGGACCACATCATATTAAAAAGCTTCTACACAGCAAAAGAAAGAATTAGAGTGAATTGACAACCCTTGAAATGGGAGAATATATTTGCAAAATATGCCTCAGATAGGGGTCTGATAACTATAATACACAGGAAACTGAAGCAGTGCACTTGGAAAGAAAAAGAAAAAAGGATCAACCCAATTAAAAGATGGGCAAATGAGCTCAACAAACACTTCTCTAAAGAAGACATATAATTGGGACCAGCAGTTGGTGTAATGGCTATGTCACTGTACTTCCATGTAGTCGGTCACAGTTCAAGTCCCGGACCTGGTGGCTTAAATTCACGCCAGGCATGAGTGTGTGTGCCATAGATTCTGAGAGGAGAATGGAGGAGAAAGGGATTGCGGTGTGGCCATCCCCACTGGAGGGTGATTTCTTGCTTTCTGTCTCTCTCTTTCTGGTGAGTGTGCTCACCCTATAGAAAAAAATCTAAAAAAAAAAAAATAAATCTACGTGAATTAGACAAAGATCTATACCTAAGCCCACAAAGTATAAAACTGCTGCTGGAAAACACTGGGGAAACTCTGGGAGACATTGGGGTAGGCAAAGACTTCTTAAATAAGACCCTCAAAGCACAGTCAATAATCCCCAAAATAGACAAGTGAGATGACATCAGATTAAAAAGTTTCTGCATGGCAAAAGACACAGTAATTAATATGAATCAACAGCCATCAGAATGGGAAAATATTTTGGTAAACTATGTGTCAGATAAGGGACTGATAACCAGAATACACAAGGAACTCAAGCAGTTGTCCTGAAAAAAGTTGACTAACCCTACTAAAAGATGGAAGAGTGAGTTGAAAAAAAACCACTCTCTAAGGGTGACATATAAATAGCCAAAAGGCATATAAAAAATATGTTCGACATACCTCATTTTAATGGAGATGCAGATCAAAACTACGAGATACCACCTAACCCCAGTCAGAATCACTAAGACTAAGAAATAAAAACTGAGGGGACCAACAGTTGGCATGATGGCTATGTCGCTGGACTTCCATGTAGTCGATTGCAGTTCGAGTCCTGGACCCGGTGGCTTAAACTCATGCTGGGCTCATGTGTGTTTGTGCCCAAGATCCCGAGAAGTGAATTAAGGAGAAGAAACTGCTGCGTGGGGGGTGATTTCTTGCTTTCTGTCTGTCTTTTTGGTGATTGCAGGCTCCCTATAGCAAAACCTTCCAAAAAAAAAAAGACAAGTGCTGGGATGGCTATGGTGAAAGAAGAACTCTACTACACTGCTGGTGGGAATGTAATTTGGTCCAGCCACCCTGGAGAACAATTTGGAGAGTCCTCAAAGATCTACAAATAGAACTACCATATGATCCAGCAATTCCACTTCTTGACATCTACCCAAAAGACAGAAGAATTCTTAATTAAAAAGTGCTTCCACATCCATGTTTATTGTGGCATTATTCACAATTTCTAAGACTTATAACCAATTCAAATGCCCATGAACAGATGATTGGACTGAAAATTGTGGCACATACATTCTATGGAATACTACTCTGCCATAAAACAAACAAACAAACAAAAAAGACCCTGGCTTTTGACAGAAAATGGATAAATATGGAAGATTTACTGCTGAGTGAAGAAAGCCAGGTGATGAAGGAAAGACATTGTATGTATCCTTTAATATATACCAAGTGTCCACCCTCTATGGCCGAAACTGGACAACTAAAGGTTGTAAAAACTAAGTAAATGGTTATGAATATCAGATACAGTGTGGTAAGTGGGACGGTGAAGGAGTAGAGTCTGAGGAAGGACATTAAGAAGAAAAATAGAAAAGGCATTTATAGGACAAAGAAATAGATTATTATCTATTGAAGATAACTTTCTAGAATGGTGAACTGGATTGGTGAGAAATGTACATGTTAGAATATTCACTTTGTAAGCTAAGTAACGTGATTGTATAAAAAATATATATATATTTTTAAAAAAGCAAATAAAAGAAAGTGGGTGGACATGAAAGATTTACTCCTAAGGAAAGCAAGCCATACTATGAAATAGAGGCATTTTGTCCCCACTCAATATATACTGAATGTCTGTACTCTATGGCAGAAACTGAAAGATTGGAAGATATAGAAGCAAGGAGAATTGTGGATACTAGAGACAGTGTGGGAAGTGGGGGAGATGCTGGATGGTAAGAAAATCAAGAGGAAAAAGAAAGAAGCAAAACTTTTAAGGGACACAAAAATGGAAAATTATCTGTTGATGATAATGTGTATGACAGTATCTTTAATTAGACTAATATATGGTATATTCATGCTGGAAAATATATTCATGCTGTTATGATGTACAGTGATTGTATATAAAATGTACTAATTAATCAGAAACAAATAATACAGGTGATCTCTGGGAATGTCAAGGTCTTTACTTTTAAGTTTTTCATTTTATATACAGAAGAAATATGACAATCCTAGTTAATTGGAAAATAGACCTGAACCCTTTACAGGCAGGCATGTTCCTTTACAAACAGGCTCTGTTTTTCAATTTCCTCTGCAGTTCTATATGAAGACTGATAAATTGGTTTTTACTGGTTTTATTAATAAAATGTAATTTGGATATCTTCAGATTATGTTTTCGTGATTTAGCTGGGTAAACACTTTGCAACATGATTTAGCTGGGTAAACACTTTGCAACAGGTAACATTTTTGTAACTTAGCTAGGTAAACTATTTTTGTAACAGATAACTTATGTATAAAAGTTAAAAACATATTCCAAAAGGAAACAAAAATGTGGCATATATACATAATGGAATACTACTCAACCATAAAGAACAAAGAGATCCTGGGAACCAGCAGTTAGCGTAATGGCTATGTCGCTGGATTCCCACGTAGTCGACTGCGGTTCGTGTCCCGGACCCGGTAGCTTAAAACTCACGCCGGGCGCGTGTGCGTGCGTGCCCAAGATCCCGAGAGGAGAATGGAGGAGAAGGGATTGTGGCGTGACCATCCCCGCTGGGGGGGGATTTCTTGCTTTCTGTCTCTATGTCTCTCTCTGTCTGTCTGGCGAGTGCACGCGCCCTGCAGTGAAAATCTCTCAAAAAAAAAAGAACAAAGAGATTCTGTCATTCAATATGAGTAAATAAATTAGGAAGCTTTCATGGAACATTAAATAAGCCAAACAATGAAAGACATTGTGTGTCCCCGATGAATGGGTGTACTCTACAGCAGAAGCAAAAATATTCAGTTATAGAAGCAGAGAGGGCAAATGTAGATACCAAAGATTGCATGGTAGCGAGGAGGTGGGACATATTCAAAAGAAATCATTTAAGAGAAATGAGAATGTATGTATATAAACAAATGAGTTATGGTAAAATATAACAGAATAGAAAGAAATGGATGTAAATCGTAAGTATGTGTGTGTGTATGTATGTATATATGCTTATGTATGTATATGTTTATGTGTGTATATGTGTATGTGCGTATGTGTGTATGTGTGTCTCCAGAAAATTAATTGAACAAAAAATGAACATTATGCATAACATATTCTTTGTTAAATATGACAATATCACAGATTTGATTACTACACACTACATGAATGCTTTGAAAAACCATATTGTATCCCCAAAAGGTGTACTGTTAAATGTAAATTAAAAATTTGAAATGAAAAATAATGAAAAGATCAGTATACAAAACTCAAACTTCTGAAGTCGTACTACTAAAAGTTAAAGAATTCAAATACACACATTTCAAAACAAAACCAGCTACAGGAATGTAGCAGTAACATACATGTGATGCTCAGGCCCCATGGAAAGTTCTTGGGTTCACTTCTCAATGTGTCCCTGTACACACTAGTAATCTGCATGCCCGTGACCTTGATTGGCTAAATTGCACCATGAACACACCACTGGACTGCCTACCTATTTTGTTTCTCTATTGTCTCTCATGGAAGAAATATGTTTGTAATTACACCTCTCTCTGTATAGATCAAAAAGACTTATGACAAAAATAAAAATTCAAAACAAATTCAAAACTAAAATAGCAAGTCACAGCACAAAAAGTTATTTGCCCAATAAGAATTAATACATATTTTTATATAGATCAAAAAGACTTATGACAAAAATAAAAATTCAAAACAAATTCAAAACTAAAATAGCAAGTCACAGCACAAAAAGTTATTTGCCCAATAAGAATTAATACATATTTTTATATATTTATTTATTTATTTAAATTTATTTGTTTACGTTCATTCACTGTACATCATTACAGCACACAAAATGAGATTTTCCATCCAGAGTACACTGTATATTGTCTCAATCAAGCACATCAGCATACACGTTATTGTCAACAAATAATTTTCCATTTCTTGTTTCCTGTATGTTTTGCTCCCCACCCCCCATCCTTGATTCCCTATCTCTTACCCTCAGCCATCTCCCCTCTCTTCCCACACTGTCTCTGGTATCTATGTTTACTTTCTATACTGTTTTCCCATTTTTTATTGAATTACTAAAGATCTTAATTAATCTAAATATTCTCATAGCAAACACAGCTGATATATACATTTCCATGAACACAAGTCTAACTTTAGGCATCCTATAAAGTATCACCTAGCTGGGGCTATATATCTTACCTGCGGTCATCAAATGGATTTTTTTTTTCTGAAACTTTTCTTTTTTTTTGTAACTTAATTTACATTCCCTAAGCATCATCAAAGCATACAAAATGTGATTTCCCATCTAGAACATACTGCACAGTGACTTAATCATGCATATTATTATCCAAAATTTTCTACCCCTCTGTCCTTTCCCACCCTCTTCTCCCACTGTCTCTGGTGTCTACAACTGTCTTCTATTCCTTTTCCACTCACATTGTATTGATCACACAATTTCTTAAATAATCAAACTACTTTCAATAGTAAGTTCATATGGTACTATTAAGAAAACCAGTTTTAACAAATTATAGAAATGCTAAGGAATTTTTCTTAAAGCCAGGAACTAGGTTAGGATTCTGTTCAAATGGTAAGTGTATGAACCTATCAGTTTCATGTACTTTATCTTCTGTTCTGGTTCCATTTTTCCTATAAAATGCTGGGATATAATATTCAACTCCAGACTTGTCCCTATAAATAAGCTGGCCGCTTTCTTAGTTGTTGAACTCTTCTTTCTGTGTGTCTGTATTTAATTTTCCTGATATAGCACACCCTTGAGAACTTCTTGGAGATCTGGTTTGGTGCTGGTAAATTCTTTCAGGTTTTGTTTATCTGAGAATGTTCAT
>NW_006208108.1:254207-264558 GCF_000334495.1 Tupaia belangeri chinensis | reverse complement strand
AAAAAAAAGAAACAACAACAAAGAAAGAGGAAAAAAAAAGACAAAAAAAAAAAAACTCCCAAAATTGTAATTATTACTTTTCTTAAAAAAAAATATTTAAAAACCCAAAATATAGAAATGACTAATTAGCAGGAGCCATGAGGAATCCTCTTCTGAAGGCCTTAACTCTCCTCAAGAATTAATACATATTTTTAAGAAAATACCTAGAAGACTCCTCCATGGTTCCCAAGAACTAGTGATTTCAGGGAAAAAAAGAGAAATGAAGATTTTCTACTGACAATTCAGCCTCCAGCCCACAAACTTCAGTGGTAAGGAGCCCCTCAGGCCTTGCTGTCTGTCTCTCTCTCTCTCTCTCTGCCTCTGTAAATGTCTTCTCATTTTTTGGTAATTTTTCCTTTTTAAAACTTTTTAAGGTAAAATATTTTCTTGGCTCTTAGCCCCTCCTTTATCTTGATAACAGTCCCCTCTTCCCCTCCCACCCAAGAGAGGCAAAGGGCAGGCCTTCAGAAGAAGATTCTTCCATGGCTCCTGAGAACTAGTGATTTCAGAGAAAAAAAGAAATGAAGATTTTCTACTTGTAATTCAGCCTCCAGCCCACAAACTCGAGTGGTAGGAAGCCCTTAAACCCCTTTCTCTGAATCTGTCTCTCTCTGCCTCTGTCTCATTTTTTTTTTTGTAATTTTTCCTTTTTCAGCCCAACTTTCTCTTGATAGTAATCCCCTTTCCCCCCTCTCACCCAGGAGAGGCGAGGAGCAGGCCTTCAGAAGAAGACTCCTTTATGACTCCTGAGAACTAGTGATTTTGCGGGCACTTATTCACTGCGTGGTCTTCTATTTTTTGCCTTTTTTTATTAAAAAAATAATTTAGTCGTTTTTAATTTTTTTCCTTTTTTCTGTTTCTTTCTTGTTGCTGTTCTTGGTTTTTTTCTCTCTCTCTGTTTCCTTTTCTTATCTCTTCTCTCTCCTTCTCAATCTCCATTCACTGTGTTTGTAGACAGATCTAAGGGAGCTATAGCCAAACATCCAAATACTATTAGAGTTAACATATTCCTCAAAATCTACTGAATCTGCTGCACAAAGGGATCAAAACAGAATGGCAAAAAAATTCCAGATGACCTCTTTCTGCACACTCCTGAACACTAAAGATTGAACTTCAAGTTTAGGAAGAAACACATCACCCATCAGATGACTAGAAATCACGGCCGGGAGCTATAGCCAAACATCCAAATACTATTAGAGTTAACATATTCCTCAAAATCTACTGAATCTGCTGCACAAAGGGATCAAAACAGAATGGCAAAAAAATTCCAGATGACCTCTTTCTGCACACTCCTGAACACTAAAGATTGAACTTCAAGTTTAGGAAGAAACACATCACCCATCAGATGACTAGAAATCACGGCCGGGGCACAAGAACATGGGAAAGCAAGAAAATACCTCTTCTCCAAGGGAAAAGAATAACTCCTCCTCATCCACAGACAGTTCAATGGAAATCATGAAAATGTCTGATAAAGAATTTATAATATTCATAATAGTGAAGCTATCAGAGATGGAAGAGAAGAGAGACAATGAACTGCACAAGAGAAAGGAAAAAGGAGCTGATGAGTTCCAGGAAGAAATTCTTGCAAGATCTAAAAGAGAAATTACACACTTTAAAAAAGAATCAAACGGATCTGTTAGAGATGAAGGCTATAATAAACGAAGTAAAAAACTCCTTTGAAAGTATTAAAACCAGACTAGATCATACAGAAAATAGAATCTAAGACGTAGAAGAGAAAATTGCTGGCCTAGAAAAATCCACCATGAAGACTGAGAAAATTGACCAAAAAATAGAGAATAATATACAAGAAATACTAGATACCATCAAATGTCCAAACATCCAGACAACTGGTATGCCAGAAGACAAAGAGACTCATAAGGGCATTGATAATCTATTCCATGAAATCTTGAAAGAAAACTTTCCAAACCTAGAGAGGCACTGAAAGATCCAGTCCCAAGAAATACAAAGGACTGCAAATAGAATCAACACAAGAAGATCTTCTCCAAGACACATTATAGCCAGATTGACCAAAACCACAGAAAAAGAAAAGATACCAAGATTGGCGAGAGAAAAATGGCAAGTTACCTACAAAGGATATCCAATCAGACTAACAGCAGACCTCTCATTGAAAATAACACAAGCAAAGAATGGGAAGATATGTTCAAAGTGTTATGGAAAAAGCAATTTCAACCAAGAATACTGTACCCAGCAAGATTATTCTTTATATGGGAAGAAAAGACAAGAATGTTCTCAGATAAACGAAACCTGAAAGAATTTAGTACCACCAGACCAGATCTCAAAAAAGTTCTCAAAAGAGTATACTATATCAGGAATATTAAATAGAGACACACAGAAATAAGAGTTCAAAAATTAAGAAAATGGCCAACTTAATCATAAGGTCAAATTCCAGAATTTAATTGGGAAGATCGAACCACAGCAGAAGATAGATTAAGTACATGAGATTGAACTGGTGAAATAGCATTTTATGACTTTTGACTAAAACATTGCTGATTTTTTCTAGATTTGTTGTACACGTTTAAGGATTTTTGTACTGTCTTGATCTGTCAATAGGTTCATATACCTATTATTTGAACAGAATGCTAACCTGTTTCCTGGCTTTAAGTTTTAAGTGTAGTTCTTTAGCATTTCTTTGATTTATCAAAGTTAAAACCACTTTTCTTGACATTCCTAGAGGAACTTGCTATTAAAAGTAGTTAGATTATTTAAGGAATAGTGTGATCAATAAAATGTGAGGGGAAAACGAGTGGAAGACAACTGTAGACATCACAGTGTGAGAAGAGTGTGGGAAAGGGTAGAGGGTCAGAAATAGGTAACTAGAAATGAAAAATTATTGACAATAACATGCATGATTAAGCCACTATGCAGTATATTTTTGGATGGGAAATCACATTTTGTATGCTCTGACGAGGCTTAGGGAATGAAAGTAAATCAATCAATTAAAAAAGTTTCAGGAAAAAAAAGACTGTTTTTCTTTAAATTAAAAAAATGCATTAAAAATACCTATTTGATGACTGCAGTTAGCTATATAGCCCCAGCTAGGTGCTACTTTATAGTATGTTCATTCTACTCACTGGGGTTTATACCTAAAGTCAGACTTGTGCTCATGGATATGTATATATCAGTTGCGCTTGCTATTGAAAATATTTAGATTAATTAAGATCTTTAGTGAATCAATAAAATGTGTGTGTGTGTGTGTGTGTGGGAAAGCCATAGAAAGCAACCACGGATATCAGAGACAGTCTGGGAGGGGGGTGGGAGATGGCAGAGGGTGAGAGATAGGGAATCAAGAATGGGAAAAAAAGCAAAACATAAAGGAAACAAGAAATTCGTTGACAATAACATGTATGTTGATGTGCTTGATTGAGCCAATATCCAATGTAGCCTGCATGGAAAATCTCATTTTGTATGCTGTAATGATGTACAACGAATTAATGTAAATAAATAAATTTAAATTAAAAAATCTAAATCAGTATCCCAATCGAAAAATGAGCAAAGAATGTAACTTCCTGTGGTATAAAATCTTTAACTTAATCTTTAATTAATTCCACTAATTATTTCTTTTTTAAATTAATTTTACTTAAAAGATGGTGAAAACCTATAAAGCTTAAAATTAAACTTCAATAATTTTCACCGAACAATTTCAACTAAAAACTAAATGTTTACAAAACCTCATTTTACAGTACAATGGGCAAGGCAAACATCATCCTGCAGTTGTTGAACCTCAAAAATAACACATGCTTCAAATCTGAGCAATCGTAATGATTTCTACTGTGACGACCTATTGCAAACTACCCTAAACTGCTACCTATATTACTGCCACAGTTTTTCCTTTTTAATAAAATATCTCCTACTGAACTTTCCTTGAGAAAAACACTATGAATAAAAATTTGGCAGAGGTCTTGGTAGTTATGTGGAAGAATGATAAAATCATTCATTTGAAAGGCCTCAAAAAATACTTGACACTCGCCAAATTCTGGAGATCTAAAGAACAAGAGGCTAAATACAAAGTAAAACATGATATAAGGTGGAATGAGATTCATTCATTCCCCGTTTGTTGAAAATAAAAAGTCCCACCAGAAGAAGAGGCTGCATTACTACTAAATCTCAGCTGAAAGCATCCCATGTGTCAGTTGTCATGCTTGGGAAAAATTGAATGGTATCCTATAGACATAAATTGAACACTGCAGTGAGTAGTTGGGTCAGAAATATATCTTTAAGAAGGCTGATCATTTTTTAATCTGATGAAAATGACAAAGTCAAAATTCTCAGTCTATCTATCAAAAGCTGTATATTCTAAAGAATGAGGGACAAGCAGTTAGCGCAACGGCTATGTCGCTGGATTCCCACGTAGTCGACTGCGGTTTGCGTCCTGGACCCCGGTGGCTTAAAACTCACGCCGGGCGCGTGTGTGTGCGTGACCAAGATCCCAAGAGAAGGGATTGTGGCATGGCCCTCCCCCCTGGGGAGTGATTTCTCACTTTCTATCTCTCTGTCTCTCTCTGTCTATCTGGTGAGCACGCACACCCTATAACAAAAAACCTCTCCAAAAAAAAAAAAAGAATGGATGGGTCTCACGAAAAACATTCGGCCAGTTGTAGTTCTGGGAGATTATCTCTTAGATTTTGGAACTGCTAACCTGGTAAGAATATCTTTGCCTACATTATGGCTATGGGTTATATAGATCATCTCTGCTTACTAAGAAATTTATAATTGTAGGTCTCAAGTCATGTGGTTAAAACTGAGTATGTAGATGTATAGGAAAGTGAAAGCAGTCACATGTTGGGTTTATAATATGTACGATGTAAAATGCATGATGACATGGTAGAAAAACTAAGAAAAAAGTGCATGTACACTTTTAAAGAGTTTTTGTAACAAGGTAGTGTAATGTAAATATTTGAAAGTACATTAAAAATAAAATATAAATGCTGTGAACTATAAAAGTTATTTCAAAATTATTACACTTAATAAGGTAACAAAAAGTACATGGATCATATGTAAACACATACATTAAATCTATCATGAAGGCATTACTTTACCTTTACTTAATTTGTATCAATTTTAAATGACTTTCATAGAAGACAGACTTGATTTATATAGTAAAAAAATACTAGACTTAGGAAATTTGAAACAGTCCAGCATATAGAAAATGAAGCTACAATACAATCAGAAAGAATCTAATTAATAGAAGAGAGATATTATCACATTAACAACTTATAAGTAACAAGAAACATGAAATAATGGTGAAGGGCTTAACCCAAAGAACACTTTTCAAAAATGAATACACATGTACATATATAAACATATATGTATACACACATATGTGCGTATATGTGTTTGTGTATAACATGTAGAACGGCATCATCTGAGGCACTGGAAAATAGTTCAAACAAGGCAGAAAGTGGATTTAGAGAATTCTTAAAGAACAAACTTCGTAATGGCTATGTTGCTTGAATCCCATATAGTCAGCCGCAGTTTGAGTCCCAGACCCAGTGGCTTAAACTCACACCGGGTGTGTGTGCATGAGTGCCCAAGATCCTGAGAGGAGAATGGAAGAGAAGAGATTGTGGCATGGCCATCCCCGCTGGGGAGTGATTTCTTGCTTTCTGCCTCTCTTTCTTTCTCTTTCTGGCAAGCATACGCACCCTACAGCAAAAACCTCTGAAAAAAAAAAAATGGAATTTTACCACAGGAAACTCTCCAGTTTGCATACAGATCAAGGATGTAAAAGCTGTACCTTTACTGGCTCAGGTTATCAAAAACTAATGATCAGGGCTAAATAGACAAACAGAAATTTGGGGAGAAGTTCATAAATCCTAGAAAAGAGGAAGCCAAAGAATATAATCCTCAGTATTTGCATATAAAACTTATCAAAATTGCTGTTTAATTACTAAAATACACATATACAGAACTCAGGAACCTATAAAAAAGAAGCTATTAGAAACTGAAAGAAAGGAACAATAATCTCATCACTGCAAGAGATGAGGAATTTGAAACTTGAATCTAGCCAGTTAACCAACTAGTAGAGTAAAATTTAATCTTTTGAGATATATAACAGTATTCAAAAGCTCTATGATGTATAATTTATAATATCCAGGGTAGAATGTAGAATTTATATTTAGTAAAATAAAAGCAAAATGTGACCGATATTCCAGAAACAAAATCACTACAAAAATACAGATACTTCAAGTAGCAGACAAGAAGGTTAAGCTATACATAAACTTATAGACTTAAATGCAAAATACAAATGTTACAAAAGACAACTGTTGGCGGGAAAATGAACTTTATAAAAAGGGTATTCCAGGAACTTTCCAGACTGCTTGTTGAGAATTAGAAGAGTAATGGCTGCCTGAGCTGTCAAAAGCTAAGTGCTCCTGCTCTAGCTCCAGCCCACTCACTGTCAGTAGGAAGGGATAAAAGAAATCACTTACTATGATGTATTAAGGGTCAAACCCAATGCCATCCAGGAAGAATAGAAAAGGGCTTATTGGAAGCTGTTTCTGGGGGTTGCTTTCTCCTTTCCTCCTCTCTGTCTCTAATGAATGAGCATTCCCTTAAGCAGAAAAAAGTTACATAGAACAAAGACATTTGGGAATTAAAAAGAAATTAAAATAGCTCATTACCAGGAGACCTACATTAAAAGAAAGCAACTTTTCTAGGATTAAAGAAACTGAAACCAGAGACTGATACGAATGTATGAAAAGATTCAAGGAACACCAAAAGTAGCACATGTCTATGTAAGCATAACATAGGACCATAGCTCATGACTGAAACTAATCCAACAACATTCTAAAAATAGTATACATTATGACCAGATAGGATTTATTCCTGTAATACAAGAATGATTCAACATGTATAGAACAATAATGTGGGACCAGCAGATGGCATGGTAGTTAAGCCACTGGACTCCCATATGCTCGACTATGGTTTAGGTCCTGGATCTGGCAGCTTGCTTTCTTACTTTCTCTCTGTTTCTCTTTCTCTGTCTCTGGTAAGCACGTGTGCCTTGTAGCATATTAAATAATAATAATTATTTAAAAACAAAAAACAATAAATGTAATAGGTCACATTAAGAGAAGAAATGACAAAAACATGATCATATTAATTGACACATAAAAAGCATTTGATAAAATATAATAGTCCTTCATGATTAAGACTCAACAGAATAGGCATAGAAAGTACATTTCATAACCAAATAAAGGCCATATATGACATTTCTGCAGCTAACATACTACTGAATGGGGGAAAAGTGGAAACTTTTTCAACTTCAAATGAGAAGGAGACAGAGATATCCACTTTCTTCTCTCTCAGTCAACATAGATACTGGAAGTACTAGCTAATACAGTCAGATGAAACAAGATAAAAGGCATATAAATCAGAAAGGAAAAAATTAAACTGTCCCTATTTGTGGCTGATATGATTATATAATGGTTTATCAAAAAAGTTATTTTTTTCTATGTTTTTCTACAACTCAATATATAGAAAAATCTAAAAAAAAAAAATCCCCAAAAAACCTCTTAGTGAAAAGAAAATTAAACTGTCCCTATTTGTGGCTGATATGATTATATAATGGTTTATCAAAAAAGTTATTTTTTTCTATGTTTTTCTACAACTCAATATATAGAAAAATCTAAAAAAAAAAAAGTCACCAAATACCTCTTAGATGAAATGAACAAATGCAGTCAAGTTGCAAGACACAAATCCAGCATACAAAAATCTGCAGTAGGCTATCCCCATAGCACAGTGGTTAAATACTATGTATAGGGAGCCAGGTCCCACATAACCACCTGTGGTTTGAGTCTAAGCCCTGTGGGCTTGGGAAAAACATTGAGTGTGTGTATGTGTGCATGTGTCCAAAATACTGATGGAAAGGAGAATTGGAGGAAAGGGATTGTAGCATCCCGAGGATTCTGGCAATGTCAGTTAAGTCCAGAGGGTAGTTCCCAGGTAGGTTTATAGTCCACAATGGTCATTTTATGTCCCACGGTGAGGCGCTTTCTGTCCCTGAATCTCCATCTCTCCATCATCTAGAAAGTGCATAAGCTCTTGGGTAATTAAAAATATCTGTAGCATTTTTCTACACTAACCATGAATAAACTGAGAGAGAAATGAAGAATGCAATCCCATTCACAATAACCGTAAAAAATATTTGGAAGAAATCTCACCAAGAAAGTGAAAGACCTCTATGAAAAAGTTTTCAATAAATGGTTCTGAGAGAACTAAATATCCACCAACATTAGAGTGAAACTAGATCATTTACCAGTTACAATGACCTCAAAATGAATTAAAGACTTCAATATCATGGTCAAATCTATAAACCTATTGATAAACCTATTTCCTACTGAAGAAAATGTAGGAGAACAATACACATTGGAGTGGGCAAGACTACTTACATGAGACCCATAACACATGGACAAAACCACCAAAAATAGAGAAACATGATTACACAAGATAAAATATTTTTGCCCAGCAAAAGACACAAAAAGCAGAATAGAATGAAATTGTAACATAAAAAGCCATAAGCCAGCAGTAGTGTTTGGAATTTCCCACGTGACTGACCATGCTTCAAGACCCGATGGCTCAAAATGACAATAAATAAATAGATAAGTAAATAAAAAAATTTTTTGAATTTTTGTACTGCACAAAGGTCAAAGGTATACAATGATTTCTTGTAAACCAGGAATCATAATTTCAAAATGGAAATATATACATCCAAATATATTTATTTGTATTTATCTTTATATGTATACATTTATTGAGTATAATTGTATGTGCATACTTACATTCAACTGACAGCACAGTAGGTTTATTTACACCAGGATTACCAAAAACATGTGGGTAATGTGTTACTCTAAAGGTTCTGATAGCTACAACCATGCTAGGTTACAGAAAGTTTGGGGTTTCATTATAATATTCTTAGACCACATTAATACATATAGTATATTACTGAAATGCTGCTATCCAGTGCATTATTATATTGTTCAAGAAAAACAACTTTGGACAGTCTGTGGCATAATCAGCACAAACACAGTAGCTGAGAGAATTTTTATTTTTCAAGATATAAACTGTACAAGTTTATTATTGATGCATGGATATGCACAAGGGCCCCAAAAGTATGGGACTCAAATGAAGGGTGAGGTATTTGAAGTTTATATAGCACTATAATGTACAAAATGGATTAGGAGCTTGGGGGTTCTTTTTTATTTAAATATTTTTTATTTTATTTTATACATTCAATCACGTTACTTAGCTTAAAAGTGAAAATTCCAGCATGTGAACATTTCTCCCTAGTCCAGTTGATAAAACTATAAAATTATCATCAATAGATAATACCATATTTCTTTGTCCCATTAATGCTTTGCCTCTGTATTTTTCTTCTAAATATCCTTCCTCAGAATCTACTCTTTCACACACTATATGTGGTATTCACATCCATTTACTGTGTTTCTATATCCTTTAGTCAATCAGTTTCTGTCACAGGGTGCGGACACTCAGAATATGTTAAGTGGGGACATACAATGTCTCTCCTTCATAGCCTGGCTTGCTACACTCAGCAGTAAATCTTCCATATTCTTCCACTTTCTGTCAAAAGCCCGGGTCTTGTATTTTCTGGCTGAATAGTATTCTATAGAGTATATATGAAACAGTTTTCTACACATTCATCTATTCGTGGGCATTTGGGTTGGTTCCAGGTCTTAGCAATTGTGAATAGTGCCGCAATAAACATCAATGAGCAAGCACTTTTCTGATTAAGAATTCCTCTGTCCTTTGGGTAGATACCAAAAAGTGGGATTGCTGGATCATATGGTAGTTCTATTTGTAGATTTTTGAGGAATCTCCAAATTGTTCTCCACAGTGGCTGGACCAATATTCCCACCAGCACTGTAAGTGAGTTCTCCTTTCACCACATCCCCACCAGCACTTGTAATTTTTTTTTTTTTTAATCTTAGTCATTCTGATTAGGATTAGGTGTTATCTCATTGTTATTTTGATCTGCATTTCCCTTACAATGAGGGATGTTGAGCATTTTTTCATATGCCTTTTGGCTATTCACATTTCATCCTTAGAGAGTGTTTTTTTCAACTTAGGTAGTGTTGTTTTCAACTCATTCTCCCATCTTTTAATACGTTTGATCATCTTTTTTTGGAACGGCTGCGGCTGCTTAAGTTCCTTGTGTATTCTGGTTATCAGCCCCTTATCTGATGCATAGCTTACAAAAATATTTTCCCATTCTGAAGGCTGTCAATTCACACTAATTACTGTGTCTTTTGCCATGTAGAAATTTCTTATTCTT
>NW_006208108.1:247613-253689 GCF_000334495.1 Tupaia belangeri chinensis | reverse complement strand
CAAGAAATCACCCCCCAGGGGGGATAGTCACGCCGCAATCCCTTCTCCTCCATTCTCCTCTTGGGATCTTGGGCACACGCACATGCGCCCGGCGTGAGTTTTAAGCCACTGGGTCCGGGACGCGAACCGTGGTTGACTACGTGGGAGTCCAGCGACCTAGCCATTATGCTAACTGCTGGTTTCCCCCTCATGCTGTTTTGATGACCACAGCTTTGTAGTATATTTTTGGGTAAGGGAGTGAGATGCTGCCCACTCCTCTCTTCTTGTACAGGATTGCTTTGGCAATACGGGGTCTTTTATGATTTCAGACAAATTTTATGATTGTTTTCCCTAGATCTATGAAGAATGTGTCTGGTACTTTGATGGGGATTGCATTAAATATGTAGATTAATTTGTGTAGAATTGCCATTTTCATTATATTAATTCTTCCAATCCAAGAACATGGGGTGACCTTCCACTTTTTCGTGTCATTTTCAATTTCTATTTTTAGCTTCTCGTAGTTTTTCTTGTGGAGGTCTTTAACTTCTTTGGTTAGATTTATTCCTAAGTATCTTATACTTTTGTGGTTATGGTAAATGGAATAACTTTTTTGTTCGTATATAGAAATGCTATAGATTTCTGGATGTTAATTTTGTATCCCGCAACTTTATTGTATTATATATTGCTTCTAGAGATAAATTTATGGATAGCTCTTTAGGAACCTGTAGTAGATTCCTGCCACACATTCCAGGTTTAAACTATACATCAAGTGGGTACTTGTAAGAGCTGTCTGGCACTATGCTATATTAGCAACTCTAGAAAAAGCTATTGACTGGTTTGTGTTTTAGCAATCAGTAACAGTTATCACTGTAGAACACTGAGTGCTCATTTCCAGGTTAGTTGTGAAACAGTGCCTACCATGTCATTTATGTGACCAATAGAAACTATTTCATGATTCATATTCTTTGAGAATTTAGCATGCCCTCCCCTTAGAGTCAATAGATGTGTTTTTCCCATAGTATCAGAAAGACCAGAGACCAATACTCATCTCACAGGACTCTAAGGTCTTATAACCTGCCTATTTCACCATGTCAATTTTATCTTTTTTTTTATGCTTTTCTCATGCTGAATTGTGTTTATTTTTACTTTACCATCTGAATTTATGAACCCTCATAAAGTTCCTAAATACAATGTAAAACAAATGGGGAAATGAGTAAACAACTTACCAAAAATGGATTCATTTTCTTAATCCTGGACAGAGGTTTCTTAAATTATAGCTGGAAGAGAAGGTAAATGAAGTAGGTCAGAGAAATGGTGTTGTTCGTTCCAATATTCCCCTATATACAGCTCTCTACAGATTAAAGAAAGCCTCCCTTTGGGAGAACAGTCACTTACACATGAGAATGGGCTAAAAGACCTTATGAATGACCAATCACAAATTGAAATACTGACAGAAATGCAGGCCATATTAAACTTAGGTTAAAAAAATATGCATTTCCTATTGATTTAGTAAAAATATTACTGTGGGGACAAGCAGATGGCATAATGGTTAGGTTGCTAGACTCCCACGTAATCGAATAGACCACAGTTAAAGTCCCAGACGTGGTGGGAATGTGTTTGTGTGTGCCCAATATCCTAAGAGGAGAATGGAGGAGAAAGGATTGCAGAGTGGTAATCCTCCCTGGGGGTGTGATATCTTACTTTCTGTCTCTCTGGCAAGCACACACACCCTATCACAAAATTCTTAAAAAAAAAAAAAAAAATCACACTGGGGACCAGCAGATGGTATAATGGTTATATGACTGGACTCCCATGTAGTTGTCCGTGGATGGAATCCCGGATCAAACAGCTTAAAACTTAAACCAAGCAGATTTCTGTGGGTGCCCAAAATCCCAAGAGGAAAATGGAGAAGAAGGGATTGCACTGTGACCATTCCCCTACGAAGGTGATTTCTCAATTTGTCGGTTTCTCCAGCATGCACACATGTCCTACAGCAAAAATCTCTCATTTGAAACAAAACAAATCAAAACAAAACAAAACACAAACTCATACTGGCTACGTGATTGCATATACCCAAAATCCCAAGAGAAGAATGAAGAAGATGGAATTGCAGCAGACAACCCCCCCTCCCACCCCGGGGGCAGCTCACTTCTTGCCCTCTGTCTTTCTCGGTCTCTCCAGCAAGTGCACATACACTACTGCAAAAATTTATCTTTTAAAGAAAAGTTACTGTGAAAAAAAAATCTAAGAGTTTAAGAATGTTTGTTTAAATAAATTACAGTATCTCAAAGAAACTTGCTTTCCTTAAAATTCGTATTACAGAAAAACTCTTGGCCGGTATGAACTATATTCCTAATAATACAGACATTTCATATAATTATTTCTTCTAGAACAGTTCTTGCATCTATATGACTAAGCCTCAGAGAATGTATGCATCCTTCAACCTAATATTTTTGGCACATGACAAAAAAGGAAAACATGTACATCATAAATATTGATGGCAGTACAATTTTCCAGTAATGTTTTTCAGTGACAAATTGTATTAGATACAGGTCCAATACATACTGGATACAGGTCCATTTTTTTTTTTCTTTTTCTTTTTCTTTTTTTAAGGTATTTGCCATAAGGTACATATGCTTTCCTAGAGAGACAGAAGAAAAGTGAGAAACCACCCCCCCAGAGGGGCCAGCCATGCCACAATCCCTTTTCTTCCATTCTCTTTGGATTTTTGGCACACACACACACACACACACACGCACGCGCATGCACGCACACCTGGTGTAATTTTCAAGAAACTAGATCTGGAACTGAAGGAGGTAGTGTGGTGGTTAAGATGCTGGACTCCCACATGGCCAACCATGTTCAAGTCCTGCACCTGGTGGCTTGAAAATCATGCTGGGCTGCAGCCAGCATGAGGCAATGATGGTTAAGGGTAGTGAACTCTCACATGGTCAACCACAGTTCAAATCCTGGATCTGATGACTTCCTTTCTCATTTTCCCTCTCTCTCTCTCTCTGGTCAAATTGAAAAGTAATAATCCATTAAAGTTAAAATAATTCTTAAAAAAAAAAAAAAAAGAAAAGAAAAGCTGGGCACATGTGCAAGCAGGCCCAAAATTCCAGAAAAAGAATGGAGGAGAAGGAACTGTGTCATGGCCATCCTTTCAGTAGGGTGATTTCTCACTTTCCAGCTCACTGTTTTTCTACCCCTCTGGTGAGTACACACACCCAATGGCAAAAATAAATAAATAAATAAAAAATAAAAAAATAAAAAAAGTTATGAATTCAGTAAGCATTTCAGGTCTTTTTGTATAAATGCACAATTTAATTCACAAAAGTCCAATACTGCCTATTAGTAACAAGATGTGGTACAGCAGGTGGCATGGGTTAGGGCCCTGGATCCCAAACGGCCAACTGTAGGGTTCAAGTACCAGACCTTTGAAAATCACAATGGGTGAGTGTGCATGCATGCCCAAATTTCCAAGAGAGACTGAAGAAGGAGAAGTGATTGCAGTGTGGCCACCCATCGAGGGTGATTTTTCACTCTCTCTCTCTCTCAACAACATACATGTCATATAGCCCAAAAGAGAGTGAGAGAAAGACAGAGAGAAAAGGAAAGAAAATGATCAAGATGTGATATCTCTACAGGATATAAAGCATTTGTTGATAGTACACTGAACAGACCTCGTGATATCAAAAGAGACAAGTGGCACAGAGGGAGTAGCTAGAAAAAGGCTGATGCATGTTGCCTGGCTGAGGAATAACAAAGCTTGCCTTGCACAGCTATTTTTGAATCAATGTTGCAGGGTCAAATAATACGGTATTAGTAGAAATTCAATAGAAAAAACAGACAAGATTTCAACATGACTTTTACCTGCACAGGTGTGCTTTGGACCCTTCCCCCATCACAGCCCACGTCATAAACCCCAGTGGTGCAAAACCCAGTGGCAATGGGAAAAAGTGGGCATAGAAAGGCCACATGTCTCAGACATCTTTTAGCTCCCTTTTGCCCACAGAGATGCACTCTGTACCTCCCTTAACCTCAACTTACCCGCACCCCTTCATCATAAGCCCCCACAGTGCAGGAGCCGGTGGCAATGAGAGACAGAACGCAGAAAACAGCATATTTCGGACTTCTTGCTACTGCATTCCCTCCCCCAGCTCCCACCCATTGCCCAGGTGTGCATTGAAACCTCCCTTCTGTGTCACTCTGTCATAGGCCCCCATAGTGCAGATGCCTCAGCAGCCAAAGAGACAGAGTAAGCACAAAAGAACCACACCTCTAAGATGTCTTGCTCAAGACTTTTGCCTGCTCTCCCATGAATCCCTCTGCCATAGGCACAGGAGCCAGCAGCAAATGAGGCAGAGAAACAGAAAATGAATGCAGAAATTCACACATCTCAGATTTTCTTTCTTTTTTTTTTTATAACTTTTTTTTTTCTATTTATTTGAAGCACAGTAAAAAAAAAGAAAATTGATACACTTTGGAAATTCAGTGGCACAAGGTACACTGCCATAACTTGAGGGACATTATACAGATTAAAAAAAAAAAGGAAATAAAAAGGAAAAAAAATTTCTCCTGTTTCAAACACTGCATTACATAATTTTACCTGCCTGAACAGACCATTTACAAATATTAGGTCAATAAACTGCTAACATCCATAAAAAGGTAGCTTTCTTACTAAAATGCAAGAATTTAAAAGATTGGTATCTAAACAAGAAAAGTAGGAAAAGGTATTAAAGTTGTTACAATCAATATTTTCCAACTTCTGGTAATGTTCAAGTGAGTGGCCTTATTTACATATATGTTCATATAGTTAAAGCTGTGTCTTTAAAGTGTTGGAAAAGATAGTCCACCCACAGGTCCCGCACCTCCCTGCCCAAGCGCTCAGTACGCATGTCGCTTCCCATCATGAAACCACTCATGGTTGCCGGTGGAACTCCAGGATTAGCTTCATAACCTATGCCACCACCACCACCTAGAGGTGGAAATCTCTGGCCTCCTGAACCATAGGGATCTCCCATGTTCATTGCTCCTCCACCACCCATTCTCATGTCTCTTTCTCTTGGATCCATGTAGCCCATCCGGCTGTACTTCTTAGTTCTTCCTGGCGTATCATCAGATCTTGGCACAAAAGATTGGTCTGATGCTCATGATAGGCATCTTCCATTTCACTTTCCAATTTATCTTTTGCATCCTTCATGTTCTTTTCAACTTGTTCCCTTTGCTGTTTTTCCATTTCATCCAAAGACTTCCATCGCTGAGAATATTCATACTCAAATGTGCCATGCTGGGCAAAACGAGGAGGGGTTTCTCGCTCCTTCTGATACATTGGATTCTTCTGTGCAAGTTTTTCAGGAAGACCATCTTCATCATTCAATTGTTCAAGCGGTTCCACAATGACTGGGCGAGGAGTTGTCAGTAAGAAAACACCTTCGCTGTATCGCTCAAAGGCTTTTCTTGCTACTGGTTTGGAAGCAGATTCAACAACGCCTTTTCCTGTAGATCTTCCACGATCATCAACGATTACAACAGCCCGTTCAATAGGACCAAACTGGCTAAACGCTTCTTCCAACAGTTCATTGGAAACATAAGGTGAAAGATTAGGAACAGAAAGGGCAGCAGCATGAGTGGCAAAGCGAACCCGAAGCTGTCTACCTCTCATAGGGGTATCATCAAGTTCAGCTTTGGCGATTTCAGCCAAGGCTCTAGACTCCTGTGGGAATCAGAGACTCATGTTAATGATTTCAAAATTGGATAAGGCTCATTCCTCAAATTGTCCTGAGCTTAATTTCTATCCTATTGTCCTTCCGGAAGATTTCCAACAAATAACCGGCACCGCTGTGTGTAAGTTTTCTCCCCAGGCCTCCTCAACAAAGACAAGTTGGTTTTAAACCCCTCCGAACCAGAGATCTTTTCCTTGCTGTGGCCACCGGGCCCCCTGGGCGGGGGCCCCTAGTGGTGCTGCTGGTGGTAGGGTGGGTGGTGCTGGCGGCCTCTGGGGCTCCCCGCTGCCTCGGTGAGGTGGCTTAGGGTGGCCGCTGAGGCCATCTTGCCGCCTTTGGGACCGCCGGGGCTGGGGCCCTGCTTAGGCCCC
>NW_006208108.1:234269-247399 GCF_000334495.1 Tupaia belangeri chinensis | reverse complement strand
GCGGGATCGGGGGCTTCGAGCCTCCCTGGCCCAGGCCGGGACCTAAGGGTCCACGGTTCTGGTTGAGGCCCATGCTGGGCGGCGGGGAGCGGAAGTCGTGGGGACCACCGCGGCCGCCGCCTCCTCTGCGCCGGTGGAAGCCACCGCCGCGACTCCAAAACCAGTCCCGAGACATGTCTGTGGTCAAGGGGGTTCGAGGCAGAAGCGAAGAAGACGCTCAGGGAACGTGGAGGCCACCTTGCTTTGCACAAAATGGCGGATGACACAGGCCACCTCTCAGATTTTCTGTGCTGCCTTTTTGCCTGCACAGATGTGCTTTGGGCCCCACTCCCCCATAAGCAACCCATAGCATAGAAGCCCATGGTGCAGAAAGAGAGAGAGAACAGAAAGACCACATTTCTCAGACTTTCAGCTGCTGTCTTTTGCACTGGTGTGCTCTGGACCCTTCCCACCCTTCAGCCCTTTTGCCTTAAATTGTCATCGTGCAGAAGCCAATGGCAGCAAGACAGAGACAGAGAGTGAGCACAGGACAGTGCATCTCTGACTTCTCGCTGCTGTCTTTTACACTGGTGTGACTTGGATCCTTGCCCCTCCCCCATACTCCTCCACCTTAAGCACCCACTGTGCAGAAACCAGACACAGTGAGAGTGAGTGAACTCAGAAGGACCACATGCCTGACTTCTTCCTGCTGCCTTTTGCCCACACAGATTTGTATTGGAACCTTCCCCTCTCTGCCACTCCATTTTAAGAAGCCAAGGTGCAGGAAACAGGGGCACTAAAAGAGAGCGAGGGACAGTGTCTCAGACTTCTTGCTGCTGCATTTTGCCTGTGCCGGTGTACTTTGGTCCTTCCCCCACACTTCACCCCTCTGCCATAAATCCTCACATTGCAGGGGCCAGCAGCAGTGAGAAAGAGATAAGAGTTATCACAGAAGGACCTCCTGTCTCAGACTTCTTGCTGCTGCCTTTTGCCCATGCATGTGTGCTTTGGGTTCTCCACAACCTGACCCCTCTGCCATAAACCTTCAAGGTGCAGAAGTTAGGGGCAGCAAGAGAGACAGAGAAAGTGTAGAAGTGTCTCACACTTCTTGTCTCTGCCTTTTGAAAGCCCAGATGTGTTTTGAAACCTCCCTGACCACCTAGCCTCTCTACCATAAGCCTCTATGATGCAGGAGTCAGTGGCAGTGAAACAGAGAGTGAGTGTGGAAGGACTGCACATCACCAACTTGTAGCTGCTGCCTTTTGCCTGTGCAGATGAGCTTTGGATTCTCCCCTTACATACCCTATGCCATACACCCCCATGGTGCAGGTGTCAGTGACAGTGGTGTTGATGGGGGGAGGGAAGGCCTAAAAGGGCCTTGCATCTCCATCTTGGATTTTTTGCTGCTGCCTTTTGCCTGCCCAGGAATTCTCTGAACCCTTTCCTGGCTTTGCATTCCTCTGCTTTATGCTCCACAGCTCGCAGTGCAGAAGACAGCTACAATGAGACAGACAGAGAGAGTCAGAGAGCACACAGAAGGACCATGCATCTTAGAAATCTTGCTCCTGCATTTGCCTGTGCAGTTATATTTTGGATCTTCTTCCTACCCTCCTCTGTACCCCTCTACCGTAAGTCCCCATGGTGAAGGAGCCAATGGCAGTGAGAGATAGAGAAAGCTTAAGGACCTTGCATCTCAGACTTCTTGTTTGCTGCCTTTTGTCTCCCTGCAGGTGTGCTTGGAAACCTCCCTGACCTGGGGGGTGTTCTGCCACCCCCCCCGCCCCCCCCCCCCCAAGGCCCTCCATTATAAGCCAATCCCCTTGCAGGAGCCAGTGGCAAGGAAAAAGTGAGTGTAAAAGGGAATGTCTCAGACTTCTTGTTGCTGACTGCCTGTGCAGGTATGCTCTGAATCCTCCACTTCTCCCACATCCCTCAGCCTTAAGCCTCCAAGTTGCAGGAGCCAGTGGCAATGAAAGAGACAGAGGGAGACAGAATGAACACAAAGTCTGCTTATCTCAGACTTCTTGTTGCTGACTGCCTATGCAGGTATGCTCTGAATCCTCCACTTCCCCCACATCCCTCAGCCTTAAGCCTCCAAGTTGCAGGAGCTAGTCACAATGAGAGACAGAGGGAGACAGAGAATGAGAGCAAAAGACTGCTGATCTCGGACTTCTTGCTGCTGTGTTTTGCACTGGTGTTATTGGGACATTCCCTGCCACACCCTTCTGCTTTAAGCTTGCGCTGTGAAGAAGCCAGTGGCAGACAGCAACAGAAAGAAGACAGCTTTTCTCAGACTTCCTGCTGCTGCCTTTTGCCCAGGCAGGTATGCTTTGGACCCTCTCTCAGGTTCCTGCAGCCTGAGAGAGGGTCTCATGGCCATGAAACGCCACACTAAAGGAAACAGCGATAGCAATAAAGAGTGAGCACAGAGGACTATACCTTTCAAACTTGTAGCAGCTGCCTTTTGCCCACATAGACCTGCTTTAGAACCACCTCATTCAGGGACCAGCAGTTAGCGTAATGGCTATGTCGCTGGACTCCCATGTAGTTGACTGCGGTTCGCATCCCGGACTGGGTGGCTTAAAACACACCGGGCACGTGTGCATGCGTGCCCAAAATCCCGAGAGGAGAATGGAGAAGAAGGGATTGCGGCATGGCCATCCCCCTGGGGGTTGATTTCTCGCTTTCTATCTCTCTGTCTCTGCTGTCTGTCTGGCAAGTGCCCGTACCCTGTAGTGAAAACTTCTCCCCCCCCCCAAAAAAAAAGAAAAGAACCACCCCATTCAGTCCCTCTGCCAGAATCCCCCATGGATCAAGAGCTATCAGTAGCACTTACAAGACAGGCAGAGTGAGTACAGAAGGAGAGTGCATTTCAGATTTCTGCTTGCTTCCTTCTGCAAGGGCAAATATGCTTTGAAACCTTCCCCCACTCCCCACCTCCCTGCCATAAGCCCCCACAGGAGAAGCCAGTAGCAGTGAGAATGAGAACATGAGGACAACACATCTCAGACTTCTTGCTGCTATCTTCGGCCTGAGCACATGTGCTCTCAATGCTCCCCACGTAGTACCTCTCTTCCACAAGGTGCCATGGTGCAAAAGTCAGCAGCAGCAGCAAGGCAGAGAAAGAGAGTGAATGCAGAAGAACTGGGTGTCTCTGACTTCTTGCTGCTGTTTTGTGTGTACACAGATGTGCTTTAAACAGTCCACCTACAGGGCACTTACTCATCTTGAGCCCCCAAAGTGCAGGAGTCAGCAGAAGCACCAACATACAGGACTTATTGAGGGTGCCTTTTGCCTACACAGATGGGCTTTGAACCCTCCCCCTCAACCTCAACCCTCTGCCTTAAGCCTCCAACGTGAACCAGCCAGTAGCTGTGAGACAGAGTGTACACAGAGGACCACTAGATTCAGACTTCTAGCTACTGCCTTTTGTGCTGGTGTGCTCCCTCCACCTTAAGCCCTGCCATCACAGAAGCCAGAGGAGAGTAAGAGAGAAAGCACACATGCAGGATAGCACATCGTGGACTTCTTACTGCTGCTTTTTGCCAATGTGGGTGTGCTTTGGATCATCCTTCTTGTCCCAGCACCACTGCACCATATCCCCCTACGTTGCAGTAGACAGTGGCAACGAGAGAGCAAGAAAGACAGAGTTAGTACTGAAGGACAGCACATCTGATTTCTTGCTGCTTTTTGACCACATGGGTGTGCTATGGACCCTCACCACCCATGTGGTCCTATGCCATAAACTCCTACAGTGCAGGAGCCAGTAGCAGCGAGAAAAAGAGCACAGAAGGACCATGTGTCTCTGATATCTTACTGCTGCCTTTTGTCCAGAGTGGTGCTTTGTCCCTCCCACCCCTAGCATCTCTCTGTAAAGAAGTCAGTGGCAGCAAGAGAGACAGAGTGACTGAGCACAGGACTGTACATCTCAGAAATCCTGCTGCTGCCAGCTCAGAATCCCGGCTGCTGCCTTTTGCCTATGCAAGCGTGCTGTGAACCTTTCTCTCCCAAACTCCTCTGCCATAAGTCCCCAGGGTGCAGGAGACAGTCACAGCAAGACAATGAGTGCAGAAGAGCCGTGTGTTTCATACTTCTTGGTGCTGCCTTTTGCCTGCAGAGATGGGCTTTGGACGCTCCCAATCCCTTGTACCTCTGTCATAGCTGCTAAGGTACACAAACCTGTGGCAGCAAGAGAAAGAGTGAGCAGGAGGATCACATGTCTGACTTCTTCCTACTCTCTTTGGCTGTGCAGGTGTACTTTGCACCTTCCCCCTCCACATACCTCCGCCATAAGCCCCATGATGCCAGAGCCAGTGGCAGTAAGAAAGAGAAAGAGAGAGTATTAGCACAGACGGATCATGTGTCTCAGACTTCCTATACTGCCGTCTGTGCTTGCACATGTGCTTTGACCCTCCCCAACCCCTACAACCCCTCACTCTAAGCTCCCATGGTGCAGGAGTCAGTGGCAGTGAGAGAGAGTGAGCAGATAAAGATCAAGCATCTCAGACTTCCTGCTGGTGCCTATTCCCACACGGGTGTTCTGTAGACATACGCCCCAAGTGCCTCAGTGCTCTCAGTCATAAACCCCCAAACTGCAGGAGCTAGTGGCAGTTAAGAGAGAAAAAGAGAGAGAGAGTAAGAGAGACTGCATATCTCTACTTGCTGCTGCCTTTGGCCTTGAGAGGTGTGCTCTGAACCCTGCACCACCTTCCGACACCTTCCCCCATAAACCCCCATGGTGCAGGAGCTATCAGCAGCAAGAGTGAAAACAGAAATTACCATGCATCTCAGACTTCTTGCTGTTGTCTTTTGCTGTACAGGTATGCTTTTGACCCTCCCCCTCTGTCCCCAGCCTGCTGTTGCAGGCTTAGCAACAGCAAGAGAGTGAGAGTGAGTCCAGAAGGATCAGGCATCTCAGATATTTTGCTGTTGCATTTTACCCACACAGCACTTCTCCACCGTAAGGCACCAACAAAGCAAAAGCCAGCACCTGAGTAAGCCTAGGAGAACTGGGTGTCTCAGACTTCTTGCTGCTACTTTTTACCTGCACAAGTGTGTTTTGAAATCACACATTCACACACACACACACACACACACACACACACACACACACACACACACACTTGGCCCTACACCATAAGTTGCAGGAATTGTAGGAGCCAGGTATAGCAAGACAGAGAGCATGAGTGCAGAAGGACTCATATCTCAGAGTTCTTGCTGCTTCCTTTAGCCTGTGCAAGTGTGCTTTTGACTCTCGCCATCCCCTAAACCCCTCTACCACAACTGACACAGTGCAAAAGTCAGTGGCAGTAAGAAAGAATGAACAATGAAAGGCAGTTCTTGCTGTTGCCTTCTGACTGAGCAGGTGTGCTCTGTACACTCCCCCAATGCACTTCTGCAGTAAGCACCCATGGTACAAGAGCTAGTAGCAGAGAGAGAGCACGCACGTGAACCTATGGACTGCACATCTCAGACTTCTTGCTGCCTTTCCCTGCACAGCTATGCTTTTGACCCTCCCCACCTCACCAAGCACCTTAAGTCCCCATGGTTCAGGAGAAAGTTATAATGAGAGACTGAGACTGAACACAAATGGATCACACATCTTGAACTTCTTGCTACTGTGTTTAGCTGTTAGCTAAAGTTGGTGTGTTTTGGACCCTCTGCCCCAACCCCCTCCAACTTAAGTTCCCACAGTTTGAGAGTAAGTGCAGCAAGAGAGAGACAGGGAATGCAGAAGAAGGAGGCCACTCAGACTTCATGCTGCTGCCTTTTCCCTACCTAGGTTTGTTTGGAGATTTCAGATTTTGCTGATGTGTACTTCCTCCTTTATTTGAATTTCTCTAGCCCTGCCCAAGGTTTATCTGTTCATGAGAGATCAGGATAGAAATCAATACCTAAAGTTGGCTACATACACCCTTCTTGGATTGGTAAACAAAGCCTCCTCCCAAAAACACATCTGAAACATAGAGCTCACCTTCCCTGCTAACACTACAGAATCAACTCAAAAAAATTAGGAATGAGTGTATAGTTCATCAGATGACCAAAAATTAGTGCAGAAACACAAAAAATATGAGAATAAAATATCCCTCCTTTAAGGGAACAGAACAATTTCAGCTCAAACACAAAGCAAAATAACTCACAGAAATGTCAGATAAAAAATACAGAAAAGTTTGGGACAAGCAATTGGCGTAATGCCTATGTCACTGGACTCCCACATGGTCGACCACAGTTCAAGTCCCAGACTTGGTGGCTTAACCTCAGATCGGGCATATGTGCATGCATGCCCAAGATCCCGAGAGGAGACTGGAGGAAAAGTGATTGCAGTGTGGCCATCCCCCCAGAGGGTGATTTTTCACTTTCTGTCTCTCTGTTTCTCTCTGTCTTTCTGGCGAGCACATGCGCCCTCCCTATAGCAAAAACCTTTAACAACAACAACAAAAAAACACAGAATGGTTGGGACCAGCAGTTGGCATAATGGCTATGTTGCTGGACTCTCATGCAGTCAACTGCAGTTTGAGTCCCAGACCTGCTGCCCCAAACTGATACTGTGTGTGTGTGTGGGTGCCCAAGATCCCAAGAGGAGAATGGAGAAGTGACTGTGGTGTGGCCATCCCCCCAGAGGGTGATTTTTCACTTTCTGTCTCTCTGTTTCTCTCTGTCTTTCTGGCGAGCACATGCGCCCTCCCTATAGCAAAAACCTCTCCAAAGAAAAAGAATACTGAATGTTCAAAGTGACAACTGAATGAGATACAAGAGAAAACAGACAACCATCTTCAAATGAGGAAGTCATTCCAAGACCTGAAAAAAGATTTCATAAGGAGACAAGCACCAAAAAAAAAAGAATTAAACAGAACTACTAGAAATAAAGACTGTAATTAAAAAAAAACCTCCCTTGAAAGTATTAATAGCAGATTAGACCGTGCAGAAGACAGAATCATTGACTGGAAGACAAAGCCACTGACTTAGACAGAACAACCAAAAATAAGTAAATAAATAAAAAATAACCTCCCAAAAAGATGAGGACATTTCAGAAATACTAACCACCATTAAACACTCAAATATCTGAATAACTGGTATTCTAGAAAGCAAAGAATATGATAATAGCATAGAAAATCTATCCCATGAAATACCTGAAGAAAACTTTGTAGACCTAGAGAAACATTCAGACATCAGAACCAACAAATACAAAGGACCTCAAACAGAATAAACCTAAAAAGATCCTCTCAATGGTAAGTCATAGCCAATTGGTCAAAATCAAAAACAAAGACAAGGTTCTAAAAATGGTAAGGGAAAAAAATACAGTGTTTACAAATTGTTATCCTACTAGGCTAACATTAGACATTTCAACTGAAACAATGAAAACAAGAAAAAATTGAGGAGACATATTCAAAATGCTAAACGAAGACAATTTCAACTAATACTATACCCTGAGAGATTATCCTTCAAGAGGGAAGAACACATAAAATCATTCTCAGATAAATGAAAACTGATAGAATTCGTCAATGCTAGACAAGTTGTTCATGAAGTATTGAAGAGTATACTGTATAAGGAAAACTAAAAAGAAACAAACAAAAATACGAGAATAAAAACAACCAGAAAAATGACTATCAAAATGGCAGGGATAATTCTGCATACATCAATAATTGCACTGAATGTTAGTGGATTAAATTATCTAATTAAAAGACATGGACCATGGACTGGCTGAATAGATCAAATAAAAATTTTTGAAAAATGGAGCCATCTATATGCTGTCTATAATAAACACACATCATGGAAAAAGATGCAAACAGACTGAAAATGAAGGGCTGGAAAAAGACATTCCATACAAATAGAAATCAAAAAAGGCCAGAGTCATGATACTGATACCAGATAAAATAGACTACGACAAAAATCATAAGAAGAGTCAAAGAATGACACTACAGAACCAAAAAGTGGCATGGTGGTTAAGGTACTGTATGCCACAATGCTGACCAGTTTGAGTAGCAGACCTGGTAGCTTGCTCTCTCACTTCTTTCTCTTTCTCTCTCACTCTTTGTTACTATCTGTCTCTCTCTACAGTGAGTACAGATGCCCTATAGCAAATTGGAAAAAAACAACAATAATAAATAAAAGTGTATATATATATATATATATATATATATATAGGCACTTAATACTAAAATGGCTAATTCATCAAGAAACGGTAACTCTTTTAAATATCTATGCACTCAACTCTGGAGCACTCAAATACATGAAAGAAAACCTGCTAGATCTAAAGAGAGAGAGACAGACAGCAATACGCTAATCAATGGGGATCATAACATCCCACTCTCTCCTTTGAATAGAGCATCTAGACAAAAAATAAGCAAAGAGATACAAAATCTAAACAATACCAAAAATCAAATTGGCTTGACAGACATCTATAGAACTTTCCAACCAAGAACCACAAAATACATATTTTTCTGACCTCCATGTTGAACATTTTTGAAGATGGACCACATGATAGGGAACAAAACAATCCTTTACAAATTTAAAGGTACAGAAACTATACCCACCATCTTCTCTGATAACAGTGGAAACAAACGAGATTAACTACAAAGAAAACCCTCAAAAATACACAAATACATAAAAACTAAATAACCTTCTACAGATTGACTTCACAAACACTGAGGAAATTAAGACTGAAATTAAAAAGAAAATTATTAACACTGACGATAGTGAATACAAAATTTTTCATAACCGATGGGACATGTGAAAGCTGTCATAAGCGGTAAGTACATAGTAATTAGTGCTCATAAGAAAAAACTAAAAGGGTCAAATAGATAACCAAAAAAACACCTCAGAGAATTGGAAAAACAACCAAAAAATAACAGGAGAATGAAATAGAATAAAAACAAACTATGCAGAAACTAAATGAAATCAAAAGCTGGTTCACCAAGAAGATAAAATTGACATGCCATTAGCTAGATTAATCAAGAAGAACAGAGAAAGCACTAGATAAATCAAATTATCAATAAAACAGGCAATATTAAAATATACATACAAGAGGGACCAGCAGTTAGCGTAATGGCTATGTCGCTGGACTCCCATGTAGTTGACCACGGAATGAGTCTGGACCCAGTGGCTTAAACTCATGCTGGGCACGTGTGCATGCATGCCCAAGATCCCAAGAGGAGAATGGAGAAGGGACTGCGGCATGGCCACCCCCCTGGGGGTGATTTCTCACTTTCTGTCTCTCTCGGTCTTTCTGGTGAGCACATGTGCCCTATAGCAAAAACCTCTCAAAAAAAAAAAAAATATATATATATATAAATACACACACATACACACACACACACGCACCAGAAATACTAGGTTGTCAGAAAAATCATCACACATTGTTTTCATATAAAAACATGAAAAAATATGTCATGACTTTTCTAACAACTCAGTAAAAAAGATCATAGAAGAATTCTATGAGCAACTATACCTATAAACAAGAACACCTGGATAAGATAAATAAAACTTTAAATAAATAAATAAAAATGATGGAAAATTTCTGGACACATATACTTTACAAAGATTGAATCAGGAAAACATAGAAAGCCTGAAGAGACCAATAAGAAGCAATGCAGAGATCCCTAGCCTAAGGACACTGAGGCAGGGCCCGCTGCCCCAATTCCAGCCCCAACATCCCAATCCTAGAGACCTCTATCTCTATCAGCTAATTCTATAGCAACCCCACTCCCATGTCCAGGCCCCTGGCCTAAGGGACACTGAGACAGGGCCCCCACCACAGCTCCAGCCCTGGCACACCAAGCCCAGAGACCTCTATCTCTGTCAGCCAGGTAGGCATTTTTTTTTTGCTTTCTCCTCTTCTTTCATTTGTAAAGGTCACACTTCTTACCACATAGGACCGCACTCAGCTCTACAGCAACCCCACTTTGCGGCGTGAAACTTTTTCTTTATTCTCCTTCTTACTTTCTTCCCAATTCTTTGGTACTCTCTTCCTCTGCCCTCCAGGATGGTCTAGATAGGTATACAATCACAGTTCTGAAATAGTCTAGAATTGTAAGATTCTCTGGGATCCTCCCTTTTACTGAACCACCTGTGAAAAAGGAGATACTTTTCTTCAGACACCTGAATAGAATACTCCTCCTCAGATCACATTGCTAAACACAACAGAAGAGAGATTTTAGCAGTCTTCAGTCCACACAAAAAGGGAAACACACTTGCTCCTAGTGGAAGAAACATTCTGCTAAAAGGTATTCCAAAGTGAATACATCTCCCAATGGCTACGAGTAGAAGAGCCTCAGGTCTGAATAAACCAGGAACTATGTCTCCATAAAAAGAACACAGTGAATCCCTTCTATTTCTTGAAAAAACAGAAGACATTACCAGAATGTCTGAGAAAGAATTTAGAACTTTCATGGTGACCAAATTCTATGAGTTGGAACAGAAAAGAGACAATGAACTACAGATTAGGAAATCCTTCCATGATATGAAAGAAGAAATGAACATGCTAAGAAAGAATCAGATGGAACTATTAGAGATGAAGTCTGTAATACAGGAAATCAAAAACTCTCTCAAAAGTATTAAAAGTCGTGCTCATTTTGGCAGCACATATACTAAAATTGGAACCATACAGAGAAGATTAGCATGGCCCCTGCACAAGGATGACACACAAATCTGTGAAGCATTCCATATTTTTCACTGTTGGTGGGAATGTAAACTGGTTCAACCAATATGCTAGTTGGATTCTCACTCCAGCTTATCCACCCAGAGGTTAAAGACATTCTCAGCCAGTGCACTAGGAACAGGAGAAAAATAAGACCTCAAGCCAGATGCTGTGCCGGAGAAACACTCTCCCCACAAAGAGAGCAAGGGGAAAAGAAATCTCAGGCCTTTGGTCAGCAAGGCTGTCAGTAGATAACACAGGGATCCACAGGCCTCAGCATTTCTATGTCAATGGAGATCTCAGGAAAATTCAAAAGTCAAGGTCTAAATGGGGTGGGAGAAGAGAAGAGTATAGAGAAAGATAATAATAGAATAAATAGAGAGGCATGACATTAGTAGGACACAGATATGGTTTATTACCTGTTGACGACGTGTATAGTATTCTCAACTGGATGGTCTGAGAAGTATTTCATGTTGGGTAAAGTCTTTTTACAAGCAAAATGAGAAGTAGTGATTGACTGTTTAAAAAAATAATTGGAATAATGATAATGATGATCGGGAAAAATAATGAAAAGCTATTGGATTATGAAATGGGGATTTTAATGTCTCTGTATTGACTGATATGCATGGTATTCCTTCTGGAAAATGAAATGTAATACATTGTAAAGTTATATGTGATTCAATGTAATATAAACAAGATTATGATGATAATAAAAATAAATAAAAAAATAGTGGCAAAGAAAAAAAAGTATTAAAAGTCGATTAGACTATGCTGAAGATCAAATCTCTGATGTAGAAGATAAAACCTCTGACCTAGAGAAAACCACCAAAAAGAGTAAATAACAAAAAAACACAAGGATAATATATGAGAAATACTATATTCTATTAGACGTGCTAACATCCAAAATAATTAGTATCCCAGAAGGTGAAGAAACTAATAAGGGCATGGAAAATCCATTCCATGAAATCCTGAAAGAAAATTTCCCAAGTCTAGAGAGACACTCAGACATCCTGACCCAAGAAATACAAAATACCCCAAACAGAATAAACCCAAGAAGATCTTTCTCAAGGTACATCTTAGCCAGACTGGCAAAGACCACAGATAAAAACGAGATACTAAACCTGGCAAGAGAGAAACAAGTGACTTACAAAGATCACCCCATTAGGCTAACATTGGACTTTTCAACGGAAACAATGCAAGCAAGGAAAGAACGGAAAGATGTATTGAAAGTGTTAAGAGAGAAACAATTTCAACCAAGATTATTATATCCTGCCAGATGATCCTTCATATGAGAAAAAAAGATTAAAATCTTCTCAAACAAAACCTGAAAGAATTTGCCAACACTAGACTAGCTCTTCAAGAAACCTTGAAGAAAGTACTGTTCCAAGAAAAACTAAAGAATGAACAACCAGAAACAAAGGAATAAAAGACAACTAAGACAACGGCCAACTTAAACGTTGGGACAGATTTGGTAACATTGATAACAACATTGAATGTTAATGGATTAAATTCTCCAATCAAGAGACACAGACTGGCTGGATTAAAAAAAACAACAACAACAACAACAAAAAACAAACAAACAAAAAAAACCTCTGTTGCCTAGAGGAAACCCACTTCATGGATAAAGAGATACACAGACTGAAAGTGAAGGGTTGGAAAAAGGTTTTCCATGCAAATGGGAACCAAAAAAGCAAATTGTATCCAACAACTTATAAAAAAGATTATACATCATGATCAGGCTTTATTCCAGGAATGCAAGGTTGGTTTAACATACACAAAAACATAATGTAATACACCATATTAACAGGAAGAGAGGTGAAAACCAAATGGTCTTATCAACTGGTTGCTGAAAAAGCATTTGATAAGATACAACATCCCTTCATGATCAAGACTCAGCAAAATCAGCATAGAAGGTTCCTTTTCTCAACACAATAAAAGTTTTCTATGAAAAACCCATAGCAAACATCATCCTGAATAGAGAAGAGAGCTGAAAGCTTTTTCACTAAAAACGTATACAAGACAAAGATGTTCACTTTCTCCACTGTTTTACAATATAGTATTGGAAGTCCTTGCCAAAACAATCAGAAAAGAGGAAAAAAGGCATTCAAATAGGAAAAGAGGAGGTGAAACTCTATTCACAGATGACATGATTGTATACATAGAAGACCCAATGGTTTCCATGAAAAAAATTCTGGAAGTAATACATGAATACAGTAAAGTTGTAGGATACAAAATCAATATACAGACATCTATAGCATCTCTATATATGAACAACAGACAGACTGAGATAGAACTGAAAAAGTTATTCCATTTACCATAGCCACAAAAAGTATAAGATACTTAGGAATAAATCTAACCAAAGAAGTTAAAAACCTCCACAAGGAAAACTATAGGAAGCTAAAAACAGAAATTGAAAATGACACAAAAAAAGTGGAAGGATGGGAACCAGCAGTTAGCGTAATGGCTATGTCGCTGGACTCCCACGTAGTCGACCGCGGTTCGCGGCTCGGGCCCC
>NW_006208108.1:222039-234241 GCF_000334495.1 Tupaia belangeri chinensis | reverse complement strand
GAGCGCACGCGCCCTATAGCGAAAACCCCTCCAAAAAAAAAAAAAAAGTGGAAGGATACCCCACATTCCTGGATTGGAAGAATATAATCAAAATGGCAATTCTACTGAAATTAACCCACATATTTAATGCAATCCCAATCAAAGTACCAGACACATTCTTCACAGATCTAGGAAAGACAATCATAAAATTCGTCTGGAATCATAAAAGACCCCGTATTGCCAAAGCAATCCTGCACAAGAATAGTGGAGTGGATGGCCTCTCACTCCCTGACCCAAAAATATACTACAAAGTTGTGGTAATCAAAATAGCATGGTACTGGCACAGAAACAGACAGGTGGACCAATGGAACAGAATGGAGTCCCCAGAAACAAAATCCCAAACATACTGTCAACTGATTTTTGACCAGCTGGGAAAAAGAAAACCTCTTCAGCAAGTGGTGCTGGAAAAACTGGATTTCCATCTGCAGAAAGATGAATCTGAACCCTTACCTCTTGCCTTTGACAAAAACCAACTCAAGGTGAATCAAAGATCTAAACCTAATACCACAAACTATGAAACTGTTTCTGGAAAACACTGGGGAAACTCTGGGAGACATTGGGGTAGGCAAAGACTTCTTAAATAAGGCCCCCAAAGCACAGTATATAATTTCCTAAGTAGATAAATGTGATTACATCAGAATAAGAAATTTCTGCATGGCAAAAGACACAGTATTTAGTGTAAATCAACAGCCCTCAGAATGGGAAAATATTTTTGTAAACTATGCATCAGATAAGGGACTAATAACCAGAATTCACAAGGAACTCAAGGAGATGTTTTAAAAAAGGATGATCGACCCTATTAAAAGATGGGATAATGACTTGAAAAATCACTCTCTAAAGATGACATACGAATAGCCAAAAGGCATATGAAAAAATGCTCAACATCCCTCATTGTAAGGATAATGGAGATCAAAACAAGAATGAGATTTCACCTAATCCCAGTCAGAATAACTAAGATTCAAAAAACAAAAATGATAAGTGCTGGCGGGAGTGCGGTGAAAGGGAACTCTCACACAGCTAGTGGTTATGTAAACTGTTCCAGCTACTGTGCAGAACAATTTGTAAATTCCTCAAAAATCTACAAATGGAACTACCATATGATCTAGCAATCCCACTCTTTGATATCTACCCAAACGACAGAAGAATTCCTAATCAGAAATGTGCTTACACATAAATGTTTATTGAGGCACTATTCACAATTGCTAAGTCATGGAAACAAGCCAAATGCCCGCGAACAGATGAATAGATAGAAAAACTGTGGCACATATACTCTATGGAATACCATTCAGTCAGAAAAACAACAAAACCCTGGCTTTCGACATAAAGTGGAAAAATATGGAAGATTTACTGCTGAGTGAAGCAAGCCAGGCTATGAAGGAGAGACATTGTATGTCCTCCCTTAATATATACTGAGTGTCTGTACTCTATGACTGAAATTGATTGACTAAAGGATATACAACCACAGTAAATGGATGCACATACCAGATATAGTGTGTGTGTGAAAGAGTATGGTCTGAGAAGGACATTTAGAAAAAAAATAGAGAGGCAAATCATTAATGGGACAAAGAAATGTGGTATTACCTGTTGAAGATATTTTATAGTTTTATCAATTGGATTAGGGGGAAATGTTCACATGTTAAAATATTCACTTTGTAGCTAAATAATATGATTAAATGTATAAGTGAAAATGAAATGAAAAATGTAAAAAAAGGGGGATTTCTAAACAAAATTTTTAAAAATTTAAAAAAAGCAGTAATGCAATTGAATCAGTAAGAAACAGTCCCCCGAGAAATAAAAGCTCAGTTCTTGATGGCTTCACTTCCTTTTTTTTTTTTGGAGAGATTTTCACTGTAGGGCGCGTGCGCTCGCCAGATAGACAGAGAGAGACATAGAGACAGAAAGCGAGAAATCATCCCCCACGGGGGATGGTCACACCGCAATCCCTTCTCCTCCATTCTCCTCTCGGGATCTTGGGCACACACGCACATGCGCCTGGCATGAGTTTTTTAAGCCACCGGGTCTGGGACGTGAACCATGGTCGACTACGTGGGAGTCCAGCGACATAGCCATTACGCTAACTGCTGGTTCCCTTGATGGCTTCACTTCTGAGTTCTACTAAACTTTTAAAGAAGAGCTAACACTCAATGAACTATTTTAAAAGATCCAAAAGGTATGAACTATCCCAAACTCATTCTATGAAGCTTCCATCATCTCACCCTCAAATTAGACAAGTATATAATATAAAAAGAAAACTATGGAACTTGAAAAACAACCAAAAAATAACATAATATCTCTGTTCAATACAAATGCAAAAATTCTCAATGAGTTATTAGCAAACTGTATGCAATTCCATGTCAAGAGATTATACACAAAAACCAGGTAGGCTTTGTTCCATGGATGCAAAGATGGTTCAATGTGCACAAAACAATAAATATAAAACATCATATTAACAGAAGAAAAGATAAAAATTATATGATCATATCAACTGGTACCCAAAAAGAATCTGATAAAATACAATATCCCTTCATGAATAAGACTCTCAGCAAAATCAGAACAGAACAAACATTTCTCAACATGATAAAAGCCATATTTGAAAAACTCTTATGTGAGTTTTCATACTGAAGGGGCAAAAGATGAAAGTTTCTTTTTCACTAAACACCGGAACAAGACAAGGCTGCCCATTTTCTCCTCTCTTTTTCAATCTAGTGTTGGAAGTCCAAGCCAATGCAATCTGGCAAGAGAATAAAGTAAAAGGAATTCAAATAGGATAAGAAGTAAAGTATCTCTTTTTGTAGATGATATAATTATATACATAAAAAACCTAAAAGAATTTTAAAAACTGGAAATGATAAATGAATACAGTAAAGTGGCAGGATACAAAATCAACGTACAAAAATCTATAGCATTTCTATACACTAACATTGAACAGACTGAGGTATTGTAGAATTGAAAAATAAAAAAGCCTATTTATAATACCCACAAAAAGTTTAAGATACCAAGAAATAACTAACCAAAGAAATCAAAGACCTCTATGAGGAAAACTTTGAAAAACTAAAAGGGAAATAGAAAATTACACACACAAAAATGGAAAGACAATCCTTGCTCCTCAACTGGAAGAATTAACATAACTCAGGGCTGCAGGGTCTTTGAGAGATATGAGTGCTCCCACAGTCACTGGTAATTCGGACTCCTATTAATTGGCTATGACTGGATGTTCTCTTCTTTGTCTCTAATCAAAATATAACAAACCTACTCTGTGCCCATCTTGGACTGGATCACCCTGATTCCAGAGCTTCTGGAGTCACCATTGCATATCTGAATGCACAAACCCAACTTCTGACAAAACAAGAGACAAGATCTTGTTTGAAGCCTATTCCTGGTTTTCTGTTTTTCCTGTCATATGTCCTGCCATGTTCAAATACCTGTATCTTCTCTGATCCTGTGTTTTTCAGTGATTGTTCTATAGACACAAAGAAATCAGTCTTGATCTCCACACCACTCATTTTCTAGTTCTGTAGCCCTGGCCTCCCTTCTTCTCTCACTTGGATACCAGGTCTCTCTTAAACACATATTGGTATATTATTTGGGGGAGGGGGGATTGTTTAAATACAGGATTATTGGCAGGGAGTGAGTGGGGGAATCAATCACTGACATTCCCACCTCTAAGATATAGGTATTGTTTATTCTCTTTGTGGGCTTCTGTGTTTTAAAAGGGAGACAATAGGGTCCACTAGGTGGTGTGGTAGTTAAGGTGCTGGACACCCACATGGCCAAAACAGTATGAGTCTTGAACCTGACAGCTTGCTTTCTTACTTTCTGTTTCTCTCCATCTCTCTCTGGTCAAATTTAAAAGTGGTATAAAATAAACAATGCCTACAAAAAATAAAAAATAAAAAAAAGAAGAAGAAGAAGAAGAAAGAAAAAAATTAGAGACCATAATACCTATTTGGATGTGTAGACCTCACTTTGGGCTCACCTCTGGTAATAGATCAAGAAGCAATCTCTATCCTCTTTCTAGGATGGTAAATTTTCCAGAAACATAAAAATGAGGCTCAGAGTTGTGAGTTATTTCTAACATTAGCCACAAATTATGGCTTTTAGTGTTTAAATTTATCCTTTTTTTGTTAAAATTGTTCCTAAGAGAACAACTGGCCTAAGGGGCCAATTCCATGGAGTTAAGGCAGCTAGATCCCACATGGCAGACTGCATGGTTCAAGTCCTGTATCTGGCTTGAGAAACATGTGGGGTATATATGAAGACATAGCCAAAATCTCAAAAGGAGAGAGAGATGAAGGGGAAGAGATTGCAGCATGACTATGGCCCAGTTAGGGTGCCTTCTCACTTTCCCTTTTCTTTTTCTCTTCAGTGAATGGACATGTCATTTGGAAAAGTTTAAAAAAAAAAAAAAAAGAAATATTATTTATTTTAGTATATTTATCACATATCATGTTTCTTTCTTGAACTTATTTATTAGTACTAAGTTTGTAACCAATTCCTAGCAACTCTAAAAACTGAGTCATGTCATCCACAAATAAATATAACTGGTTCCTTTCTAATATAAATGCCTTTTATTTATTTCTGTAGTGACTTCTCTCAGTAGTTGGCCTTTGAATTCCCTACTGAGCACACACTACTTTTACATCCCTTGGCAAGAAGAAACTGTGCCTTTCTGTGGTGGCAGGCACCTTGGGCATCTTCTCATACTCCCTACTGTGTGCATACACGTCTCAACAATACCACTTCATCTAACTGGGTGTAAAATCTACAGCCACTGTGTCAGGGTGCTGGGCTCCTTATGGCACTGCAGAGATGCAGATACAGGCGCTCATGTGTGTCAGGATAAAGTCTATTTGGCAGCGGATCTGCTTTCAGTGTGGTACTATGCTTCAGCTTACTGAGGCCCAGATGGTAAAGTTACTCTGTGCATGTTCTTTCCTTGGATTAGTACAGTTTTTGTGGGCCTCAGAAATATCCTACAGTGGGATGATCAGGAACTGCAGAGCTCTCCTGCAGCTAGGACTGTGGTCCTTGGTGGCAATGGGAACCACTGAGGACCTCTCACTGATTCTGTCCCAGCACTGGGTTATCTCTAGCATCTCAAAGTTGGCCCGAGTGCAGACACTAGAACAAATGGCAGCTTTACAATGTACAAACATCAACACACACACACAAGCATGAACAATAATCAGGAGAATGTGATGCTACCAATGGACAAAGTGAAGAGCAGGAACTGACACTAAAGGGAAGATGCAAGATCTGCTTGACAGAGATATCACAGTCATAGCTTTAAGAAAACACAACACTTAAAAGAAAATAAGTAGAAATATTTCAACACATTTTTGATGCACATGTGGCAAGGTTCTAGAAGAGCTTTTGGGGTAGGAAGTATTACTGTAAATGCCTTTAAAATACACAATCTTTTGAGGGTGCTGTTTTAGTGTTTACTTTTTGAATTATACCTGCCATCATATTATCATTTATTCATTTGTTTAACAAGTAATTGTTCAGCAACTCACTCTCAGGAATACTTTGAATACCAGGATACCTATTGGCAAATACCATGATACCTATTGGCAAATATTTAGACATGGCTATAGTCCAATAAAGGGGATACAGAATACACAAAAGCTCTAACTCTGTTAAAGTCTATAAAGAAAACTAGCTTTCTATAAAAGAGAGTAACGTTGGTCACACCACCAGTCATACTCTGGGGAGTCTGAAGAATTTACAAGAGAAGAGTGACAGTTAACCAGGTTATGAGGGAGGAATAACAGTATTTGTGGATAATGGAAAAACTTATGCAAAGAACACAGTAGCAAAATTTTGGTGCAAATATAAAAGAGAAAAAAGGCGCATTCCTCCCCTCAGAGGAATATAAGAGAAGGTTGAAAAGAAATACAGAATCTTATTGACTATTCGGATTTTACCTCAGAGAAGTGAGGGAGGACTAGAATGCTTTTAGTAGAAGGAAAGTATGATCTAATTCACTTTTTGGAAAAATACTAACTATCGTGAGTACAATGGACAGGGACAGGCAAAAATGGAATTAGGAAAACTAAGATGGAGGATGTCGGAGATATTCAGGGAATAGAAAGTGATGACGTGGACTGTGGAGAGATGTGAATTTATGATGAATTGAGAGTGGATTAGATGTGGAGATGAGATTCTGAAATAACCCATTCAGAAAAGACTCAAGTATAATTCAACAACTTCTGGATAGAGCAACAGGTTGTGGTGATGCCATTTTGGTTACAACATGAGGTAGACACAAAGAGATGCTTTTAGTCAGGTCTTGAAGGATCTTTAATGCTGTAAGTGGAAAGAAATCATAAATGTCCTCTGGAATTCAACAGGGACCCCATTGCTGGCTTAGAGGTAAGTGTACTCAGATGAGGGACAAGGCAGAAGGAAAGACAAGACTATGGTCAGAGATATAGATGATTGGAGCCAGGGAAAAATTTTTATCTGTAATAGGATACCCACTTCAGGATCCTAGATCTATAAAGTAAAAACTGATGTGACAGGATCAGGATCATTAAGTCAGTGGCAGTTGAGGGCAGGACATTGGCAAGCACAGCAGGGGCGAAGAGCTTAGTAGTATTAAGTAACATAAAAATGTTAAGTCTGATTACCCCTTGTTCCACTTTGGGAAGGTCAAGGGAAGAGGACAGAAAGAATGCAAAATAGATTACAGCAGCCCTTTCAGACAAGATATTCATATGCCTGGCTTCTGTTACAATACATTGGTTATCAAATGCTTCTGGAAACTCCCTAAACTAAATCCAATGCCAACTCTGTTTTAATATTCTTTGGCATTTGGTAGGTAGTTTGTTTTATCTCTGTGGTTACTGCGAGAAAATAAAATCCCCTTTAGTTTACATACTGACTACAGAACACATAAGAATAGATTTTTTTTTTTTCCAACTTACTTAGGACTCTCTGGACATTTTAAAAGTGAGAAGAAAACAGGGGACCAGCAAGTGGCATGGTGGATAAGGTGCTGGACACTCCCACATGGCTGACCGTGGTTTGAGTACCAGGCCTGGTGGCTTGCCTTCTGTCTCTCTCTCTCTGTGTATCTCTGGTAAAATTAAAATAAATAAATGAATAAATAAAATTAAATAATTTTTTAAAAAGCGAGAAGAAAACAAACACCTAGTTTGGAAATTTATCCCTCAATATTTTTTCACATTTAGAGTCTCTTTCATTCACTCTATTAATGCTTTTAATATGATCAGTGGTTGTGACCACTCAAAATAACATCTTTTTCTTGGTTTATGCTATAGCGCACATGCGCTTGCCAAAGAGAGACAATGAGAATAAAGTGAGAAATTACCTCCCAGGCAAAAGGCTATGCCACAATCCCTTCTTTATTCTCCTTCTGGGATTTTAAGCACACACACACACACACACACACACACACACACACATTCACCCAGCATAATTTTTAAGCTACCATGCTCAGGACTTGAAGTACATTCAGCCATGTGAGAGCTCAGCACTTACACACCACATGCTGGCCCTAATAACATTCTTTTTTAAAATTGCTTGTGTGCTTTTCCTGTCTCACTCTATTCTGTTTTGTTGGTAATTTTCTTAGTACTACTTTCCAGTGAGCCTACTATCTGATTACTTTGTTTAGCCCTGCTTCTATTATTTGTGTGTGTGTGTGCATGTAATGTGAAAATTTAATTGAAATCAGTATGTATTTTATTTTCATGAATTATTTTTTGTATATCATATTTCTTAATTTACAGTGGCTTTTTTTTTTTTTTTTGCATGATATGCTCAATGGAGAGATGGAGTGGGGGGGAGTGAGAAATCAATCATTGGGGGTGATGGCTGCACTGCATTCTCTTCTACATTCACCTCTTGAGATTTTGGGCATGTATACACATGTACCCAGCATGATTTTCAAGACACTGGGCCTGGGACTCCAACCCCACAGTTGGCTATGTGAGTTCCAGTGCCTTAACCTTTATGCCACCTCCTGGCCTGGCTTGTTTTGTTTTCTTTATTTCACCATATTTCATTCTTTTTCTATGCTATTTCCTTTACTTCTCTGAGGAACTTAAGTGTACTTTATGTAAGTTCATATTGAGATTTCCCTGTTAGTGCTTTTTTTTTCTATGTAAATTTATCTAACAATTGATTATTGGTCCTTCCTTTTTTTAAAAAAAATTTCCTCATGTAATTTTAATTTACCAAATTAAATTTAAGGATTTTTCTCCCTCTTGAGTTTTTTGTCTCACTCCACTGGCCTCCAGGAAATCCCATCCCAAGATTTGGTATAGTTTTTAAATTATAAATTACATCCAGAGTTACTCAAGATCTGGATTCCTCATTTCCAGGTCCAAGGTTTTATGACTCAAACCAGATACATTGCTCTGCATTTCTCCCCAGCCCCATATTGATGTCAGGAACCTTGACTCTTCATCTACACTTATCTATACCCTTCTAAATTTGTGTAGGTAATCTAGAAGTTAACAATAAGATTTCTTATTGGGAAACTGAGAAAACCTGAGTTTCAGATACCGAATGAGAAATTGAAAAGAGAAAAATTAAGTACTTAAGAGAGTTTTCTTGGGTTTATCCTGAACTATATAAGGAATTATTTTTCTTTTTTTTTTTTTAAGAGAGATTTTGCTATAGGGTGTATGCACTTGCCAGAGAGACAGAAAGAGACAAATATTCCCCCATAGACATCCTAAGGCAAAAATTTCTAAAAAAAAACAAAACAAAACAAAAAAAAAGAAGTCAGAAAGAGCAGAATTTATAGTGTAAAACAAAAATAAATAAATATATAGAGTTTGTAATGAATCTCAAAAAGTTACTTATCAGTAATAGCTGGCCATTGCCTTATTTTTGTCAAAACAGAAATGTTTCACATTTTAAAAAATATTTATTTATTTAATTCAATGTGTTATTATTTTTTAATTTGACGAAAGAGAAAGAAATAAAAAGTGAGAAAGCAAGACACCAAGGCCGGGACTCAAACCATGGTTAGTCATGTGGGAGTCGAGCACCTTAACCACTATGCCACCTTCCAGCATTGTGTCATATTTTATATGTGTGCCATAATTTAATTGGTCTCCTACACCAGAACTCATATCTGAGTGTCTGACAGGATATTTTTCTTGGATATTTTCTTCCTGTTTTAAGTAAGACTGATTTGTAGTTAAATGAATATTGTTGGATTTTTAAAAATTTTGATAGTAATTTTAGTACAGTAAATTCTATCACTATTTGCCCTTTCTGAAGATATAATTGATAATTCACTAGTAATGTTCATCTTTCTACAAAGACAGTGAATGTCATGTCAAAAATTACTGTAGATTGTTTTTTTATCTTTTTTATTTTATTTTTTGGAGAGGTTTTTGCTACAGGGCATGTGTGCTTGCCAGTAAGAGACAGACAGACAGAAAGCGAGAAATCACCCATCAGGGGGGATGGCCATGCCGCAATCCCTTCTCCTCCATTCTCCTCTTGGGATCTTGGGCACAGATTCACATGCGCCCTGTGTGAGTTTAAGCTGCCAGGTCTAGGACTCAAACCATGGTCAACTACATGTGAGTCCAGCAACAGAGCCATTACGCCAACTGATGGTCCCTGTAGATTGGTTTTTTTTACTTAGGCTTACATGTACCTGGTTATATGAATATATGAATACTGGGGAAATCCCTTCACTTCTCAAAACCAAGTAGACTCATCTGTGTTTTATTTTGTTTTCAATGACTCATTAAAGGATAGGGATGAAGATAAGGTAGTGATCTCTACTTTATATTTTTGGTCTTTATGATGTCAATCTAATTAGAATTCCCTGTATCTGAAACACTGCCTTTTACACATTGAAAAACATTTTAGTGTGGTTTGTGTATACTATCAAATAAAGAATATGTAGTATTTTACATATTTTATAAATTACTTGTAAGATCAGATGTTTTTGAGTCAGTGTAATAAGATTTAGTAACAGTTAAGTTTTACCTTTGAATTCTTTTTTTAAAGTATTTAATTTTATTTACTATTATTATTAGTGCTTTAATTTGACCAGAGAAAGACAAAGAGAAAGAAGAAGAGTGAGAAAGCAAGTCACTAGGTCTTTGATTTGAACCACGGTCAACCATGTGGGAGTCTAGTACCTTAACTACCATGCCACCCACCACCCCTGAATTCTTTATTATCTAAGTAGGATTAAGTTCTGTTTCATGATTATCTTTAGACAACTGTTTAAAGTCACACGAAAACTGTAGAATTACTAGGACCAGCAGTTGGCATAAAGGTTATGTCACTGGATTCTCATGTAGTCAACCGTGGTTTGAGTCCCAGACCCGGTGGCTTAACCTCATGCCAGGGATGTGTGCATATGTGCCCAAGATCCTGAGAGGAGAATGCAGAAGGGATTGTGGGATGGCCATCACCCCGGGGGTTTATTTCTTTCTTTCTCTCTTTCTGGTCAGTGCAGACATCCTATAGCAAAAACCTCTCAAAAAAAAAAAAAAAAAAAAAAAAAAAACAACTATAGAATCATTGTGTAAATGTGATTGGAAGAGTGCTTTTGTCAACCTATTAGAAGGAATAAACTAAGGGAGATATACCATCAAAACAGATTTGAAATTATGTCATCATAATATTTAAGATAATTAATAATCAAATAGTAGATAGGAGGTTAAAAAAAGAAAAAGGAAGAGTCTATCTCAGGAGCTATGTCCAAACCCGAGAGACCAGGCCAGCCCAGCGATGCCTTTCTAGCTAGGGCTTCTTTTCCTGTCAAAGGATGCTCTAGCTTCTGAAGACTTAGGAACTTCTAAGACTCACTCAATAATGGGAACACTTACAGAATCATGTCTAGCCTAGGCATTCTACCCAAGCCTCCCTGGCCTCTGAGGCCTTTGCTGATATTTGGAAGCAGCATATCTCCACTCTTCCACAGCCATTTCAGGAAGAGGAATTATTTCATGCTCAAGGGACCCTCAGGGAACTTGCTGGGCAGTCTTTTTTTTTTTTTTTTTTTTTTTTTTTTTTGTTATAGGGCGCATGTGCTTGCCAGAAAGACACAGAGACAGAAAGCAAGAAATCACCCCCTAGGAGGGAAGGTCACACTGCATTTCTTTCTCCTCCATTCCCCTCTTGGGATCTTGGGCATGCACACAAAAGCACCCAGTGTGAGTTTAAGCCACCAGGTCCAGGCCTCAGATTGCAGTAGACTACATGAGAGTACAGTCACATAGCCATTACACCAACTGCTGGTCCCCCTGGGCAGTCTCTGATAACAGGATTTACTCCAAACTATTTTTTTTGGAGAGGTTTTCACTATAGGGCGCTTGCGCTCGCCAGACAGAGACATAGAGACAGAAAGCGAGAAATCACCCCCCAGGGGGGATGGTCACACAGCAATCCCTTCTCCTCCATTCTCCTCTTGGGATCTTGGGCATGCACGCACACGCGCCCGTCGTGAGTTTTAAGCCACCGGGTCCGGGACGCGAACCGCGGTCGACTACGTGGGAGTCCAGCGACATAGCCATTATGCTAACTGCTGGTTCTCTACTCCAAACTATTGACAGGATGAAATTAGTCAGGTTTTTGTTTTTGCTACAAGGCACATACACTTGCGACTGAAGAGAGACAGAGAGAGAGGAGAGAGAGAGTGAAAAGAAGCACAATTCCTTCCCCTCTATTTTCTTTAGGAATTTGGGTAGACATGAATACATGCCTGCCATATTTTTTTCAACCATCCAATCATGCCTGTCATGTTTTTTTAAACGATCTAGTCAGGGACTTGAACTACACAGTTGATCTTGTGGGATCCAGCACCTTCAACACACCACATGTTGGCCCAGCATTGTTTATTTTTAAAAAATTATTTCAAAGAGGTCAGCAAGTAGCATCATGGTTAAAGTGCTGACCTCCCACATGGCTTGCTATGATTTGAATCATGGACTGGTAGCCTGAAAATTACACTGGGCGTGTGTGTGTGTGTGTACCCAAAACCCTGAGAAAATAGAGAGTAAGGATTGTGGCAATGAGTAGCAACCCTTTGGAGGTTATTTCTCAGTTCCCTTCTCTCCATTCCTATCACTTTTTTTTTTTTTTGAGAGATTTTTGCTATAGGGCACATGTGCTCGCCAGACAGACAGAAAGCGAGAAATCACCCCCCCCCCCCGGG
>NW_006208108.1:216834-221930 GCF_000334495.1 Tupaia belangeri chinensis | reverse complement strand
GGTCGACTACGTGGGAGTCCAGCGATATAGCCATTACGCTAACTGTTGGTCCTGATTTCCTATCATTTTGGTGAGCATAGGGCAACCCCTCCCCTCAAAAAAAAAAAAACTTTCAAAATTTACTCTTTTCATGAGAAAAGAGACAAAGAGAAAGAAAAAGATCTATAGACAGAGAAACAGGCACTTCCAACAGTGTCTCACATATTATCTACCCCCAGCCTCAGCCAGGTTGAGCTTATGGGTTAAAAAGTATGCCCAGCACACCCGGGGAGATTTCCAGAGGTGAATTCTAAACTTTCTCTTGTGAATTAAAGCTGCAGTGTGTCAAGTTTTATCAGGTCATCATCATCCAGCTCCACATTTATTATTTTTTAGCTTTGATTTAGGTTTTGTTGGTAATTAGTGATATTGAGGATTTTCTTACATATTTGACTATTGTATGTCTTCTTCAGAAATCTTTATTCATGTCTTGATTTAATTTTGTAATCAGGGCTAATTTTTATTGCCATGGGGTTTATTAAGTTTCTCATATACTCTGAATGTTAATCCTTTATTAGATGAATAGACTGAAAATACTATGCCTCTCCTTCATATCCTGGCTTGCTTCACTCAGCAGTAAATCTTCCATATTCATCCACTTCCTGTCAAAAGCCAGGATTCTGTTGTTTTTCTTATGGCTGAATAATATTCCAAAGAGTTTATGTGCCACAGTTTTTAATCCATTCATCTGTTTGTCAGCATTTGGGTTGTTTCCATGACTTAGCAATTGTGAATAGTGCTGCAATAAACATCGATGTGCAAGCACTTTTCTCATTTTACATTCCCACCAGCAGTGTAAGAGAGTTCCCTTTTCAGTGTCCACACTGTATGACTGAAACTGATTGACTAAAGAATATAGAAACACAGTATATAGGTGTAAATACCAGAAATAGTGTGTGTGAAAGAGGAGAGTCTGAGGAAGGACATTTAGAAGAAAAATAGGGAGGCAAAGCATTAATGGGACAAAGAAATGTGGTATTATCTGTTGAAGATATTTTATAGTTTTATCAACTGTAGTAGGGAGAAATGTTCACCTGTTCAAATATTAGTTTTTAAGCTAAATAATGTGATTGAATGTATAAAATATAATAAAATTTTAAAAATAAAATAAATGAATTTACAAAAAAGGAAAATATTTTTACCCTCTCTTGCAGAATGTCTTGTCACCCAGTTGATTATTTGCTGTGCTTAATTATTTTAGTTTGCTATAATATTACTCATCTCTTTCTGCTTTTGTTGCCTCTGATTTTCAGGTCTTGTTCAACAAATCTATGCTCAGACCAATACCTTAGGCATTTTCTCTATTTTTTTTCTTTTGTAGTTTTGTGCCTTATATTCTGTTCTTTCTTACATGAATATCCACTATCTCCAGCACCATTTATTGAAGTAATGTTCTTCCCCAGTTTATGTTCTTTGCATCATTGTTGAAAATAAGGGGTCGTTGGGTGGTGTGGTGGTTGAGAACTGGACTCCCATGTGGTTGGCCTGGTAGCTTGCTTTCTCACTTTCCCTCTCTCTCCCTCTGGTCAAATTAATAATAATAATAAAGTTAAATAAAATAATTCTTTAAAAAAGAAATCGGTTATGTATAAAAAGTGATCAGTTCCTTTTTTCCTTTTTAGTTAAACTGAGGTATGTGTCTGTTTCTGTTGTTTAGTTTTTGCCATTCCCATACTACTTTTGTTCATATAGCTTTGTAGTATACTTAAAGGCTCATAGTGTAACTCCTTCAGCTTTTCTTTGTTTGTTGTGTTTCTTTGTCTATTTAGGATTGCCTTGACCATTCAGTGTATTATGAATTGATTCAAATTTTAGAATTATTTCCTCTTCAACTGCAAAGCCAGTCACAGAAAAACAAATATTATAGGTGTTACTTATATGTGGAGGCTAGAATGTATCTAGAAATAATAGTGGGTTACAGGGCCAACAGGTTGCATGCATGGTGATTAAGGTGCTGGAATCTCACAAGGCTGACTGCAGTTCCAGTCCCAGACCTGACAGTTTGAAAGTTATGCCAGCAACACGTGCCATTGGCCATCCTCCCTGGAAGGTGATTTCTCGCTTTCCCTCTCTGTGTTTTTCTGTCTATCTCTGGCAAGCACAGATGTCCTATTCTAAAAACCTAAAGAAAAGGAAAAGAAATAGTGGGTCATCCAGTAGCTAGAGGATGGGAATAATGGGGGAAGGAAACATAGGACAAAGATGGGTAAAGGTATAAAATTACAATTAAATAGAAGGTATGTGTTTTTGTATTCCACAGTATATGAGGGTAAATATAATTAACAATAATTTGTTATATATCCCAAAAATGTAAAGCAACTTATGTTTCCAACATAAAACACAAATATTTGAGGTGGTCCATATGCAATTAACCTGGTTTGATCATTACATTGTATTTATATATTGAAAAATTACACTGGAAGACTCAAGTATGTATAATGCATATGCATTAGTTATTTAAAAAGAATGTACCCTGAGAGGATTCTGAAAACATGTTGCCTATAGAGCAGTGCTCATAATACACAGTAAGGCTGCATACCACATAATATGAATGTGTGACTTGAATAGAGATTAGTAGATGGAAAACACTGGGTAAACTCTGGGAGACATTGGGGTAGGCAATGACTTCTTTTTTTTTTCTTTTTTTTGGAGAGATTTTCACTGTAGGGCGCGTGCGCTCGCCAGACAGACAGAGAGAGACATAGAGACAGAAAGCGAGAAATCACCCCCCAGGGGGGATGGTCACGCCACAATCCCTTCTCCTCCATTCTCCTCTCGGGATCTTGGGCATGCACGCACACGCGCCCGGCGTTGAGTTTTAAGCCACTGGGTCCGGGACACGAACCGCGGTCGACTACGTGGGAGTCCAGCAACATAGCCACTATGCTAACTGCTGGTTCCCAGCAATGACTTCTTAAATAAGACCCCCAAAGCAAGGGCAATAATTCCCAATAGAAACAGGTACAACGACTTCTTAAATAAGACCCCCAAAGCAATAATTCCCAAAAGAAACAGGTTAGATTACATCAGATTAAGAAGTCCACAGAAAGATCAATGGGTTGAAAAACTGTGCCATAAATACTCTACAGAATACAATACTCATCCACTGAAAAACAAGACCCTGGCATCAATAGAAAGTGAATGAATATGGAAGATTTACTGCTGAGTGAAGCAAGCCAGGCTATGAAAGAGACATCGTATGTCTACACTTAATATAGACTAACTGCACTCTATAATGGAAACTGAAAGATTAGAGCATACAGAAGCATGGAAAAACGGTTAGAGTCTGGAGACAATGTAGGAAGGGTTTTGGAAAAAGAGGAGAGGGTGAGGAAAGGAATCAAAGAGAAAAAAAGAGAAGCAAGACATTTATGGACACAAAAATGGATGATTATCTGTTGAGGATAATGTATATGGTATCTTCAACTGAACTGATGTGAAGTATATTCATGTTGGGTAAATTCACTTTATAAGCTTTAACAATGTATAGTGATGGAATATAAAAAATACATTCAAGAGTTCCTTCTGCGTGGTCGCTGGGGAGAACCTGCCGCTGTGCTGACCGTGCTCTGCCAGACAAGGCATCTATAAAGCTTTAATTTTAGAAACCACTGTATTTGGAGGCAGGCCTTCAAGGAGAAGATTCATCATGGCTCCTACGAACTAGTCATTTCAGGGTAAAAGAGAAATGAAGATTTCCTACTGATAATTCACCCTCTAGCAAACAAGCTAGAGTGGTAGGGAGCTCCTAGCCTTCTATCTCTGTCTCTGTGTCTCTGCCTCTCCCTGCTTTTGTCTTCTCATTTTTTGGTAATTTCTTCTTTTAAAAATTTTTTTAAAGGTAATGTTTTCTCTTCCTCTCAGCTCCGCCTTTTGTCTTGTTAATAATCCCCTCTGCTCCTCCCACCCAGGCAGGAGAGGTGAGAGGCAGGCCTTCAGGAGAAGATTTATTATGGCTCCTGCAAACTACTCAAGTGCGCTACACAGTTTTCTAGGATGTGCTTTTTTTTTAGTCTTTTTTTCTTTCTTCTTTTTCTTTTTCTTTTTTTGTTGTTGTTGCTTCTCCCTCTGTTTTTTCATTTTCTTTTTTCTTGTCTCTCCACTCCTCAATATCCAATTACTGTGTTTCTAGATAGATCTAAGGGCACAGTAGTTAAACATTCATATACTATTAGGGCTAAAATATTCCTCAATATCTACTGAATCTGCTGCACAAAGTGTTCATAACAGAACGGCAAAGAGATTCCAGATCACCTCTTTCGGCTTGTTCCTGAACATTCAGATTGAACTTCAAGAATTCGGATGAAACACACCATCCATCAGATGAATAGAAATCACTGCAGGACCACAAGAAGTATGGGAAAGCAATAAAATACCTCTCCTCCAAGGGAAAAGAATAACTCCTCTTCATTCACAAGCAGTTCAATAGAAATCATGGAAATGTCTGATAAAAAATTCAGAATGTTCATAATGGCGAAGCTAACAGAGATGGAAGAGAAGAGAGACAATGAACTGAGGAAGAGGAATGAGAAAGAAGCTGATGAGTTCTAGGAGGTGAGGAAATTCTTGCAAGATCTAAAAGAGGAATTATACACTTTACAAAATAATTGAATGGAACTGCTAGAGATGAAGATTATAATACAGGAAGTCAAAATCTCCCTTTAAAGTATTAAAAGCAGACTAGATCATACAGAAAATAGAATCTCAGACATAGAAGAGAAAATTGCTGGCCTAGAAAAATCCACCATGAAGATTGAGAAAATTGCCCAAAATAATGGGAATAACATACGAGAAGTACTAGATACCATCAAAGATCCAAACATCCGGATCATTGGAATTCTAGAAGGGGAAGAGACTCATAAGGTCATTGATAATCTATTCCATGAAATCCTGAAAGAAAACTTGCCAAACCTAGAGAAGCACTCAAAGATCCAACCCCAAGAAATACAAAAAAATCACATAGAATCAAGCTAAGAAGATCTTCTCCAAGACATATTATAGCCAGGTTGACCAAAACCACAGATAAAGACAAGATACTAAGATTGGCAAGAGAGAAA
>NW_006208108.1:196748-216050 GCF_000334495.1 Tupaia belangeri chinensis | reverse complement strand
ATAACATACATGATTAAGCCACTATGCAGTATATTCTGGATGGGAAATCACATTTTCTATGCTGTGACGATGCTTAGGGAATGAATGTAAATTAAGTTAAAACAAAAAAAAAAAGTTTTAGGGAAAAAAAACTAAAACTTTTTCATGAAATTAAAAAAAATGCATTAAAAATACCTATTTGATGACTGCAGTAAGATATATAGCCCCAGCTGGTGCTACTTTATAGGCTGTTCATTCTACTCACTGAGGCTTATGCCTAAAGTTGGACTTATGTTCATGGAAATGTATTTATCAGCTGTGCTTGCTATGAAAGTATTTAGATTAATTAAGATCTTTAATACTCAATAAAATGTGGGGGAAAAACAGTATAGAAAGAAACATAGATACCAGAGACAGTGTGGGAGGAGAGTAGGAGATGGCAGAGGTTAAGAGATAAGGAATCAAGGATGGGGAAAAAAAAAAAAAAAAAGCAAAACATACAGGAAACAAAAAATGGAAAGTTATTTGTTGACGATAACATGTATATTGATGTGCTTGATTGAGCCAATATACAGTGTACTCTGGATGGACAATCTCATTTTGTATGCTGTAATGATGTACAGTGAATGAATGTAAATAAATAAATTTAATTTTAAAAAATTCAAAAATATTTAATGATTTATTTATTTAATTCCGTAAGTTTTTATTATTTTTCAATTTGTCCAGAGAGAGACAGAGGGGGAAAAAAGGGAAAGTGAAAAATTCAAAAATATTTAATGATTTATTTATTTAATTCCGTAAGATTTCATTATTTTTCAATTTGTCCAGAGAGAGACAGAGGGGGAAAAAAGGGAAAGTGCAAAAGAAAGTATCCAGGTCTGGGACTCCAAACCATGCTGAGCATGTGGAAATTCAGTGTTTTAGCCACCAAATCAGCTGCCAGGCCCATTTTTTATCTTTTTTATGTATACGATAATTTAACTGATCTCCTACACCATAATTCAGATGAATGGCCGACAGCATATTTTTGTTGGACAATCCTTTTTTAAGTAAGACTGCTTATGGTTAAATGAATGTTGTTTGCTTTTTAATTTTTGATAGTAGTTTCCATTCAGTAAATGTTACTACTGTTTGCCCATTCTAAGATGTAATTGGTAATTCATTAGTAATGCTCATCTGTCTACAAAGATGGTGAATTCCAATTTAAAACTTACTGGAAGGTCAGCAGATGGCAGAGAGGTTACATCACTGGACTCCATATGGTAGATTGTGATACAAGTCCCAGATCTAGTAACTTGAAAATCACACCCAATACATGTACATGTATCCATAAGATTCCGGGAGGAGAATGGAGAAGACTGTGGGGTGGTCATCCCCCTTGAAGGATAATTTCTCAATTTACTTCTCACTGTCTCTCTCTCTATCTCCTTGGTGAGTGCATGTGCCTTAAGGCAAAAACCTCTGAAAAACAAAACCAAAAACCTAGTGGATGCTGTTTCTGGTTTTTTTGTTTGTTTGTCTGTTTTAACTTGGGTTATATGAATATACAAAAACTGGAGAAATCCCTTCACTTTTCAAAACCAAGCAGACTCACTTGTGTTTTACTTTGTGTTCATTAACCCAGTAATGGCTAAGATAAGGTAATGATATCTTCTTTATGTTTTTGATCTTACATATGTTAAACCAATCAGAATTTTCTGGATCTGAAACTGTGCCTTATTGAAAGATAATTTAGTGTGGTTTGTGTATACTATCAAGTAAAGAATATATAACATTTCACATATTTTATAAGTGATTTCTAAGAGCAGATGTTGTTGAAATCACTGTGTTCAGATTTAGCAGTAAATTAAAATTTGCCTTTGAATACTTTTTAAAGAACTGTATATTTAATTTACTTATTATTATTATAACTTTCTAATTTGACCAGAGAGAGGTAGTGTGAGAAAGCAAACCTTCAGGTTCGGGATCTGAACTATAGTCATGTGGGAGTCCAGTGCCTTAACCACCACACTACCTGGTAACACTTGAATACTTTATTATCTAAGACTAAGTTACAGTTAATAATTATCTTTACACAACTGTTCAAAACTGCATAACTGTAGAATTTTAATACACGTGTGATTGGTAAAGGTGCTTTTGTCAGCTTATTAGAAGGATTAGAGGAGATATACCATCAGAATATATTTGGAAATTATGTCATCATAAGACTTTATTAAAAAGTAAATAATGACTGAAGAAAACAGAAAGAAAGGAAAAGAAAGAAGGTAGGAAGGAAGGAAAGAAGGAAGGAAGAAAAAGAAGAGAAAAGAAATGAAAAGAAAGAAAGAAGAAAAAAAAGAGAGAAAGAGACAAAAAAGAGAAACAAAATATTTCAGGAGCCATATTCAAACCCAGAAGACAAGACCAGCCCAGAGATGCCTCCACAGAGTTCTTTTTCTGCCTAAGGATGATCCAGCCTCCAGAGGGAGACTCAGGAATTTATGAGACCCACTGAATGATGTGAACATGTGAAGGATCATGGCCAGCCCAGGCATTTTACCAAAGCCTCCCTAACCTCCCAGGCCTTTGTTGATTTTGGGTGGGACACAGTCCCACTCCTCCACAGCCATGCCAGGTACCAAAGCCTCCCTAACCTCCCAGGCCTTTGCTGATTTTGGGTGGGACACAGCCCCACTCCTCCACAGCCATGCCAGAAGAAAAAGTGTCCATGCTCAAGGAAACCTTAGGGAACTTCCTGGGCCATCTTTGATAGCAAGCACTGCTCCAAACTATTAACTCAGAATGCAGTCAGTCAGTTTTTTGTTTTTGTCGGTTTTTTTAGATTTTGCTATAGGGCACATGCACTTGCCACTGGGGAGAGACAGAGAGAGGAGAGAGAGAAAGAGAGAGAGAGAGAATGAGAAAGCACCCTACCAGGGGAAAAGACCAAACCACAATCCTTTCTCCTCCATTCTCTTCATGAGATTTTGGGTAGCCATGTATACATGTCTGGTGTGCTTTTTAAACCATCCAGTCAGGGACCTGAATCATGCGGTTGAACATGTGGGATCACCATGCCACTCATTAGCCCAGCACTGTTTATTTTTAAAAACTGTCTTGAGGTGACTAGCAGGTGGTTAAAGTGCTGGACTACCCCATGATTGACCAGTCTGAAGCTGATGGCTTATAATTTATACACTGAACACGTGTGTGTGTGTGTGTGTGTGTGTGTGTGTGTGTGTGTCCCCAAACCCCTGAGAGGAAAAAGGAGAAGGGATTATGGCAAGGCTGGCCCTCTCTAGGGGGTGATTTCTCAATTTCCCTCTCTGTTTCTATCTCTTTGGCAAACACAAGGAAAACCTCCATTAAAAAGCAAATCATTTCAAAGTTTATTCTTTTCATGAGTAAAAGAGACAAAGACAGGAAGAGATAGGGCTATAGACAGAAACAGGCACTGCCACCAGTGTCTCAACATTATTGAGATACCCTCAGCTACAGCCAGACTCAAATTATGGGTACAAGTTGTTGACAGAGGTTTAAGTCCTGGACGCAGTGACTTAAAACTCACACTGGGCACATGTGTGTGTGTGTTCAAGATCCCAAGAGGGCACTGAGGAGAAAGGACTGTAGCACGGTCATCCACTCTGAGGGGTGATTTCTCACTCTCTGTCTCTCTTTCTTTCTGGCAAGCATACATGACCTATAGCAAAAATCTCTCAAAAAATAAAAGAAAAATAAATCTGGCAATTTTGGTAACAGAAATAGCGACTATTTCAATGACAACATCCACACACAAACATACACATACAAATATAAACATTATAAAGGAATAGCAATCAGACAGTGTAAAACTAGAAATGAGATGAATAAACAGACCACTTGAACTGACAAGAGAAATCGCTTAAAAATACTTCTGGCTTTTGGTAACTTATATCAGTGACAAAGCACTTCAGAGAAGTAGAGAAAAAAGAATATTTTCCAAAGAACACTAGTTGTGGAGACAATATTATATCTGTGGAGCCAAAAATGATGATATACCTTTTGGCTATAATACATAATAAATTATTTTCAAAGATACCTTTTAAGAGTTATGCAAAACAATATTTTGAATAATTTATAAATTGGACATTAAAATACAAGTTCTATTCATCAAATGACACACTTAAATGGTATAAAGAAAATGACTGAGTGGGAGAAAATAATGACCACACATCTAATTAAACATATTTATCTTATTAAAATAAAACTTTTTTAAAAATATGATCTTACTAGCTTAAGATTCTCCTGCCTCCGGAGAAGAAACTAATTTTTTTTTTTTTAGATTTATTTATTTAATTATGTTTATCCCTTTTTAAAAATTTTCCATAGGGCACAATGCTCATCAGAAAGAGACAGAGAGAGAGGGACCAGCACTTAGCGTAATGGCTATTTCGCTGGACTCCCATGTAGTCGAAAGCGGTTTGCGTCCCGGACCCAGTGGCTTAAAACTCTGAGGAGAATGGAGAAGGTGAGGAGAATGGAGGAGAAGGGATTGTGGCGTGGCCATCCCCCCTGGGGGGGTGATTTCTTGCTTTCTATCTCTCTGTCTCTCTCTGTCTGTCTGGTGAGTGCATGTACCCTATAGCAAAAACCTCTCCAGAAAAAAAAGAGACAGAGAGAGAGAAAAAGCTACTAGTTTCAGGATCAAATCATGGTTGATTCTGTAGGAGTCCAGTGTCCTAACCACCATGCCACATGCTGGCCCTGTAACTAAAGTTTTATTATTAGAAAAAAAGAAACTACCCTCAAAGAAAAGTAGGCAAAGACACTTGAACAGACACTTTAGGTAGATTTCAAAATGTTCAATAAATGTGTAAAACATGTTTAATAGCTTCAGTAAATGGGAAAATACCAAAATAAATAAAACTAAACAGTATCAATAAACATGTGGAACTGAACACTCAGGGAAAAAAAGAAATTGAATGTTAAATTATCTACCTTTTAGGAAACTAAGTTAATAAACTAATAGATATACACACAACCAGCATAAACTCAAAGAAAGGAAAGCAAGCAAGTATTATGACAAGAATTCATAGCATTAGTGTAAATATTTGAAACAAAGGTAAAAGAGGCAAGAGGAAGTCATTAAAGGATAAATGAAAGGGATTTTTTGAAAGTAGTTTTTAGAGGTGAGCCATATTTTAGATCTTATAAGTTCATTTTAATGAATAGTATAAAATACAACATAAGTTATATAAAGATGAAATTTGTATAATATACATGTATGCAAGTTTTAGAAACAAATCTGTAGAATACATAAATAAAAATGGATAGACATGAAAAAATGTGGTTACACGTATGTACATAAAGAAAAACTCACCTTTACAAAGATGACCACTTTCCCAAAATTCATCAAAATGAAGTGTTATCTCTGTCACTGATATAAATGTCCCATCAACATTCCAGTATGTTTTCTTTTCATGTAAAAGGGGCCAAAAATTCTAAAATTTATCTAAAAAGGCAAAATATAAAAACATATATAATTAATTTCTGAATAAAAGCACTGGATAAATGACAATAACAAATATTATAAAACTACAAAACAGCAATCATAGACAAAGATCAAGAGACCAGGATATAATCAAAATCCACACATTAAAGTCATATTGAAATAGAAATTGTTAGGCCATCCCATGACATGAGGGTTAATGCACCTGAATCCCACATGGCCAACCATGGTTCAAGTCCCAGCCCCAACACCTTGAAAAGCAGGCCAGGCACATGTGCATATGTGCTTAAAATCCTGAAAGGAGAATGGAAAAGAAACTGATGCATGAGCATCTCCCTTGGGTTGAGATTTCTTTCTTCCTTCTTCCTCCCTTTCGCTCTCTCTCTCTCACACAAGCACACATGCCCTGTAGCAAAAACTAAAAAACAAACAAAAAACAAAGAAAAAATCATAATGCATGTCCAGCTTGGAGTCAATACCAAATGTAACTGCAGTTTTGGAAGACATGGTTGATTATGAATTTGGATCTCCAAGTCAGTCTAAAAACAAGCCTGGGAATAAGTGTGCATGCCTAAGATCCTGATGTGCAAGAGAGCTGGGAAAACTCTGTATGTGCTTCTCTCATTCTCTCAATCTTGAGTGGCTATGCACACACTATCATAAATAAAATATATCAAAAAAAAAAAAAGAAGAAGAAGAAGAAGAAAGAAAGAAAGAAAGAAAGAAAGAAAGAAAGAAAGAAAGAAAAAAGGAAAATGTGATAAAAATCTAAGTTTGGAAAAGATTTTGCCCACTAATGCTTCCCTTCTTCATTTTATTTTATTTTATTTTATTTTATTTTATTTTTAGGTTTTTGCCATAGGGCACATCTGCTCACAGGAGAGAGACAGAGAGAAGGATAGAGACAGAAAGAAGGATAGTGAGAAATCACCACTCAGAGAAATAGCCACACCACAATCCCTTCTCTTCCAATCTCCTTCAGATTTGGGGCACAGGCACACACACATGCCCACAGTGATTTTCAAGTTGCCAGGTCTAGGACTCAAGCCAGAGTTAGCACAGGTGAGAATCCAGTGCCTTAACTACCACACCACCTTATCTCCCCAGTGTTCCACTTCTTGGCAGAGTCATTATTTAAAAATTCTGAGACTAAAATGGTGGACACATGGGCCTAAACAAGAGTCAGTATAAACCACTAGACAGAGGAGTGAAGTCAACTAAAACCAATCAAACTCTCTCAAGGCACCACATGACTAAAGCCTCACTTTCCATCCAAACAAACAGAATAGAAACTACCCAGCTGAACCAACCCCAAACTCCAAGGACCCTTGAGCCAAAAAAAAAAAAAAGTTGGATTTTAGAATAGTTAGTTCCTCAAACAGAAAATGCTAAACAGTACATTTAAGCCCCCAGCAATGTTTTTAACAATATCACATGAGTCAGAATGTCTTAAATATATGTCAGATGCAATCAACAGAACTTCACAGCCATGTGTAAGACTTTTGAAAAACCTAGAGAGTAATTATGTGTTCATTAGTAGACGAAGTTTTAAGATTTTACATGCTATACATCTCTGAACTAAAAAAAAATAAAATAAAATAAAATAAAACAGCCAGCAAATAGCCTTGCAGTTATGTCACTGGACTCTCACAAGACTAACCACCATTCAAGTACCAGACCTGGTTGGTGCCTTAACACTCACACTGGACACATATGCGTGTATGCTCAAGGTCCCAGGGAGAGCAAGGAAAAGGAAATGTGGTGTGGCCAACACGAGGGAGTAGTTTCTTACTTTCCCTCTCACAGTCTCTGTCTCTTTCTCGACCATGCACATGTTCACTAAAGGAACCACCCCTACACACAAAAATATTTAATTAAAAATATATAAGAAGGATTTGTTACTTATACAAGAGTACAGCATTACATTTAATTTACACTTTAAAAATTGGTTGGAAATAAGTGTCATGCAGTCTAATTTTCCTATCTTACATAATATAAAATAGACTCTTATGGGTCAGCAGGAGGCAGTGTAAAGTGCTGGATCCCACATAGCTGAGTATGTGGTTCAAGTCCCAGACCCAGTGGCATGAAAACCATGACAGGCACATAAGTGAGTGAGCAAGTGAGTGAATGTGTATGTACACCCCAAATCCCAAGAGTAGAGAAGAAGGAATTGCAGAATTGGCTATCCCTTGCAGTTGGCGGGGGTGGGGAAATTCTCTCTGGTGAGTGTGTGTGTCCTACAGAAAGAAGATCTAAAAAAAGAAGAAGAAAAGTCTCATAAATTTCCTGCAGTATTTATCATAAGATTTATCATAAGATACTGTTGTCATTAAGTAGAAAACGTTTTGAAACCACATAAATCATACAATGTGTTGAAGGATAGGAAAGGTTATTGAAAGTAATGTTTGTATTAACCTCAGTGTCACAAAAAAAATTAAAAGTAAACAAATGATTCATTTGATTGAAATCTGATAAAAACAGATTATACTAGCCAAAATGTCAGAATGTCTAGCATCTATAAATATCCGGACTCTGGAAAAGTCACATTTCAAATCTAAATTATTCCCATTTTTCTTAGAAGGCAGATATATTTTAACAAACCCTTGCTGAACTACTAGGAAAACCTATCGAGATAGAGGACATGTCACCTTTTCTCTAGTTGCCAAATTTGGTGACGGATCAGGTTTAAGTGAGCTCAGACATAGGAAACGACAATAGATTGAAAGAATGGAGTCTGTTTACAGAGCACTGTAGACAGACACTCTCAGGATGACAGGTTATAACTTCAAGCCAGACCACACTTTAAGCTTTCTCCAATAAGTAACATCCTTTGGGCCTTGCCTACCCATCTCAGCCAAACTACCTATCCCTTTTGAAAGAAGGTCCAAACCTTTGAACACCATCCAGTGCTTCAGAAGGTAGGATTATCCAAATTTTGTTCACTCTAGGAAATAAGATCAATAATTACTTTAAGTAAACTAAAATTTTTCCCTTTCCCAGGCTCTTCTGCCTCTGCTCTGAAGTACTAGTACAGAATTCAGGCCATAGTGGTGTTCTTTCAGGTGTGATCCCTATCTGTACAGTATAACCTTCTAACTTTGTAATACTTAACTTTATTCTAAATAAAATGGTACCATTCACCAGGACTCCAAGCTCCCTAACAGAAATCAGTGTCACTGGATTCTGAATTTGAACCTGTATAAAATTATTTTTGTTTTCCCTTAGGTTTTTGCCAGAGGGTAAGAGTGCTGGCTGGAGAGTAACAGAAAGAGGGAGGGGAGTGAGAAATCATGACCCAGAGGTAATGGCTACACAACAATTCCTTCTCTTCCATTCTTCTCCACAATTTTGGGGACAAAGGCACATGCACCCAGTGTAATTTTCAAGCTGCCAGGTCTTAGACTCAAGGAAAGTCTGCCCCTTCCTTCAACCAAGTAGGAGTCTGAAACCTTAACTTCTACACCACCTGATGCCCCCTAAAATTCTTTAAATTTTCCCAGAAGTGGGCCAGTCAGTGGCACTGTGGAAAGGCAGTTGGATCCACATGCAACTTTGTGGTTTGATTCCCAAGCCCAGTGGTTTGAGAATTACATCTGGAGCATGTTCATGCGTGCCCAAAATCGCAAGAAGAAAATGGAGAAGAAGCAATTTTGGCATGGCCATCCAACTGGAAGGTGATTTCTCCTTCCTCCCCATCTACCCTGCTTATCTCTGTAGCTCTCAGGCAAGCACTTGTGCTTCAGAGCAAAAAATGGAAAAAGAAAAAAAGTCACTTACCCAGCAGTGCTGGGCAGGCCAAAGAAATGCAGAAGGGGACCAGAGGCTTCACTTACTTTAAGACACCAAGACACCCCACAAACACAGCTGCCATAGGAACACTATCTGCAAAGACTCCACAGTTATTTCAATGGGAAACTAGGGGGCATTTCACTTGTACTGGAAATAGGCTCGTATTATAGACGGGTAAACTTAATAGAATCCGTAATATGAACTGCTAGTTGTTCCAAAACCTGGGCAGGTTCTTTTCTGATGGTCACAAAGAATTGGAAATGTGGACCAACGAAGAGGATAGTAAGTTTATTAGAAAGAGTCAAAGCTTCCAGCTAAGTGAGCAGGTATCCCCAGGGTGTTAGAATGGGCCCTGAGAAGGAAAAAAGAAAAAACAAGGTAAAAACTAATTTTGTCTAAGGAGACGGAAGAAAAAAAGACTACTTCACTTAAAGCGATGCCAGCACAGGTGACTTTTGCCACCAAGTAGTCTTGAACTAATCACTGTCCCTGACTTGGACAGTGTGCTCAGGACTACAGCCAGTTTGTATACTTCTAGCCTTGTCAGCAAGTTTGCATAAATTTTTTGAAACATGAAAGAAGACTATATGGTTCAAAGTCCTTCCCTCTACTGCTCTCCAGACGAAGACACACTACATTTCTTGTTTGGAATGTAGCAATGATACGGACAATCCTACTTTCAGCGGTCATTATCTCAAGCAGATTGCAAGCAGCTTTCTATACAGGTAAGTAGTGAGAGCTGATAAGTGATTTCTACTGAGAGCAGTGAATGATTTTACGAAAGGCTTGATTATACTGACTCCATTTGTCTCCTTTCCTCCATTCCATGGAGTCCTGAACCTCTCTACCTAACCAGAGATCTTAATCCTCTCTCATCAGAATCCTATAGCAGAGCTGGAAGCTGAACTCATTGCCATTGGATCCCTGGCTCCTCAACCTGAAGTAGGAGAATCTCCATTTTGAACTCTGTATTATTTAAAACTTGCTTCCTCCTTTTTGTATAAACAGAATGATTAAGATTCCTACTGTCTTTGCTAAATAACCCAAAACTCCATACCTTAGGAAGTTCTTTAGTGATAAGATCCTTGCCCCAGTCATGAAGATCATTAAGATCCCATTGTGTTTAGGCAAGAACTGGAACGTGCCCTTAGTAATTATTAACCTCCTTGACCTGGCTTCTGTAACTGTTTTCCCTCTCCCTTTCTTCCCCGCCCACTCCTCAATGGTTACTGTTCCCGCCACATCAACGCAAATGTGCTTTTTGTCTTTACAAGCACCCTTCTCCCTACACTCGGGGCTGCAGGGTCTTTGAGGGACATGAGAGCTCCCGCAGTCTCTGGTAATGCAGACTCCTATAACCTGGCTATGACTGGGTGTCCTCTCCTTTCTCGCTGATCAAAATATAACAAATCTACCCGGGTGCCCAGCTTGGACCGGATCACCCCATTCCGGAGCTTCTGGAGTCACCGTTGTACACCTGAATGCACACACCCACCTCCTGACAAAGCAGCTACTGAAAGCAAAGCCCAGGTCACCTCTTTCCTCACCTCGGACCTGCACACCCCGACGCTCCCATCGCTCTCCCCACCCAGCCCGGACCAGGGGCTGCACCTTCCTTCAGGCGCCCCTCCTCCTCCACCCGACCTCCCCGCCACGTTTCTGCTCCCAAGAAGAGGGGCACTTTTCTACTCGTAGCGCCCTCAAAACCCGCAACCCTCCTCCTTTGCACTCAGACTCACCTTCATGGACACCTTGTCCAGAAGAGCGCGGTCAGCACAGCGGCAAGTTCTCCCCAACAACCACGCAGCAGAAACAAAGCGCCACAGGAACCGAAAAAGCCGCCCTCCTTGGCCCGTGTTGATGACGTCACGGAGCAGAGACTACATTTCCCACAAGGCTCTGCGATCCCGGATTTGGCACTAAAGTGAAGTTTCCTGTGTTTTCACCCCGGAATCGGGTGATCGGGTCCAAGCTGGGCACCGGGTAGATTTGTTATATTTTGATCAGCGAGAAAGGAGAGGACACCCAGTCATAGCCAAGTTATAGGCGTCTTTATTACCATGTCCTGTCACCAGAAACCAGAATCTGAAGGGAGACAAAAGGTTTCAATCCATGTGAGTGAGAGACAGAATCCTAGTTCTTTATTAAATCCTGGTTGGACATTTCAGGGATAATGTGGAAATTCGTACGTGGGTCACTTATTCAGTGACATTAGTAAGTAACCTAATACTTTTGTCGTTCTGATATAGGTTATTCTTGTTGTAGAACCACTGACTCTTTTTCGTAATGGAATCTGAAGCGTGAAAATTAATGTGTTTGAGTTTATTAAGAAACAAATGATTAATATGGTCATTATCTTGGAATCATTAAAATGTTTATCCCCACCCACTAAGCTGATTTTTGAATGTTCAATGGGTATTACAGTTGGAAACTGTTCTAGTGTATATATGAGAGAGGATACCAGGATCATAGGGTAGGTATACTTCATATTCCAAGTCTGTTTTCACTTTAAGTGTTCAATAATTATTTGCCCAAAAGTTCTCATGTTTTATCTAACAAATCTTTAGATGTCTGGGGTGTCTCTCTGTGTGGGAGATGTACCTGACTTACCTACTCTTCCTTGATTTTGGCCACAAACCAGGCCAGGGGGGATTTCATATACACTTTATTATCACTGAGTCTCTTTTCAAACAAAGAACTACCTATTTTTTTAATATGTTATTTTACTATACTTATTATTAATTTGACCAGAGAGAGAGAGGGGGGAAAAAGTGAGAAAGAAAGCCACCAGGTCTGGGACTCAAACTACACTCAACCATTTGGGAGTCCAGTGCCTTTAACCACCAGGTCCCCTGCTGCTCCCAAAATGGCCTTTTTTTTTTTTTTTGAGAGGTTTTTGCTACAGGGCGCGTGCGCTCACCAGAAAGACAGAGAGACAGAGAGACAGAAAGCGAGAAATCACCCCCCCAGGGAGGATGGCCACGTTGCCATCCCTTCTCCTCCAGTCTCCTCTCAGGATCTTGGGCACACATGCACACGTGCCCAGCATGAGTTTAAGCCACCGGGTCCAGGACTCGAACCGTGGTCGACTACATTGGAGGCCAGCAACATAGCCATTACACTAACTGCTGGTCCCTCAAAATGTCCATTCTGATTCATCAGGATTAGTATTAGACTGGAGTGGTGAAATGAGAGAATGGTGTGAAAAGTGGGTAAAGATTGTGAGTGGTGACTGCAGGGTGCAAGAGACATGATCTTGTGCAAGGCCTATGCCTGGTTTTTGTTTTTCCTGTTACATGCCCTGCCATGTTCAAATTCCTGTATCTTTGATGCTGTAAGTGTCTTTCAGTGACCATGTTCTATATTCACAAAGAACTTAGTCTTGATCTCCACAGTACTCCCTCACTTTCTAGTTTTGAATCCCTGGCCACCCTTCCTACCACCCTTGCATACCAGGTCTCTCTTAAACACACATTAGTATGTTATTGGGGGATGATTTACATACAGGATGATTGGCCGGGGGTGAGTGGGGGAACGAATCCCTGACACTTCCACCTCTAAGATATAGATGTTATTTACTCTCTTTGTGGGCTTTTCTGTGTTTTAAAATTGAGATAATAGGGACCAGCAGGTGGTGTGGTGGTTAAGGCACTAGACTTCCATATGACCAGAACAGTTCAAGTCCTGGACTTGGTAGCTTGTTTTCTCACTTTTTATTTCTCTCCATCTGTCAGTGGTCAAATTTTAAAGTAGTATGAAATAAAATAAATTAAATTATGCCTACAAAAAATGAAAGAAAGAAAGACAAGAGAAAAGAAAAGAAAATAGAGATCATAATACACATTTGGAAGTGTAGACTTCACTTTGGACTCACCTCTACTAATAGACCAAGAAGCAAACTCTATCCTCTTCCTAGAATGGAAAATGTTCCAGAAAAATGGAAAGGAGGCTGAGAGTTGTGAGTTATTTTCAACATTAGCCATGCATTGTGATTTTTGGTGTTCAAGTTTATCTTTCCTTTTTTAAAAATTATTCCTAATGGAATAATTGGCCTAAGGGGCCAACTCCATGCAGTTAAGCCAGTAGATCCTTCATGGCAGACAGCACAGTTCAAGTCCTGTATCTGGCTTGAGAAACATGTGGGTTGCATATGAAGGCATAGCCACAGTCTCAAAAGGAGGGAGAGGTGGAAAGGAAGAGATTGCAGCATGACTATGGCCCGTTTGGGGTGTTTCTCACTTCCCCTTTTCTTTTTTTCTTCAGTGAATTAACATGTCTTTTGCCAAAGTCAAAAAAGAAAAGAAAAGAAATACAATTTATAAATACAAATTATTTATATGTGTAAATTATACATTTTATAGTATATTCATCATATATCCTGTTACTTTCCTGAACTTGTTTTTCAGTACTAATAGTTTGTAGCCAATTCCTAGTGACTTCCTAAAGATTGAGTCATGTCATCCACAAATAAAGGTAACTGGATATATTCCTTTCTAATATAAATGCCTTTTATTTATTTCTGTGGTGATTACTCACAGTAGTTGGCCTTTGAAGTTCCTACTCAGTACATACTTGTTTTAGAGTCCCTGCAAGGAGAAAATTGTGTCCTTCTGTGGTGGCAGGGGCCAGAGGCATTTTCTCACATGCCCTACTGTATGCACAAATGTCCAAACCATACCACTTATTTTAACTGGGTGTACATGCTCCAGCTACTGTGTCAGTGTGTTGGACTGATTATGGCACCTCAGAGATGCACAGATATAAGCACCATTGAGCATCAGAGTGGCGTCTATTTGGCAGTGGATCTGTTTTTGTTGTGGCACCATGCTGCAGTTGACTGGGGCCCAGATGGTGAATTTACTCTGTGCATTTTCCTTCTTTGAGTAGTGCAGTTTTGTGGGCCTCAGACATATTCTACATTGGGATGGTCAGGGACTGCTGGGCTCTCCAGCAACTAGGACTCTGGCCACTGGTGTCAATGGGAACCACTGGGGACCTCTCATTTACTCTGTCCCAGCACTGGGGAATCTGTAGCATCTCAAACTAGCCCAGAGTGAAAACATGAGAACAAATACCAGCTTTACAATATACAATCATCAACACACACAAAGAAGCATGAATAATAATCAGGAGAACTGGGGCCAGCAGGTGATGTGATGGTTAGGGACACTTGACTTCCTCATGGCCAGCTGTGGTTTAAGTCCCGGACCAGGTGGCTCTCTCTCTCTCTCTCTCTCTCTCTCTCTCTCTCTCTCGCTCTCACTCTTACTCTCGCTCTTGCTCTAGCTCTCTCTCCTCTCTCTCATCTTGCCCCTCTCTGGTCAAATTAAAAAATAAATAAATAAAGTTAAATAAAATAATTATTTTAAAAAGGAACAATCAGGAAAATGTGATGTTACCAATGGACAAAGTGAAGTGAAGGGACTAACACTAAAGGGTAGGGGCAGGATCTGCTTCACAGAGATTTCACTGCCATGGTTTTTTAAGGAAGCATAACACACTTAAAAGAAAACACACGGAAACATTTCAACACAATTCGATGCACATGTGGCAAGATTCTAGAAGAGCTTTTGAAGTGGGAAATATTGTATCTTTGAAATATACAATATTCTGAGGTCGCTCTTTTAGTTTTTACTTTTTGAGTTTTACTTGGAGTTCTATCATCATTTAGTAATTTGATCAACAAGTAATTGTTCAGCAACTCACTGCCTCAGGAGTAGTTTCAGAACCTGGATACCTATTGGTGGATATAGCAAGTTAGACATGGCTGTAGTCCAATAAAGGGGAGACAGTTACCTAAACTAAATAGAATACACATAAGCTCTAACTGTGTTAAAGTCTATAAAGAAAACTGTAGCTTCCTATGAAAGAGAATAACAGTTGGTCACACCACTAACCACACTCTGGGGAATTTGAAAAAATGGGAAGAGTGACAATTAACCAGGTTATGAGGGAGGAACAATATTTGAGGATGATAGAAAAGGTTATACAAAGAACACAGTTGCAAAACTTGGGGGCAAATATAAAAGGGAATAAAGGCCAATCTGCATGAAGTATAGTAGAGAAGAGGGAGAGGAATGTATGAAAAGGTTGAAAAGATAGACAAGATCTTATTGACTATCTTAGATTTTACCTCAGAGAAGTGGAGGGGGAAGCTTGAAATGCTTTTGGTTGATCTAATTCTCTTGGGAAAAAATAAAACAAAACCCTACTGTGAGGACAATAGATGGGGATAGGCAAAAGTAGAATTAAAAAAAAAAAAAAACAGGATGGAGGCTGTTGGAGATGTTCAGGGAATAGAAGGTGGTGACTTGAAATATGGGAAGACATAAATTCATGATGAATTGAGAATAGATTGGATATGGGGATGAAACTCTGGAGTGACTCATTCAGAGATGACTCAAGTATAATTCTTCAACTTCTGGATCGAACAACTGGTTGTGGTGATGCCATTTTGGTTACTACATGGGGCATACACAGATAAAGAGATGTTAACTTTTGATCAGGTCTTGAAGGATCTTGGAGAGGAGGCATAAGTGGAATGCAGCAGAGACCCCATTGATGGCTTGGAGGTAAGCGTACTCAGATGAGGGATAATGCAAAAGGAGATAAGAGATGATGGCCAAGGAAATAGATGACTGGAGACAGGGGAAAAAAATTGTCTGTAATGAGACACCCATTTCAGAATCCTAGGTCTAGAGAGTTAAAATGGATGTGACAGGATCACGATCATTAAGTTACTGGCAGTTGAGGGCAGTACACTGGCGGGGGCAGCAGGAGAGAAGAGCATAGTAGAATTAAGTAGCATAAAAATGTTAAGTGTTATCTCCCCTTGCTCCACTTCAGGAAGGTCAGGGGAAGAGGACAGAAAGAATGCAAGACAGATCACAACAGCCCTTTCAGACAAGATATTCATATGCCTGTCTTCTGCTATGGTACATTGGTTATCAAATACTTCTGGAAACTTCCCAAACTAAATCCAATGCCAATTTTTTCTTTATTACTCTTTGGCATTTGGTAGGTAATCTGTTTTATTTCTATGGTTACTATGAGAAAATAAATGCCTTTAGTCTGTATACTGACCAAAGAACATTTAAGAACAGATTTTTTTATTTACATAAGACTCATTGGACATTTTAAAAGTGAGAGAAAAAAAAAAACCACTTAGGTCTAGCTTGGAAATGTATTCCTCACTACTTTCCCACAGTTAGAATTTCTTTCATTCACTCTATATTTTCCCTTCAAAATCTTTAGTGGTTGTGACCACATCTTATTTTTGTTTATTTATTTATGCTATAGGGTACATGTGCTCACAAAGGAGAGAGAGACAGTGAGAGGAAAAATGAGAAATCATTCAGGGGAGATGGCTATGCTTCAATTCCCTTTTCCTTTATTCTCTTCCCAGAACTTTTGGCACTCTTTTTTATTCTCCTCTTGGGATTTTAGGCACGCGCGCACACACACACACACACACACACACACACACACACACACACACGCCCATCATGACTTTTTAAACTACCTTGTCCAGGGCTCAAGCCACAGTCAGCCATGTGGGAGCCCATCACCTTAACCACCACCTGCTGGCCCCAGTAACATCCATTTTTAAAGTTATTTTTCTGCTTTTCCTGTCTCACTCTCTTCTGGTTTATTGGTAATTTTCTTAGTACTAGTTTCCAATTAACCTATTCTCTGATTACTTTGTCCAGACCTGCTCCTAGTATTATTTTCTGTGCATATAATATAAAAATTTTATTTCAGTTAGTATGTCTTTTATTTTTTGTTAATTCTCATTTTTATGCATTATATTTATCTCTTCTTAATTTACATTGATGTGTGTGTGTGTGTGTGTGTGTTTTGCAGGTGCTCACGGGAAGGATACAGAGACAGAGAGAGAGAGGGAAAGTGGAAAATCACCTCTTGGGGTGATGGTTACACTGCAGTCTTTTCTCCTTCATTCTCCTCTTGAGATTTTGAGCATGAATATGCATGTATCCAGCATGATTTTCAAGTCACTAGATCTGAGACCCCAACCCCAGAGTTGGCTATGTGGATTCCAGATCTTTAATCTTTATGCCACTAGATCTGAGACCTCAACCCCAGAGTTGGCTATGTGAGTTCCAGATCCTTAATCTTTATGCTACTTGTTTTGCTCTGTTTATTTTCACCATATTACATTCTATTTATATGGTATTCTTTCTTTTATTTCTTTGAGAAATTTAAGTATACTTAATTAAGTTCATCTTGAGATTGCCTTGTGAGTGCTATATTTTTCCTAAGTGAATTTATCTACCAAGTGGTGATTATTGGGCTTTCCTTTTGACTTTAAATCTTCCTAATGAAATTTTAATTTAACAAATTAAATTTAAGGATTTTTCTCCCTCTTTAGCTTTTTGTCTCCCTCTACCAGTCTCCAGGAAATTCTATCCCAAGACTTGGTTTAGTTTTTGTTTGTTTATTTTTTTTGTTGTGTTGTGTTTTGTTTGTTTGTTTGTTTCTGAAGAAATAATATTCTTTTATTAGTACCAGGTCAAATTATTTTATTGTCAGAGCTAAACAATTTAAGATAAAACATGCCACTTGGGTTCATATAGTATTTATTTAAAAAGTACATAGTGGTTAGTTTTACAATGATATGCTCTTAGTCAGATTTTTGGTATGGAATATGTGCATTCAATAGAGAGGAAGAGAGTGACAGAAAGACAAAACCTGAGAAATCACCCCACCCATTGGAGGAGGGGTGGCCAAACTGCAATCCCTTCTCCTTCCCCCTCAACTCAGGATTTTAGGCACACATGAACATTGTCCTGTGGGAATTTTAAGATGCTAGATCAGTGATTCAAACTGTGTGGGAGTTCAGCATTTCAACCACTATGCCATCGGATGGCCCCACAAGTTTTTAAGAATTAAGACAATCAGTTTTAAGTGTTAAAGTTAAAATAACTTTGTTTTTATGGGTATCTTTTGTAGGTTCTCTTTATATAATTATTTAATTCTGGTGAGCATCTCTAGACACGTTAACATTTAGATAATATGTTTAGCAAGGTTGTAAACTTAACTTATGAAAACGATAAAATAAAATTTTCTGGAGTGGAAAGAAGGATAAAAGACATCACCTCGACACCGCTTAACACAAGAAATTCTAAAAAGAAGGTGAAGTACACTAAAAGCAAGCAGAAACAAAGACATTTTAAAATTAGAATGACTATAAATAAGAGATATAAATATCATGAAGAGAAACAATGTAACCACGAACTAGTTTTTTAACATCAAGAAGCTGACTAAACTTTAGATAGGCCTTCCTAGAAAAGAGAGAGAAGATGCAAATAAGTAAACCAGATGTGGAAGTAATTATTCCTGACTATACAGCACTAAAAACCTTTATAGGTGAGCACAATAAATGCTAAATAATTTTTTTAAATTAGCAATTAATTGGAACCAGCAGTTGGCATAATGGCTATGTGGCTGGACTCCCATGTAGTCAACCATGGTTCGAGTCCCAGACCCGGTGGTTTTGACTCATGCCGGGAGCATGTGTGTCCATGCCCAAGATCCTGAGAGGAGAATCGAGAAGGGATTGAATCATGACCATCCCCCTGTGGGCGATTTCTCACTTTTTGTCTCTCTGTCTCTCTCTGTCTTTCTGGCAAGTGCATGCTCCCTATAGCAAAAATCTCTCAAAAAATTAGCAATTAATCAATACCCACACAATGTAAAATACAGCCATTAATCTAAGATACTATTTATAATTGAAGGTTTAATAATGGTCAAAGATTGGATGCATGCAATAATAGTTTTAAAAAATGAATTTGAGGGGGACCAGCAGTTGGTGTAATGGCTATGTCGTTGGACTCCCATGTAGTTGACCGCGGTTAGCATCCCGGACCCCGTGGCTTAAAACTCATGCTGGGAGCATGTGCTCACATGCCCAGGATCCGGAGAGAAGAATGGAGAAGGGATTGCAGAGTGGCCATCACCCCGGGGGGTGATTTCTTGCTTTCTGTCTCTCTGTCTCTCTCTGTCTGGTGAACGCACATGCCCTATAGCAAAAACCTCTTCCAAAA
>NW_006208108.1:181444-195626 GCF_000334495.1 Tupaia belangeri chinensis | reverse complement strand
GGGACAAATGTGACCCAGACACTGCAGAACACCAGCATGCTGAATGTGAGGAACTTGGCTTCATTGAATGTGTCAGGCAGGTTCCTGGCCAGGAAAGCCACAGTGAAGCTCCCCAGAGCCAAGAGGCTGAGGTAGCCCCGGACACCGTAGAAGGCAGTGTGATGATGTTTCTGGGCTCAGAATGTGAGTCTATGTCAATGAAAGGGGGAGAAGTTCCCAGCCAGATTCCACAGATAATTATTTGGATCAGGGAGCAAATGGGGATGACAGAGTTAGAAGCCCCTGATAGCAGCAAGCACCTCATTGTTCTTCCAGGCTTCATGGCCTTGAATGCCAGAATCACAGTGATGGTTTTGGCCAGAACAGTGGAAACAGCCACAGTGAACACAAGGCCAAATGTGACTTGTTGGAGGACACACGTGGCTGTGTTAGGATGGCCAATGAAGAGCAAGGAGCAGAGGAAGCACAGCAGGAGGGAGATGAGCAGGATAAAGCTGAGAGCCTGATTGTTGGCCTTGACAATGGGAGTGTCTCTGTGCTTCACAAAGACCCCCAAAACTCCAGCTGTGAGAACAAAGAAGCACAGAGCTATGCAGGCCATGGCTGTCCCCAAAGCATCCTCAAAAGCCAGGAATGTCACAGGTTTGGGGAAGCAGTGAGTTCTCTCACTGTTTGGGTACTCTTGAGCTGGACACTGGACACACTTCTTTGCATCTGGTGGAAAAGCAAAGATGCAGGAGTTTCACAAATTGAATGTGATGTTTAAGGAAAAGGTCACTGTTGTGTAATTATGTGCAGGTAAAGCCCTTGAGATAATACCCAGATACACCAAATTAAGAGCCTGTGCTGATGACATGGGGAGAATTCTCTCATCTGCAGGTAACACCAAAGTCATCTGAAACTGGATTTCAACACATGAGGATCTTGGTTTGCCCATTTTGTGGCTCTCAATGATATTACCAACGATGAGGATTCATTCTATATCTCTTCTCTACGTTCACCTGAGTTTTCCTTAAGATAAACCTTATATTTCCATGGCTTATCATATTTGTTCTTCACAATAGAAGTGAATGGTTTCATTAATATTCAGAGAAAAGTAACTTCACTTTGCTCTCCTGAATTATCCTAAATTCTATCTCTAACCTAATTTCTTTTGATTTTTTTTGTATATAACATGTCACTTTGTGTACAGACTTTTCTCATTGTGCATTTTTATTTTTCTGTCAATATTATTGTAAACATTCCTATATAAGAGGGAAACAGTTTTCATTTAAAACATTTAAATCTTGAATCAAATTCAATTGCTTAGAGCTATTTTTATGAGAAATTGGTATTTAATTATATGATGAAAGGATGGAGTGTTTTTTTTTTTTGAGGTACCTATTTATATACATATGAAAACAGTATTTGTTCATCTTTTTTAAGAGACCGGTAGTATTTTTGCCTTTGTACATTATAAGGTCTGTGTTGCAACTACTTACCTCTACTGATATGGAGCAGGAAAGCAGTCACAGAGATTACATAAACAGGCATGTTTGTGTTTCAGTTAACTTTTTATTACAAAAATGGGTGGTGTAACTAATCCTTTTGAAACTATTATTTATTTATTTAATTATATTTGGTCTCACTGAGACAGTAGTATTGGATTGTCAGAAAAGCCATGATGCATTTTTTTGCATAGAACAAAACTACATCATGACTGTTCCAACAACCCAATATTTTCTCAAAGAATTGGAGTGGGAGCCATCTGATGGAATGGCAGTTAATATTCTAGACTTCCACATGGCTTATAGCAACTTGAGTCTCAGATCTGGTGACTTGCTTTTTCACTTTCCCTTTGTCTTTCTCTCTTTCTCATCTCTCTCTGATTAGTATGCATAAACTTTAGCACATTTTAATAATAATAACTAATTAAATTAAAGTGCTTTTTGAAAAATAAGAATTAGAGTGGTAGTCAATCGCATTTTTTTTGCACTTCCTATTCCTGCTCCAAAAGTCAGCAGATACTCCTGGCTTCAGTCTCAGGAATAGGTTTGGCACCCACATAAATGTGTATGTTTTTTTCTGGGTCCCAAACCCTTTCTTTCTCTATTCATATTTCCTTTCTATTTTTATTTTTTAAAGTATTATTTACTTAATTTTATTATTATTGCATTAAAAATCACTATAGGGAACATACACTTACTAGAGAGAGACAAAGACAGAGAAAGAGGGAAAGTTAGAAATCAAGCCACCAGGTCTAGGATTCTAACCATGGCTGGTCATGTGGGAGTCCAGTGCCTTAACAACCATGCCAACTACTGGTCCCTATTTTTCTTTTTTCTTCTTGGTTTGAATTGGCAAGAGGGCATATTCACTCACTAGAGAGACATACACAGAGAGGAAGAAAGTGAGACAGCACCATCTCCATCAAATGGTTATGGCACAATTCCTTTTGCACTATTTTTTCCTCTTATTGGGACTTTGGACAACATACAAACTCCTATTGTGTTTTCCAAGTCATCTCATTTGGGACACAAGTAACAATTTTGGTAATGTGTAATTTACCCACATTAAGCACTATGCCAAGGATTGGCTTTGTACCTCAATTATTATTTCTTGTTTTGCACACTTATTTGGTTTTGCAATTCCTTCACACACAAAAAAGTATTTTTGGCATATTCTAACCTGAACAATATTTTTTTTACCAGCGATTAAAATAAAATGATTTCTACTATTAGAATGTCTGAAATTGAATAATACTTATGGAAAAATTCAAACCATATTTACTTCTTATGTATTGGAACAATGGAAGAATGATTTCTTATAACTTTCCATATTTCATATTTGACAATACCACATTTATTTTGATAATTACTTGATAGTATATTTTGTATGACAGCAAATTTTGAGGTGCTCTGATGTGAAATTTTTTGGAGTGCTGAGTCTTCAATATTTAAACTATGTTTCTTTTTCTTCCTGCCATATATTTCAAAGTGTGGTATTCTAATAGTAATCAATTCTTTCTACTTAACTGTATAGATATTTGAGCATGGTTGAAAAAGTTATAAAATATATTCTTAATAATTTATTTGTAATTATTTTGTGCTTATTATCTGGGAATAAATGTGAAAGTCAAATTCGAAGGCACCCACAGGTAGTCTTGATGAGTACACATTCTCCCTTTCATGACTAGCATGGTCCAGTATAAGATCTAAGATTGACACTGTCTTACTAAGCACCAGCTTAAAAGCTGTTCATTGAAAATAGTTTTTCACGGCTGAGCCTAATAGAATAAGCATGACCAGAAAGCAGCTTACATATGATAGGGTAGAATAGTGTTTATAAAATAAATATATCAAAACAATGAGCATGTGAATTAAGAATAATAGTGTTCTATGTTTCATTTCTTTTTTGTATGTATGTGCAACTTTCACTGTAGGGCACATGTGCTCACAAGAAAGTCAGAGAGACAGAAAGCTACAAATCACCCCCAAGGGAGATGGTCATGCCACAATCTCGTCTCTTCCTTTCTCCTCTTAGGATTTTGGGCATGCATGCACATGCACCTGTTGTGACATTCAAGCCTCAGAGTTGATAATTGAACAATGATCAGCCACGTGCAACAGTGCCTTCACCACCACACAACCAGCTGGTGCCTATGTTTTATTTCCAGTAGTAATAGTTTCAATTTTATTGAGCATTAGTAGGGAATAACAGTGTATTTATACTTCATACTTGTTTGATTTGAAATATCTGACTCTGGACAAGAAACACAAATAAAACAGCAAACAGGTCTTCCTTCTTGAGGAATTTTCTGGAATCCAGGAACACAACTGTGGCTACACACAGATTCAGGAGTCTGAGAAGAAAAGAAAATCATTAGTCATTATCATGTATGTTATGTGCTGTTTTGATGAGATGTCTCTATTTCTCTTCACCCCAAAGAAAATGTTGACCTTTTTTTTAAAATAGTTCATCACTGTTTATTATTTTGAGATTACCGGAGCTTCTTTTATTTATTTATTTTTTAAAGAGCGATTTTGGCTATAGGGTGCATGTGCCTGCCAGTGAAACAGTGAGACAGAGAGAGAAAGAGAGAAATCACTCCCTAAAGGGATTACTGGACCATAATCCTATTTTTATTCTCCTCTCAAGAATTTTGGCATAGATATGCCTGTGCCTGGTATGACTTTCAAGACTCCAGTTTAAGGATTCAAATTCAGTCATCCATAGGGGAGCCCAGAGCCTTAACCACTATACAACCTTCTGATCCCCCTTAACTAGACATGTATTTTATTATTTTTTTGAGAGGCTTTTTTGCTATAGAGTGTGTGTATTTGCCAGAAAGAGAGAGACAGAGAGACAGAAAGCAAGAAATTACCCCCCAGAGGATGGATGGCCACGCCACAATCCCTTCTCCATTCTCCTCTTGGGATCTTGGGCACGCGTGCACACGTGCCCAGTGTGAGTTTAAGCCACTGGGTCTGGGACTCAAACCACGGTTGACTACATGGGAGTCCAGTGACATAGCCATTATACCAACTGCTGGTCCATTAACAAGACTTCTAATTAAGAACTAATTTACTTAGCTTTCTTCTTTATGTTTTATTATTTTTAAAAGAATTGCTTAATCAATTTGTTGTTATTATTATTATTATTTTAATTCGAACTGGAAGGAGAGAGAAAGAAAAGTGACAAAGCAAGCTATAATTTCTGGGACTTGAACCACAATAAGCCATGTGGAAGTCCAATGCTTTAGCAACTATGCCACCTGCCAGTCGCCTTTGTGTAATATTTACTGGATAGTTCCAAGGTGCCTAATTACTTTATACCATAAATGACTAAAAATATCCCTTGTGTCATTCTCTTCTCTTATGCAATAACTTCATCTAAAACCATTTCAATGCAGATTTTAACATGATAAAGACTCTGAAAAATTGTGTTTCCAAGAATACTTATACTATATCTTCATATCTGGTTGGGTAAAAAATTTTAGCTCTGGATTTTAAAGTACATAATCATGTGATATGTAGACACAATTAAAAGTTAACTTAAAACTCATCAACCAACAGATATATGATGAGCGTGTGGTCAATCCACTTGTGGGTTCAGAGGGCAGATGAGCACTGCTTTTTATATATTAACACAGTACATGTGCAAAACATGGTATTCATATAAATCTTACACAACATCTAATTTCCTGAGATTATAGTCAATGCTTTGAAAAGTCTGGAGCAATGAAGATTGATATGCAAGGGGCTGGCAGGAGCTATAGTGGTTAAGGCATCAGTCTCACACATGACTGACCATGGATCAACCGGCTGAACCCGGTGACTTGCTTCCACATATGTCTTCTCTCCCTCTCTCTCTCTCTCTCTTGGCAAATTGAAGAAGAAGAAAGAAGCAGAGGAGAAAGAGAAGAGATAAATAAATAAATAAATTATTATTAAAAAATAAGAATAGTCAGCTAAATGAGAAGAGAAAATGCAAATGTTATTTACAAAAATGTAAATGATACATTAATCTATAATCTATAACCTACTCATTATTACAGTATTATAAGAACTTTGTTCACAAATAATGAAAATTATTTGTGAGAGGAATTTTTATGCACACACATATATATAAATATTTAAGCACATATCATATATATATATATATTTATTTACATATATATTAAAGAATCATGTGCTCCATAAAGACATGACATTTCAGTAAACGATAAACCACACATATGATAGTAGTACCATAAGAAAATAGGTAAGATCATATAAATTACATGTACCATGTGCCATATCATCTAGGGTTATGTAAGTGCAATCTATGATGTTCACACAATGACAAAATTCTGAAAAATACATTTCTTGGGGACCAGCAGATGGTGTAGTGTTTACAGAACTGGACTCCCACTTGACTGACCCCTTTCCATGTCTCAGACCAGACGATTTGAAACTCACACCAGGTGCCTTTGTGTGTGTGTCCAAAATTCTAAGAGCAGAATGCAGAAGGGATCGTGGCGTGGCCATCCCCCTCGGTGATAATTCTCGCTTTCTAACTCCGCAGTGAACTCATGTACCCCATATCAAACATCTCTCAACAAAAACAAACAAAAAATCATAAATATATTCTCAGAAAATATTTCTCTTATTAAACAATGTTCAATTCTGTATACATACCCATCACCTCATTGATATTAATTGTACTGCTGCTTGAACAAACATAAGGAAACAAATTAGCTAATAAAATAAGAAGTTTTCTATAGTTTAAAATGTATATAAGAAAAATTGAGTAGTAAAAAGTGTAGATGTAAAAGGCAAATTTTGTTTTTTTAAATTTGTATTTTCACTGAGGCAAGAGTTTAATTCCGTTTTCTTTCTTTTTTTTTGGAGAGATTTTTCACTGTAGGGCGCGTGCGCTCGCCAGACAGACAGAGAGAGACATAGAGACAGAAAGCGAGAAATCACCCCCCAGGGGGGATGGTCACGCCGCAATCCCTTCTCCTCCATTCTCCTCTCGGGATTCTGAGCATGCACGCACACGCACCCAGCGTGAGTTTTAAGCCACCGGGTCCGGGACACGAACCGCGGTCGACTACATGGGAATCCAGCAACATAGCCATTACGCTAACTGCTGGTTCCCTAATTCCGTTTTCTTTAGGTTTTACATAGGTCATGTGTGTTCACTAGAGAGAGGCAAATCCAAAAGAGAATAAGTGAGAAATTAATCTTCAGGGGAATGGCCACGCCATGATCTCCTTCACTTTGCTCTACAGATTTTGGATATGCACATGCACACACATGTCAGGCATGATTTTTAAGCCACCAGATCCAGAATTCAAACTACGGTTGGCCATGTCAGAATCCAATTCCTTCACTATGATGTCATTTTCTGGCCCCCCAAAAAATCAAATTTCTGCAGAGTTAAAGCAGGCAGACAATTTAATTTCAGAACTTTGTTCAGATACCTCTGTATATATTTTGTGTGTGTGTGTGTGTGTGTGTGTGTGTGTGTGTTTCTTTTAGAGGGTTTTGCCTTAAGGAATGTGTACTCATGAAAGAGAAGGAGAGAGAAAGATCATGAGAGAAAAAGTGAAAAATCATATCCTGGTGGAATGTCCATGTTACAATCCCTTCTCCTCTTTTGTCCTGTTGGGATCTTGGGCACATATGCACATGCATCCAGCATGAATTTCAAGCCACCACATCCAGGACTTGAACCACAGTCAGTGATGTGAGATTCCAGAGACATAACTACTACTCAATCTGCTGACCCTACCTCTGCATGTATTTCATACTGAAATGATATCATACCTTTTTAAAATTAACAGGCCAGTTTATCACCTCTTTATTGATGACCAAACCTTGATCATGGGAATTCCTGTAGTCAAAAGCTCCTACATTAGCCATCAGCCAACTGCTATTGGAAAATCTCACAAGGTTGTGGATATCATACTGTATTGTATTTCTGTTTTCATTGAGGGGCATATTGTACCCAATGTTATCTGTCAGTTGACTTTTCCTCAGAAATGGATGAAGCTGTATTAAAGACAGGGTTTTAAAATTAGGACTGCATTTAATGTAGAAGTGGATGGTCCATATCTATCAAGTGATCCTATTTTAAAATCCCTATGCTTAAATTTACTTCTTGTAGGAGCTGAGTTTGATTTGAGAGGTCACCTGCTCAGGGCTCATGATATTAGCTTTGTTTTTTTCTTCCTAAAAACAATGGAGAAATGGTTGTAGCTCATCAGAAAAGATGCCAGAATGCTTTCCCAGAGAGTGATTTGTACATAGACTCTTATAAAATCCAGACTATTAAAATCTTATTCAGACACCTGAATAGTATACTCCTCCTTGGGCCACATGGCTAAACACAACAGAAGAGAGACTTCAGCAGTCTTCAGTACACAGCAAAAGGGAAACACACTTGCTCCTAGTGGAAGAAACATTCTCCTAAAAAGTAGTCCAAAATGAATACGTCTCCCAATGGCTAGAACTAGAAGAAGAGCCTCAGGTCTGAATAAACCAGGAAATATGTTTCCATCAAAAGAACACAGTGACTCTCTTCCATTTCTTCAAAAAAACAGAAGATGTTACCAAAATGTCTGAGAAAGAATTATGAACATTCCTCGTGACCAAATTCTATGAGTTGGAACAGAAAAGAGACAATGGACTACAGGAGATTAGGAAGTCCTTCCATGGTATGAAAGAAGAAATGGACAAGCTAATAAAGAATCAGATGGAACTATTAGAAATGAAGACTGTAATACAGAAAGCCAAAAACTCTCTCAAAAGTTTTTAAAGTATATTAGACCATGCTGAAGATCAAATCTCTGACATAGAAGATAAAACCTTTGACTTAGAGAAAATCACCAAAAAGATAGAGAAAATAATGAAAAAACAAAAACAAAAAAACAAGGCTTACATACGAGAAGTACTAGATTCCATTAGATGCCCTAACATCCAAATAATTAGTATCCCAGAAGGTGAAGAAACTACTAAGGATATGGAAAATATATTCCATGAAATCCTAAAAGAAAATTTCCCAAGTCCAGAGAGACACTCAAACATCCATACCCAAGAAATACAAAGGACCCCAAATAGAATCAACCCAAAAAGATCTTCCCCAAGGCACATCTTAGTCAGACTGGCAAAGACCACAGATAAAGACATGATACTAAAACTGGCAGGAGAGAAACAAGTGACTTACAAAGGTCAACCCATTAGGCTAACATCAGATTTGTCAACGGAAACAATGCAAGCAAGGAAAGAATGGAAAGACGTATTGAAAGTGTTAAGAGAGAAAAAATTTCAACCAAGATTATTATATCCTGCAAGATTATCCCTCAAATGGGAAAAAAATATTAAATCTTCTCAGACAAACAAAACCTGAAAGAATTTGCCAACACCAAATCAGCACTTCCAAAAGCCCTGAAGAAAGTACTATTCCAGGAAAACTAAGGAAGTAACACCCAGAAACAAAGGAATAAAAGGCATCTAAGACAATAGCCAACTTAAACGTTGAGGCAGGCCTGGTAACATCAATAATAATATTGAATGTTAATGGATTAAACTCTCCAATCAAGAGACACAGACTGGCTGAATTGATTTAAAAACACAAACCCTCTATCTGTTGCCTACAGGGAAGCCACTTCATGGATAAAGGTATACATAGACTAAAAGTGAAGGGTTGGAAAAAGGTTTTCCATGCAAATGGGAACCAAAAAAGAGCTGGAGTCATGACACTACTGACAAAATAAGCTTTAAAACAAAAACTGTTTGAAGAGACAAGAAAGTAAAAGGATCAATAGATCAAGAAGATTTAACGCTTATAAATATCTATGCACCTAACACAGGAGCACCCAAATACATGAAGGAAAGACTGTTAGATCTAAAAGGGGAGATAGACTGCAACACATTAATTGTTTTAGACCACAACACCGCACTATCACCTCTGGATAGATCATATACACACAAAAAAAAGTAGAGGTAAAGGATCTAAATGATATAATGAATCAAATGGACTTAACAAACATGTACAGAACTTTCCATCCAAAAACCACAAGAGGGCACAAGCAGTTAGCATAATGGCTATGTCGCTGGACTCCCACGTAGTCAACCGCGGTTCACGTCCTGGATCCGGTAGCTTAAAACTCACGCCGGGCGCGTGTGCATGCATGCCCAAGATCCCGAGAGGAGAATGGAGGAGAAGGGATTGTGGCGTGACCATCCCCCCTGGGGAGTGATTTCTCACTTTCTGTCTCTATGTCTCTCTCTCTGTCTGTCTGGCAAGTGCATGCGCCCTATAGCAAAAACCTCTCCAAAAAAAAAAAAAAAAGATACAAAAACCATGAGATACCCTTTATTCACACCCTCACATGGAACCTTCTTGAAGATTTACCACATCATAGGCCACAAAGCAAGCCTCTATAGATTCAAAGGCATAGAAACTATATCCAGCATCTACTCCAACCATGATGGAATTAAACTTGAGTTTAATTTCAAGAGAAATCCTCAAAAATATATGGAAACTAAATTACATACTCTTGAATGATTCCACAACTACTGAAGAAATAAAGACTGAAATAAAAAGATTCATGGAAACCAATGACAGTGAGGACACAAGTTTCCATAATCTTTGGGACACTGCTAAAGCAGTCATAAGAGGGAAGTTCATAGCAATTATTGCACATAAGAGGAAGATGGAAAGAAGGCAGACGAATCACCTAACATCGAACCTCAGAGAATTGGAAAAGCAACAGCAAAAAGATCCAAAGAACTCCAGGAGAAAGGAAATAATAAAGATACGAGCAGAAGGTTTGGTATTATCTGTTGAAGATATTTTTTAGTTTTATCAATGGTACTAGGGAGAAATGTTCACTTGTTGAAATATCCATTTTGTAAGAAAAATAATATTGTGACTGAATGTATGGAAGAAAATGAAATGAAAAAAATTTTAAATAAAAGAAAAAAATTAAAAAATAAATAAATGAAATAGAACATAAATGAAAGTAAAAGTTGATTCTTGCCTTCATGGCTACTGAGAACTAATGATTTCAGGAGACTAGGAGACATGAAAATTTTCCACTGATAATTCAGTCCCCAGCCCTCAAACTCGCATGGAAAGACAAGGGCACGGGCCACAGAAGACCCCTTTATGGCTACTGAGAACTAGTGATTTCAGGAGACTAGGAGAAATGAACATTTTCCACTGATAATTTAGCCTCCAACCCTCAAACTCACGTGGTAGGAAGAAGACTGCAGCCTCTTGTCTCTGTATCTGTCTTTGTCTCTCTCTACTTCTGTCTCTGTCTGTCTTCTCTTTTTTTTTGGTAATTTTTTCTTTAAAAAATTTTTAAGATTAAGCAGTTTCAGCCTCCTTTCCTTTTATCTTGTTAATAATCCCCTCTTCCCCTCCCAACCCAGGAAAAGCAAGGGCACAACCACAAGCGTGCCTCGCAGTTTTCTAATTTTGCTTTTAAAAAAATAAACAAAAAATTTTTTTAATTTAAATTTTTTTTTTTTAGTTTTTTCTTTTCTTTTTTCTGTTTCTTGGTTGTTTTTTTTGCTGTTGTTTCTCTCTCTCTGTTTCCTTTTCTGCATGCTCCTGGATGATCAAATTGAACTTCAAGTTTGGGAAGAAACACATTTTTCCATCAGATGACTAGAAATCACCACAGGACCACAAGAAAGATGGGAAAGCAAGAAAAAGAAAATACCTCGCCCCCAAGGGAAAAGAATGGCTCCTTTTCATCCACAGACAGTTCAATGGAAATCATGGATATGTTTGATAAACAAGTTAGAACATTCATAATGGCGAAGCTAACAGAGATGGAAGAGAAGACAGACAATGAACTGCACAAGAGAATGAAGAAAGGAGCTGACAAGTGCCAGGAGGTAAGGAAATTCTTGCAAGATCTGAAAGAGGAATTACACACTTTACAAAATAATCAAATGGAATTGTTAGAGATAAAGACTATAATACAAGAAGTCAAAATATCTCTTGAAAGTATAAAAGCAGACTAGAGCATACAAAAAAGAATCTCAGACATAGAAGAGAAAATTGCTGACCTAGGAAAATCCACCACAAAGACAGAAAATTGCCCCAAAATTTGAGAATAATGTACGAGAAATACTAGATACCATCAAACATCAAAACATCCAGATAATTGGCATCCCAGAAGGGCATTGATAATCATCTATTCCATGAAATCCTGCAAGAAAACTTTCCAAACCTTGAGAGGCAATCAAAGATCTAGTCCCAAGAAATACAAAGGACTGCAAATAGAATCAATGCAAGAAGATTTTCTCCAAGACACATTATAGCCAGACTGACCAAAACCACAGACAAAGACAAGATACTAAGATTGGTAAGAGGGAAACAGCAAGTTATCTACAAAGGATATCCCATCAAGCTAACAGCAGACCTCTCATTGGAAACAATGCGAGCAAGGAAAGAATGGGAAAATATATTCAAAGTGTTAAGGGAAAAGCAATTACAACTGGGAATACTGTACCCAGAAGATTGTCCTTCATATGGGAAGAAAAGAGAACAACATTCTCAGATAAACAAAACCTGAAAGAATTTACCAGAACCAGCTCCAAAAAGTTCTCCAGGGAGTGCTATGTCAGGAAAATTAAATGTAGTCACACAGAAATAAGTTAAAAATGAAGAAAATGGTCAATTGTAGGACAAGTCTGGAGTTGAATATTATATCCCAGAATTAAATCAGGAAGATCGAACCACAACAGAAGATAGATACTAAGTACATGAGACTGAACTGGAGAAATAGCATTCTGTGACTTTTGGCTAAAATATTGCTGCTTTTCTTCTAGGCTTTGTTGTCCCATTTTAGGAGTTTTTGTCCTATCTTGAGCTGTCAATAGTTTCATGTACCTACTATTTGAACAGGATACTAACCTGTTTCCAGGCTTTAAGTTTTAAGTAAATTTCCTTACCAATTCAAAACTGCCTTTCTTGAAATTACCAGATGAACTTGCTATTGAAAGTAGATAAGATTATTTAAGAAATTGTATGATCAATAAAATGTGGAGGGAAAAGGAATGGAATATATATATACACACATACACACACACATATATATACACATATATACATATATATACATATATACATGTATATATACACATATACATATATATACATATATATGTATATATATACACTATTCAGAATTTCTATATATATATGTGTGTGCGTGTATGTGTGTGTGTGTGTGTATATATGTATATATATGAAACTAGAAATGAAAAAAATATTGATAACATGCATGATTAAGCCACTATGCAGTATATTCTGGATGGATAACCATTTTTTGTATGCTGTAACAATTATTAGGAGATGAATGTAAATTAATTAATTTAAAAAATTTCATGAGAAAACAAAGAAAAAATCTGATTCTTTAAGAAGATAAACAAAATTGATACATCACTAGCAAGACTTATTAAGAAGAGAGAAAGGAACCAAGTGAATCATATCTGCAATGAAGCAGGCAAAATAACAACAGACATAGTAGAAATACAAAACACTATTAGAGGATAGTATAAACATCTATATGCCAAGAAACAAGACAATCTGGATGAGATGGACAAATTCCTGGACACATATAATCTACCAAGGTTGAGTCAGAAGGATATAAAAATTCTGAATAGGCCCCTCATCACAAGCCAGGAGATTGAATCAGTAATAAATAACCTCCCAACAAAGAAAAACCCTGACCCTGATGGCTTCACCTCTTCAAAGAAGAGTTAACCCCCATTCTGCTCAAATTATTTCTAAAGTTCCAAAAGGGTGAATATCTTCCTAATTCAGTTTATGAAGCCTCTATCACCCTTATCCTTCAAGCAGATAAGGACAAGACAAGAAGGAAAACTATAGACCAATATCTCTGATGAATATAGACACAAAGATTCTCAACAAGATTCTAGCAAATCATATCCAACAACTTATAAAAAAGATTATACATCATGATCAGGTAGGTTTTATTCAGAATGCAAGGTTGGTTCAACATACACAAAACCATAAATGTAAGACACCATATATTTTTTTATTTAAATTTATTTATTTACATTCATTCACTGTACATCATTACAGCATACAAAATAAAATTTTTCATCCAGAGTACACTGTATATTTGCTCAATCAAGCACATCAACCTGCGTGTTACCGTCAACAAATAGTTTTCTATTTCTTGTTTCCTGTATATTTTGCTTTTCTCCCCATCCTTGATTCCTTATCTCTCACCCTCTGCCATCTCCCACCCTCTTCCCACATTGTCTCTCGTATCCATGGTTGCTTTCTATGCCTCCCCCCTGCACACATTTTATTGGTTTACTAAAGATCTTAATTAATCTAAATATTTTCAATATCAAGCACAGCTGATATATACATATCCATGAACACAAGTCTGACTTTAGGCATAAACCTCAGTGAGTAGAATGAACATATTGTAAAATAGCACCTAGCTGGGGCTATATAGCTTACTGTAGTCATCAAATTAGTATTTTTAATGCTTTTTTTTTAATTTCAAGAAAAACAGTTTTAGGGTTTTTTTCTGAAAGTTTTTTTAACTTAATTTACATTCATTCCCTAAGCATTTTCACAGCATACAAAATGTGATTTCCCATCTAGAATATACTGCATAGTGGCTTAATCATCAAAACTTGTCCATTTCTAGCTT
>NW_006208108.1:179258-180647 GCF_000334495.1 Tupaia belangeri chinensis | reverse complement strand
CATTCTCCTCTCAGGATCTTGGGCATGCACGCACACACGCCTGGCGTGAGTTTTAAGCCACTGGGTCCGGAACTCGAACCGAGGTCGACTACATAGGAGTTCAGCGACATAGCCATTACACTAACTGCTGGTCCCCCTTTTTTATTATGTTTTTATTATTTTTTGATCACACAATTTCTTAAATAATCTAACTAATTTTAATAGCAAGTTCAGCTAGTAATTTCAAGAAAAGCAGATTTAACTTAAATCAAAGAAATCCTAAGGAACATTGTTTTAAAAAAATTAAAGCCAGGAAACAGATTAGGATTCTGTTCAACAGGAAGAAAGATAAAAACCATATGATCATATCAATTGATGCATAAAAAGCATTTGATAAGCTACAACATCCCTTCATGATCAAGACTCTCAGCAAAATCAGCATAGAAGGGTCATTTCTCAACACAATAAAAGCTATCTATGAAAAACCCATAGTGAACACCATCCTGAATGGAGAAAAGCTGAAAGCTTTTCTACTAAAAACGGGAACAAGACAAGGATGCCCACTTTCACCACTCCTTTTCAACATAGTACTGGAATTCCTTACCAATGCAATCAGAAAAGAGGGGACAAAAAAGTCATTCAGAAGACACCTTCATAGCTCCTGAGAACTAGTGATTTCAGGGGAATAGGAAAAATGTAGATTTTCCACTGATATTTCAGCCTCTAGCCCACAAACTCACGTGTTAGGCAGACTTTCAAGCCTCCTGTCTCTGTCTCTGTCTCTGTCTTTGTCTCTCTCTACCGCTGTCTCTGTATTCTCTTTTTTTGTAATTTTTTCTTTTTAAAATTTCTAATTTTGCTTGTTTAAAAAATAAATAATATTTTTAAAGTTTTTTTTTCTTCTCTTTTTCTCTGTTTCTTGGTTGATCGTGTTGCTGTTGTTTCTCTCTGTTTCCTTTTCTGCACACTCCTGGATGCTCAGATTGAACTTCAAGTTTGTGAAGAAACACACTTTCCATCACATGACTAGAAATCACCGCAGGACCACAAGAAATATGGGAAAGCAAGAAAATACCTCTCCTCCAAGGGAAAAGAATAACTCCCCTTCATTCACAGACAGGAAATCATGTAAATCTCTGATAAAGAATTTATAACATTCATAATGGGAAGTTAACAGAGATGGAAGAGAAGAGAGACAATGAACTGCAAAAGAGAAAGGAGAAAGGAGCTGACGGGTTCTTGGAGGTGACGAAATTCTTGCAAGATCTAAAAGAGAATTTACACACTTTACAAAAGAATCAAATGGAACTGTTAGAGATTGTCCCATCCCTGTTCGGGCGCCAGGTGTACCGACCCGGGGGGGACAGCCAAACAGGTTTCCTGAGTGAAGGAGTGAGAGCCGGGACAAGC
>NW_006208108.1:136386-176687 GCF_000334495.1 Tupaia belangeri chinensis | reverse complement strand
CCTGGCATGAGTTTTAAGCCACCAGGTCTGGGACGCGAACCATGGTCGACTACATGGGAGTCCAGCGACATAGCCATTACGCTAACTGCTGGTTCCCGATAACATGCATGTTGATGTACTTGATTGAGCCAATATACTATGTATTCTGAATGGGAAATATTTTATATGCTGTAATGATGTATAGTGAATTAATGTAAATAAATAAATTTAAATATAAATAATAATAATAAATAATAAAAGCCACTAAAATAGGAAAAGAAGAGATGAAACTCCCTATTTGCAGATGACATGATTGTATACATAGAAGGTCCAATAGTTTCCATGAAAAAAATTCTGGAAGTAATACATGAATAGAGTAAAGTTGCAGGATACAAAATCAATATACAGAAATCTATACCATTTTTATATATGAACAACAGGCAGACTGAGATAGAACTGAAAAATTAATTCCATTTACCATAGCCACAAAAAATATAATATATTTAGGAATAAATCTAACCAAAGAAGTTAAAAACCTCCAGAAGAAAACCTATGAGAAGCTAAAAGAAGAAATTGTAAATGACACACAAAAGTGTAAGGATATCCCATGTTACTGGATTGGAAGAATTAATGTAATCAAAATGGCAATTCTACTCAAATTAATCTACATATTTAATTCAATGCCAATCAAACTACCAGACACATTCTTCACAGATCTAGAAAAGGCAATCATAAAGTTTGTCTGGAATCATAAAAGACCCCATATTGCCAAGGCATTTATGCACAAGAAAAGTGGCGTGGGTGGCATCTCACTCCCTGACCCAAAAATATACTACAAAGCTGTGATAATCAAAACAGCATGGTACCGGGACAGAACAAAAATATAGACCAATGGAACAGAATAGAGTCCCCATAAATAAATTCCCAAAAGTACATTCAACTGATTTTTGACAAGAGGTACCAGTCAATCCAGTGGGAAAAGGAAAATCTCTTCAACAAATAGTGCTGGAAAAAACAGGATTCCCTCTTGCAGAAAGATGAATCTGAACCCCTTTTTCTCACCTTTGACAAAAATTAAGTCAAGGTGGATCAAAGATATAAATCTAATACCTCAAACTATAAAACTGTTCCTTGAAAACACTGGGGAAATTCTGGGAGACATTGGAGTAGGAAAAGACTTCTTAAATAAGACCCCCCAAAGCATAGTCTATAATCACCAAAATAGACAAGTGGGATTATATCAGACTAAGAACTTTCTGCATGGCAAAAGACACAGTAATTAGTGTGAATCGACAGCCCTCAGAATGGGAAATGATTTTTGTAAACTATACATCAGCTAAGGGACTGATAACCAGAATTCACAAGGAACTCAAGCAGCTATTCCAAAAAAAAAGATGATCAGCTCTATTAAAAGATGGGAGAATGAATTGAAAAAAAAAATACTCTCTAAAGATGACATACAAAGAGCTAAAAAGCATGTGAAAAAATGCTCAACATCCCTCATTGTAAGAGAAATGCAAATCAAAGCAACAATGAGATATCACCTAAATCCAGTCAGAATGTCTAAGATTTAAAAAAAAAAAAAGGTAAGTGCTGGCAGGGTTGTGATGAAAGGGGAACTCTCTTCTTACACTGCTGGTGGGAATGTAAATTGGAGAAAAATTTGGGGATTCCTCAAAAACCTCCAAATAGAACTACCATATGATCCAGCAATCCCACTGCTTGGTATCTACCCAAAGGACAGAAGAATACTTAATCAGAAAAGTGCTTACACATTGATGTTTATTGTAGCACTATTCACAATCGCTAAGACATGGAACCAACCCAAATGCCCACGAACAGATGAATGGATTAAAAAATTGTGGCACATAAACTCTATAGAATACTATTCAGCCATTAAAAACAACAACAGCAAAACCCTGGCTTTTTCACAGAGAGTGGCAGAATATAGAAGATTTACTGCTGAGTTAAGCAAGCCAGGTTAAGAAGGAGAGATCTTGTATGCCCCCACTTAATATATACCGGGTGTCCAGAGTCTGTGACAAAAACTGATTGACTAAAAGATATAGAAACACAGTATATGAATGTAAATACCAGATATAATGTGTGTGAAAGAGTAGGGTTTGAGAAAGGACTTGTAGAGAAAAAAATAGGAAGGCAAAGCATTAATGTGACAGAGAAATGTGGTATTATCTGTTGAAGATATTTTATAGTTTTATCAACTGGATTAGGGAGAAATGTTCACCTGTTGAAATATTCACTTTGTAAGCTAAATAATGTGATTAAATGTATAAAAGAAAATGAAAATGAAAAAAAAATTAAATCTTATTTAGACTAATTGGAGTCTAACCTTGGTAATTTATAAAGGGCACAGATGGACCTAGACCGTGGAGTGGTTCAGGTGACTGAATCACACATGACCAAGCTGGCAACTTGAGTCTTGTGCCAGCAGCTAACAAAGCACACTGAGTAGGGCCGAATGTGGCGTGGTGATAAGGTGATGGACTCCCACATGAGTGACTGCTGTTTGAATCCTGTACCTAGTGTCTTGCTTTCTAATTTTCCCTTTTTTTTCCCTATCTCTGTTCAAATTTTAAAAATAATAAATAAAATAAATGAAAAAAATAACAAAAGAACACCCAGCACATGTATGTGCATGCCCCAAATTCCAGATGGAGGGAGAGATGGAGACATGATTACATCATGACCATTACCAAGGGGGAATGATTGATCACATGTGGGAGTCCAGTGCCATTCCACCATACCACCTTCTGTCCCCTTGTAAGAAAACTTTTACAAAGGCAGTATATGGATGGATTCTAGATAGAGGTAGTGGTAGTATAAAGGTATGCATTTCTCCAAATTTATCCAAATATGTACATTAAAAATGTACAGTTTTTTTGGATACTATTTACATCTTAATAAAGCTTTTTAAAAGGAAGAAATATGTTTTGTTTTTATCTTTATTTCGGAATTCTTTCAGTAAGACTGTGATTATCATCTGACAATACACTTAACAATTTGTGACAAAATACAAATTTAAAACTTTTAAATTCTAAAAAGGTGTTTTGTTTTTTTTCTACTGGGCGTGCGTATTTTCCAGAAAGAGACTGAGAGATAGAGAGAAAACACTGCCCCCTCAATGGGGAATAGTCAGGCTGGAATCTCTTTTCCATTTCTCTCTCCTTTTTGGATTTTGGGCATGCATGCATACGCTCATGTCTGGCATGTTTCTTAGGTGTCCTGATCTAAGATTCGAGCCATGAAAAATCCAGCGCATGTTTCTTAGGTGTCCTGATCTAAGATTTGAGCCATGAAAAATCCAGCTGCCTGGGGCCAGCAGTTAGTGTAAACGCTATGTTGCTGGACTCCCACGTAGTCGACCGTGATTCGAGTCCCAGACCCAGTGGCTTAAAACTCACGCCAGGCGCATGTCCGTGCATACCCAAGATCCCAAGAGGAGAATGGAGGAGAAGGGATTGCGGCATGGCCATCCCCCCTGGGGGGTGATTTCTCACTTTCTATCTCTCTGTCTGTCTCTCTCTGTCTGGTGAGCACACGCGCCCTATAGCAAAAACCTCTCTTAAAAAAAAAAGAAAAATCCTGCTGCCTTTCTCATCAAGCTATAAAACCAGCCCACAGAAGACTTTTTAAAAAGAATTATTTAATTTGATCTATTACTATTATTTTATTTGCTACAGGGCACATGTGTTCATGAAAGAAAAAATAGAGAGAGAGAAAGTGAGAAAGCAATCTACCAGACCTAGGATTGGAACCATTATTGGTCAGATGTTTATTTGTATGTATATTGGAATTACTTGTTTTGCTCAATACATTTGTCTAATGTATTTGTCACATTTTGATAAATATGTTTCATAAAAAATTAGGAATTTAGTGTTTATTTTAAAAATTATTAATTGTATTTTATGAATTATTATTATGAATTTTTAGGTTTGCTATAAGGCATGTGTAATCACCAAAAAGAGAGAGTGAGAAAGAGAGAAGAAAAATTAAAAAGCAAACTGCCAATCCAAGACTTGAAACACATTTACTGATATGGAAGTACAGTGCCTTAATCATCACACCAGTTTCTGGTTCAATGATTTAGTGTTTATGTAAAATATAAACATACTTATAAACCAAGAAGAACACCCTGAGAATAAATGACTCAGAGTGGTTTCATGTTTTAAAATTGGATCACTGTTTCTTCCTCCATAATTTTTTGCAGACAGTAAAAGTACATTGTCTAATTGAAATTCCTTTCCATAAGTTAATGTTAGAATATTATGTAGAATTCATTTTTTCCTCATCATGAGTATTTCATGGAGGGATTAGGCCACAACATCTGTACCACTAGAGATAAAATGGATATTGTCATTATGTCAATATTCTGTGGTGTTGGATGCATTCTTAACAAACACATATAGATTTTTCTAATTTTGATCTATGTCATGTCAAGGATCTTTCCTTGGACATTTTTCAGTATTTCATTGTACAGTAGTTTTACTAATGTTATTAATTTTAAAAAATTGTGAGAGAGTGTATGTACTCTTCAAAGAGACAGAGAAAGAAAACAACTTTCATGGAGAATGGTCATGGAGCAATCTCTTCTCCCCCTTGACAAATATGTGTTGAGGGATACACACATTCTTGGTGTGTTGCTAAAGCTCTGGGTCCAAAACTCAAGCTGCAAGGTTGGCCATGTAGAATCTGGCTACATCAACCACCAAGCCATAGAGCCACCCCAAATATTTTAATATCTAAGTCTCTAGTGGCAGAATTCTCTGAGTAGAAATGGCAATTACCCATATAGTTTGTATGAAAACAACAAAAATCAAAAACATTTTCTATGAATTTTGCCTAATCTTCTTGATTTTGAAAAGAAAACATAGTCATGCTGTGTTTTCTTCTTCTTTTTTTTTTAAATACATCACCAGAGAGCAGCAAATTACATAATGGTTACATCACTGAACTCCCATCTAGTAAAGTGTGGTTCAAGTCCCAGAGGAATGACTTAAACCTTACACTGTGTATTTCTGCATGCATGCCCAAAATCCTGCAAGGAGAATAAAAATAAGGGATTGTGACATAGCCAAGGCCCCTGTGAGAAGATTTCTCACTTTCTGTCTTTCTCTGTCTCTCTGATGAGTCCATGTACCTAATAGCAAAAATCTGTCTCTAAAAAGAAAAAGAACCTCAGCATATGGTATGGAGATTAATAAGGTTGGGTTTCCATATTACCTATCATGATTGATTCAAGTTCTGAACCCGGTGGCTTGAAAATCATGCTGGGCACATATGTTTGCATGCCCAAAATCCCAAGAGGAAAATGGAGAAGGGATTGTAGTATGACCCCTTAGAAGGTGAATTCTCACTTGTTCTCTTTCTCTCATTTCTCTGGTGAACACCCGTGCACTATGACAAAAGCTAAAAAAAAAATTCAAGGAGTCAACAAGTCATGTGGTGGTTAAGGTGGCCTCCCTTGTGACTGACCATGGTCCTCGTACCAGACCTGGAAGCTTGGAAAGCACACCGGCATGGATACATGTGTGCTCAAACACAGGAGGAAAATGGAGGAGAAGGGATTGTGGTGTGGCCATACCCACTGGGAGGTCTTGTTTCACTTTTCCCCTCACTTTCACCCTCTGATGACAGCATGTGTCCTATGACAGAAATCTTAAAGAAGAACAAGAACAAGAACAAGATGAACGAGAAGAAAAGAAGAAGAAGAAGAAGAAGAAGAAGAAGAAGAAGAAGAAGAAGAAGAAGAAGAAGAAGAAGAAGAAGAAGAAGAAGAAGAAGAAGAAGAAGAAGAAGAAGAAGAAGAAGAAGAAGAAGAAGAAGAAGAAGAAGAAGAAGAAGAAGAAAGAAGAAGAAGAAGAAGAAAGAAAATACCTCCAGATACTATCAGTGCTTGTGAATGGTGTTTACCTGCCAGGGAAGAATAGGCTGATCTGAATCTCCTGGAAATCTCATTTCTACTTTCTGCAAAAGCATCTTATAAAGAACTTCAGCCACCATATGCACAGCATGATAAATAAAAAAGCTGAATTCAGACATGGTCATCATGTTCAAATCAGATGGTAGAAACTCGAGGGAAGAATTTGGTGGGCAATCTCCAATTTTGCCACATAATGATCCAGCAAGTGAGCATCGAAAAAAGTGAGCCCAGAGTTTACTGAAGTAAAAATCTTCTGGGTATTGGGAAGGGTTCACTGTCTTGAGAAATTGTTTAAAGCCAGGAATTTTCCTTTTCTGGTTTAAAAATAAGAGGCTTCCATGGAAAAAGTATGGCATATTCTTAAAATTAGTAAAAATACGTTTCCACTCTCTAGAGTGGAGATTTCTCATAATCCATACCTTTCCGAAAATTAAATAGAATTCTTTTACTCTTCCTAGGATCCAGACACTCCCTTCATCACCATGTATTATATACACATTTGCAGATGAAACTCTGATCCTCAGTACAATAGTAAGGTCACGTGATAAATAGAGACCTTTTGTGGCAGGGAGTTTTTCTGTAAAGGCCACACAGATATCCTTTTCTATCATCTTTGCCTTTACATCCTGAAGGAACTGCTCCCCTTGCATATCATCAGATACATAGAGTGCCACCCACGTCCAGCCAAAATGCAGCAACAATGAGATGATTCCATTAGTCAGAGCACTGTCCTTGGTAGTCATCTGATAAACTGATGGAAATTGGTCTTTATCATTTAGGATGGGATCAAAAGGACCATATGTGACCTGAATAAGAAAAGAAATAACCTAATTCTGACCTTAGTGCAATTTTGGATTCTCCCACATGGGGAGGAGAGAATTCTCTGCCTGATAAGACCATAGAATGGAGTATTGAGTGAAGAGAATGCATGCTGTGGAAATGACAATATTCTGTCATTATGAGCATCAGAAGACTGTTTCTTAGTCCCATTTCTTTTGAGAAAAGACCTGTGACTAATCCAAATAACAGTATCGTTCCCAGACCCAAGTATATGAGAAAAAGTATAAAGTTCAACACCTATTTGTTTCGATGTCTACAGTGGAAACTGAGGAATGCATATATGTATAAAAATGGCATGAGAAAAAATTGGTGAGTCTGACATCCTGAGCTCAGGTGACATGTGGATCAGAGGTTTCCTTTCCTAGCAGGTAAGAACAAAAATGTCAACTCTGAAAAAAATATATTGATTGTTTAATCCTGTGTTTAATTACCATAACATAACCCAAATTTTCTTAAAACACAACCACTTAGCCTGTCTAATATTTTTTAAATATGATTTTTGAAGAACAGGATTCTCATAAGCTAAGACTGTGTATTCCAGTAATGTCTCCTGAAAGTTTTATTAGACAATTTCCCTAGAAGAATCTCTGAGGTGAAGTTGTTATGCGGAGAGTAACTGGAAGTACTTTTCAAGAGATCCACCTGCATGGATGTAAGGAAGGGCAGAGGGAACTGGTAAACCTCAGCTACTGTAACTGAGCCATAGCCAATGTAGATCTCCAGTTCTGGGTTGTCCTTTCTTTGTTCAATGATATAATGAATAATTTTTTTATAACTTTGTATCTAATTGATCTCTTAATGACCCTGATATTGTCCTCTCCTTAGATGAGGCAGATCTCTTTCTCACTCTTTTCTTTTTGGAGAGTTTTTTGCTACAGGGTGTGTGCACTCACCTGAAAGACAGAGAGGTAGAAAGTGAGAAATCACCCCCCAGGGGGGATGGCCACACCACAATCCCTTCTCCTCCATTCTCCTCTTGGGATCTTGGACACAAATGCACACATGCCCAGCATGAGTTTAAGCCACCAGGTCTGGGACTCAAACTGTGATTGACTACATGAGAGTCCAGCGCCATAACCGTTATGCCATGTACTGGTCCCAAGATGATGTAGATCTCTATTTGCTGCATACTATTTAGGAGACATCTTTAAGTTGGCCATCAATATTCCCATCAGAGGGGTTGAATATTATAGCCACGAACAGAAATTTGGGTGAAATGTAAGAGATTCCACTTCTCTACTTATTTTTAGTTTGTTAGAGTGAAAATTCAATCATGTGTGCTTACCATAAAGAGAGGGAAAGTGAAAAATAACTTCTCATTAGTGACAGTCATGTCAGTATCCCTTCTCCTAAAGTTTTACATTGTTAACATTTTGAACCTGCAAGAATACACAAGTGTGTTCTTTAAGCCAGCTGAATTAAAATTTGAACCATGTAGTCAGCCATGTGGGATTCAGCCTCAACAACCACCATATCACCAGCTGTACCACCCCTACTCTTTTTCTTTCTGTCTCATCTTTATACTGTTAGCAATTTCATCACTTAAAAAATGCCCTGTGTTTGGGACCAGCAGTTGGCATACTGGTCTTCCATGTAGTCGACTCTGGTACTAGTCCCGGACCCAGTGGCTTAAACTCACACTGGGTGCATGTATGAGCATGCCCAAGATTCTGAGAGGAGAATGAAGAAGGGATTGTGGTGTGACCATCCCCCAAAGGGATGATTTCTCATTTTCTTACTCTCTGTCTCTCTCTGTCTCTCTGGCAAGCACATGCACCCTATAGCAAAAACCTTTCAAAAAAAAATTCCCTCTGTCTTTTTCCCTCTGTTTAAGCAAATTGTGTCCAAACAACCAAGAGAGGTGTTGAGGGACTTCAGGGTTATGTAAATCCAGATTCTACTTTTTTTTTTTCTCACATGTGAGAGGATAGCATTAGGAGCTATCCAACTTTCATTCTCTGACCTGATGGTACACGTACTTGTGGGCTTTTGTAGAGCTCCAAAAGGGTCCCAATTTGGGCTGAAAATGTTGGCATGTTTCCTGCAATGATAGCAACAGGTTGTTTCTGTGTCTGGCAGTTGTAGTTTGGCAGGGTCTGATTCCCTCCAGAGAGCATAAACAGAGCGTTTTCTAAAGTTCTTCTGTCACTGGTAAATGCATCAGAGAAATCATAACCCAAAGAAATGTTGGGTAGCAAATGGGGGCTCTTATTGATCTCTTCAATGGCAAAGTAAAAGGCCAATACATATTGGTAGTTCTTCCAGGTAAACCTAAATAGAGAGGACAGCATTAGACAACACTGTCAAGTCATGTGATCTAGGGAAAACTCTTCAGCCAAGCCACAAGTCATACAGGTTTAAAGCTAGGCTGCCATTCAGAGATTCTCCTACTCTGGTACACGGGGCTGGTGTGAGTAATGTTCCCAGGACTCTAGAATATCTTGGAATGTTTTTCTCTCTACTTAAACATTTTTTTTCCCAAACAATAAAGAGAGGTTTTGAGGGCCTAGTAAGTGAGATGAAACCCATCCATTCAGCTGAATGATAACACTGACACCTAAACAGAGGTCATTTTAAAGGAGAATCATTAATGCATGGGGAGCACAACAAATTTTTTTAAGGATGGAGTACACACCATCATTTTTTTATACATTTCAATAATGTATATTAGGCAAATTACAGATATGTATACTTATCAATTACAAGGTAGCTTTAGGATTTTGAAATAAAGCATGGAATAATTGGACTAAGATAGTTTACATGTAAATCACCTGAAATAGTGCAAATTTTCTGTGATTACATTAGTATCATACTCCCTTGAAACTATTAGAATAAATATTACTCAATTATGAATTACATTTTCCATGGTTACATTCATCTTCATAACCCTTGTATAAGTGACTGTATCCCACATGTCATCTTGTTTCTATGTAGTCCATAAACCATGATTGAAGCATTTCATATTTCTTCTATGTTTGGAACCTGAAAATAGCATCTGATGTGATGGTCAGGGAACATGGTGGCTAAGGCACTAGACTTTGCAAAAGGCTGATTACAGTTCAAGTCCCAGACCTGGTGACTTTATCTCTCTCTTTCTCTCTCTCATTCTGGTGAGCACATGTGCCATGTAGCAAAATTAAAATAATAATAATAATAAATAATATAAATAAGTAAATAAATAAATAAATAAATATTTTAAAAAAATAACATCTGGCTTGCCAGTTTTTCAACCATTTGGCACATTTCAGATACTTCATGTGTCTTTTTCTGTAGTTTTATACACTATTAAATCAACTGTTTTTTAAAAAAGTATTGTTAAATGTTTTTGTAGAAAATTAAATATTTAATTCAGATCTTCTAGTTAATTATTGACTACATCAAGTCTTTTCACCAGTTTGTAAAAACATTTTTCTATGTGGTTAATTGGTCTTTATAATTGTTCACTTTCCACTTAGAAATTCTTAGGTTTTAAATAAATATTAGCTAAACTATATTTTGAAATTTTAAAAATGCCACTTTTTTATATCTTATTAAATTGTTGTTATGCAATGTCTTCAATTTCTTCTCCATTCTCTATAAAATTACTTTGGTCTTAATTTCTTAAATTTCAATTTTAATTTAAACCTCTACGAGGTTTTTGCCTTAGTATGCATGTGCTTGCCAGAGATAGAAGGAGACACACAGTGAGAGGGAAGAGGATGGTCATGCCACAATTCCTTCTCCTTTATTCTGCACTTGGGATTATTGAACAGACAGTCACACATCTATCTGCCTGGCATGTTTTTCAGGCCATTTACTCAGTACTCACATATGGGAACCATGCACCTTAACCTCCATGCTGAATTAGGAGTTAGACCTCCTCTAGGTAGATAGAAGATGCTGTTTTCTGGTCAACGTTCACTGTACAAATGTTCACTTGTTCACAATTGCAAGCCTCAGAGGAATTTATGAGTCCCTGTTACTGAGCTAATATCAGATGGAAATCAGTCACTGTCTGGAGCAGGAGCAGTGAATTTCAAGCTTCTGGGTCTGCAGCTCAAACTGCGACCACATGGTATAGTACAACACCTTAACCACTATGCCACTTGCTGGCCCTTGCTTGTTACAATTTTATCAGACTTCAGAAAGTTCTCCTTGTCCTATGTGCACACTTGTATATAACCCATGTAAGTGGATTTGTACAAAATCTTTATTAAGTATAATGTTACCACTTAATAATTTTCTATCCAATTACTCCCATCTTGCTTTTTGGGTATAAATTTTTACTTGTTCTTGTTATATACAGATTTGAATCTAATATTGCTAAACTAATTCAAAATCTCATGGCCACACTTCCCATATATATTTTGATGCTTAAAAGGAAGCATTCTTAATCTGCTTTAAAATATACAGTGGTGCTAGCAGGTGGCATGATGGTTAATGCTCTGAACTCATATATGGCTGACCATGGTGTAAGTCCCAGGCCTGGCAGCTTGGAAATTATTCTGGGCACATGTGCTTGCATGCTCAAAATCTTGAAAGGAGAATTTAGAAGGGATGTTAGTGTGGTCATCCTTCCTGGTTTATATATCATGGTGACATTTAGAGACCTATGGCTTCTCTACAAAGTACAATGCTACAATCCGCTAGTCAGCAGTGAACACCCAGATTCAGCACATTAATGCTGACATTAACGTCACATCAAGGAGTTCAGTGTCTCGATATGCATGTGGACCTCACTATACTGGTCTTGGTGGTAAAAGAGCTGAGATTCCAACAATCTTGCTCATTCTGAGCCTCCCAAAGACTGAACTTGGGGATAGTGCTGATGGAGTGGGTAAGAAATTATATTAATTTTTTCTTTTCTCTCGAAAAAAATGGAGAAACTTTGAAAATAAGAAAAAGAAAGTAATAAAAAAAGATAAGAAGGCAAACATCCTGAGTTCAGAATTCTGCACTTTTTTCTGTGCACACTTGCTTATTCTCAAATGGGGTTAATCATACACTCAGGTATATATGCCAACTACATTATTGCACAGTTATAAATACATTTTCACATACATATAACTAACAACTTACCAAGTATTTAACACCTGTTGAGTTGGCTTTATTAGAAAACCTTTATGTACAGATTGTATCTCCAAGACATTAAAAGGGAAGAATCCACCCAATATCAGGTCTCCATCTTTGTAGACACTCTGCTTCAGGTATCCAAGACAGCTCATATATTTCATTGCACATGCCGTCTGTAAAGCCTGCAGAAGTAGCAAGACATTAATCAGAGGTAATGACATATCTGCGCTGCCCCAACACAGATAAAAAACCTGCTGTGTGTGAGATGAAAAGGAGATGAAACTGGTTTGTGTCTGCAGGCTCAGCCCTCTGTTGGAAGAGGCAACTCTGTGGAGGGCTCAGAGGATTCTAATTTCCACAGTCTTACTTCAACCTGTACATAGTGTGCCAGACTGGCATGACAGATAGGGACATAGCTAGAAACATTTAAAAAGGCATTTCCACAGGAGTCATGTTGCTGAGATTTAATCTGAGCAGCTCTGGTTTCCCTGTCTTTTTACTGTTTCACTTAAGTCCTATCCAGGATCTCTGGGGATTTCCCTGCCCTGGGGCTCTGCACCTGTCACCCACCATTTTGGTACAAAAACAACTAGGGAAAAACATGTTTTGAGCTGTTTTTCTTTTCTGGACTTTATGATTTCATAATGGCCAAGTAAAACTTAGTGGATAACCCTGCCCTGAGACAATAAGCTTTGTAATTTTGTCACCAAAAGAGGCCAAAAATATTTATGTCACAAGACTGCCGTTAAGATTTGTACTTTTAAATGGTGCTAAAATTTATAACAGTTGGACCCAAAGGTTTAATAATGGTTAAGTTACTGAACTTCCAGATCACCCACTGTGGTTGGACCTGGCAGCTTAATAGTTACACTAGTCCTGTATGTATGCATGGCCAAAATCTTGAAAGGAAAATGAAGGAGAAAGGACTGTGGTGTGACCATACGCCTGGGGGATGTTTTCTCACTTTTTTTTTTCTGGTTAGCACACTTGCCATATTACAAAATTTTTTTTCTAAATAAATAAATAAGTAGAGGCCAGCAGGTGATGTGTGGTTAAGTTTCTTGGCATCTACATGGTTGACTGCAATTTGAATCCCAACTTGGTGGCTTACTTTCTTTCTCTTGCTTTCTGTTTCTTGATGCTGAGCACATATGTCCTATATTAAATAAAAACATAATAATAAAAAATAAAATTGAATTAATAATTCTTTGAAAAGTAAATAAAAATGTAAAGATCCACAAAATTCTAATTCTGCCTGATGCCTTAGCAAGAAAAGGAAGGAATAATGTAAGTCATCAATGGCTTCCTCACTAGTGCACAGAAGACATCTCATTGCTCTGTCCAACATCACTCTCAGGTCTGCTACTCTATTTTGACAGAAATGAACCTTATGATTTACTAAGAGGTAGGCTACTTTCTAAAGAAGATTAGATTATCTTTAAACTCCAACCCTCCACAAAATTAATTCACCTGTCCCTCACCATGATATTCTGTGTTCTGTTCATTGCTAATTCAGGAACCAAGTACTCATTTCATGGTTTAATAAGTGATAACTAATGAGAACTTAAATTTTTCCCAGATATCTCATCCTCTGCTATTTCCCATCCTCCTTCCACCCTGCCTCTGGTATTTGCAGTTGTTTTCCATTTATTTATTCTCTCCCACATTGTACTGATTTACAAAATATCTTAATTAATCTAAATACTTTCAATAGTAAGTTCAGCTGATATATACATAGTTGTGAACAAAAGATGACTTTAGACATAAAACTTTGTGGGTAGAATAAATATACTATAAAATAACATATAGCAGAAGCTACATAGCTTACTGTGGTCACTAAATAGGTAATTTTTAAATACATTTTTTTTCAAGAAAGGCTGTTTTAACTTTAATAAATCAAAATCATTAATGGGAATAACTATCAATAATATTACCTGATAGTAACAAATATTATGACAATATAGCAATAATAGACAAATATCAAGGAACCATAATATAAATTAATTACACAGATAAATTCATATTGAAACAGGACTTGCTGTAGAAGAAGAAAAATATTTTCCCTTGACACATCCATTTTTGTGTTGCCTTTCATAAACAAAAGGAGGGACAAACACTGGCTTGGTGATTAAAGCACTGGACTTTCACATGGATGACCATGGTTTTAATCTTAGATTTGGCAGCTTGTTTTCTCACTGTTCCTCCCTCTCTCCTTTTCTGTCTCTCCTTGGTCAAACTTTAAAATAATAATATAAAATATAATTAAATGAATAATACTTTTAAAATAGAAAAACTTCATAGACATGTTTAAAGAACAGTTTGTTTAATTTTTTTTTTTTTGAACAGAGTGAGAGAGAGAGAAAGGGAAAGCGAGAAAGCAAGATGCCAGGTCCAGAACTAGAACATTACAGCCAGAAGGTGGTGTGGTGTTAAGGCACTGAATTACCACCTGGCAACCATGATTCGAGTGGTTGACTGACAGCTTAAAAGTCACACTGGGTGTGTGCTAGACCAAGGTCTTGAGGAGAGAATGGAGGAGAAGGGATTGCAACATGGGAATTCCCCCTGAGGGGTGATTTCTCACTTTCCCTCTCTCTGTCTCTCTCAGGTGAGTGTACAAACCCTATGACAAAATCTAAAATAAATAAAATAATAATAATTATTAACATTACAAAGGAAACTTTAGTGCTCAAGTACTGCCCATCTCTAAGCTACAGTACTATGGAGACTACAACAGCTGGGGGGGATCATGATGACCAACAGAGGGAATGGAAATGCTATATGAGAGCTGGTCCCCAACATCACCACAAATATGTCTTAGTGAGGCAAGGGACCATCTGACCAATGCATAACATGCTTCTGTTTTCCCACTTAATTAGCATCCTACCATAAAGACACGCAGATATTTTGGTGGTAATTTTGGATGCCATAAACTTAAATTTCTGTTAGAAAATTATTTTTTTCTAATTTAATTATATTTATTAATATTATTATTAATTTATTAATTTTTAGACATTTTTGCTATAGGGTATGTGCCCTTGCTGGACAGACAGAGAGATAGAAAGTGAGAACCCTCCCCCCAGAAAGAATGGTCATGCCACAATTGCTTCTCCTCCATTCTACTCTTGAAATTTTGGCACTCACACATGTGCCCAGCATGAGTTTCAAGTCACTGGACCTGGAACTCAAACAGCAGTCAGCCATGTGGGAGTTCAGTGACATAATCATTATGCCTTCTGATGGTCCAACTATTATTATTTTTAACTCACCTAGGAGAGACAGAGAGAAAGGGAAAATGAGAGAGCCAGACACAATGTCTGGGATTCAAACTTCAGTCAGCCATGTGGGAGCCCAGTGCTTTAACCACCACATTACCTGCTGGACACAGAACTTGTGGAGAAACAAATATTTTGGGACCAGCAGGTGATGTGCTTGAGATGTCTAACTCCCATATGGATGGCCACAGTTTGAGTCCCAGACTTGGTGGCTTTCTTTCTCGCTTTCTCTCTTACTGGTGAGCACAGGTTTGCTGTAGCACATTAAAAAAAATAAAATAATAATATATAAATTAAATGAATAGTTCTTAAAAATAGAAATAGTTTAAGTGACATTTTTTTTATTGTAAAACCAGAAGGAATGGCTTTCTATCTTCCCCTCTGGACAGCTTACAGGTCTCAAAAACATTTACATCACAGAAAAACAAGGTTAGAGGTTTTTAAAATTGTTTAGTTTTTTAGGAAGCTGGGCTGTTTTTACATAATATAAATTCGTTAAGTAACCTTATATGCTTTATATACATTTTAGTTATTTCTGATATTTTAAAAGAATTACCTATTTAATTTTGTTTATTATTATTACTACTTAATTTTACCAGAGAGAGAGGGAAAATGAGAAAGCAATCCACCATGTCTGGGACTCAAACAGCAGTTGGCCATGTGGGAGTCCAGTGCCTTAACCACCACACCACCTGCTGGCTCTACTTACTTCTGACATTGTTACTACAGACTGAGAATTCCTCATCCAACATCTTAAATGTGACTAAATTTGAGACATTTTGAGCACAAACAGGATGCCACAGGTGGAGCATTCTACAGTTAACCTCATGTGACAGGTCACGGTCAAAAGGCTACAATTCAAAACACTGTACAAAATTAGCTTATGTATCTAGCAGGTGGCATGGTGGTTGAGGCACTGGACTCCCACATGGTGATCATGGTTTGAGTCTCAGACTTGACAGCTTGCTTTTTCACTTTCATGCTCTCTCTCTCTGTCTCTCTCTAGTGAGCACACATGCCCTGTCACAGATTGAGAAACAATAAATAAATAAATAATAAATAATTTTTAAAATTGTTATGTTAAGAGTGTTTATAAAAGCATATGGATCATACATGTTTAGAATTTGGTTACCTCCTAAGATTATTAATCAATTTTCCAATCTTTAGGACCAGAAAATGGCATAATGATTACATTGCTGGGCTCCCACATGTCTGACTGCAGTTTGAATTCCATACATGGTGTATTGAAACTTATGCTGAGTGTGTGCATGTGTGTGTGTTTAAAAAAAAATGGAGAAGAGATTGTGGTAGGAGAAGTTAAATGAGTGTGCCCATCTGAACAAGGATTGCACTGTGTCCTCACAGATAAATGAGGCCATGCTGGGAATTCCCTCTGCAGGGATCTGGCCTGACTGATATGCAGTTCTATAAATGCACATGTTTGTCTCATTATCTTTTTTGTATAGTTGATTAAAGTATTGGTATAGTTTTAATAAGTAAATACATTTAGGTTGCAAAAAAATAAGAAAAGCAATAATAAACAAAGTTATATAAAATTAAAATGATTCCGTCCAGCAAATAAGACAAAAACAGATTTGAGGAACTGAAGAATTATTGACATATTGGTAAGTAATATATTACATAAAAAGTTAATATTCAAACTTAATTAAAAACTTAATATTCAGAAAGCAAATAACTGAGGGTGAAAAGTGAAAAGGACTTGGATAGAAATTTTTTTTGAGAGGTTTTTGCTATAGGGCACTTGCGCTTGCCAGAAAGACAGAGAGAGACAGAAAGATAGAAAGTGAGAAATCACCCCCCAGGGGGGATGGCCATGTTGCAATCCCTTCTCCTCCATTCTCCTCTCAGGATCTTGGGCATGCATGCACACTAGCCCGGCGTGAGTTTATGCCACTGGGTCCGGGACTCACACCATGGTTGACTACATGGGAGTTCAGTGACATAGCCATTACGCTAACTGCTGGTACCTTGGATAGAAGTTTTTCAGAAGAAAGTACACAAATGGCCCATAGGCATATGAATAAACACTAGACATCACTAATTATTGGGAAAATACAAATTAAAACAATTGTGAAATATTACATCATGTCTCTTTTCTTAAAAATATTTTAAATTTATTTTATATATTTGTTATTATTTTCTAATTTGACCAGAGAGAGAGAGAGACAAGAAAAGTGAGAAAACAAGCCACCAGTTCCAGGACTCAAACCATAGTCAGCCTTGTGGGAGTCCCATGTCTCAACAACCACACCACATGCCAACCCCCACCTTACATCTCTTAAGATACCTCTTCTTAAAGAAAATTCAATAAATACAAGAAGGAAAGAGAACTATTGAACATTGTTGGTAAAAATATAAGTTGGTAAAACACAATGAAAAATAGTTTTCTAAGATTTTTCAGAAAATTAAAACTACCATGTCACTTAACAATTGCATAATTGGTTATGTGTAAAAACTATAAAATTAATATATCAAAAATATATTCATGCTTTCATGCTTATTACAAATTTATTCATAATAGTTATGATAAGACATTAAAATAACTATTACACACAAATGGATAAAAACATGTTACAGAGACCAGCAAGTGCTGTGGTGTTTGAGGGGCTGGTCCCACATGGTTGATCACAGTTCAAGTCCCAGACCTGTCAGCTTGCTCCTTCACTTTCCCTCTCTCTCTTGCTCACTATCTGTTTCTCTCTGGTGAGCATATGTCTAATAGAAAATTAAATAATAATAATAAATTACATATTTTTTTTGGAGAGGTTTTCGCTATAGGGCGCGTGCGCTCGCCAGACAGACAGAGAGAGACATAGAGACAGAAAGCGAGAAATCACTCCCCAGGGGGGATGGTCATGCCGCAGTCCCTTCTCCTCCATTCTCCTCTCGGGATCTTGGGCATGCACGCACACACGCCCGGCGTGAGATTTAAGCCACCGGGTCCGAGACGCGAACCACGGTCGACTACGTGGGAGTCCAGCGACATAGCCATTACGCTAACTGCTGGTTCCCATAAATTACATATTTTAAGAAAACGTTTTATATATGTATATGATAGAATATTATCCAGCCTTTAAAATATAATTTGCATACCAGCTACATAGCCTAATGTTTAAAAGATTAGGGTTCCACATAAGTGACCATGGCTTGAATCCCATTTTTGGTGGCTTAAGAAACACACCATGTATGTATATGTGCATCCCTAAAATCCTGACAGAATGAAGAAAAGATTGAAACATCATGAATTTTCATTGGGAAATGTTTCTCTCCCTCAGTCTCTGGTGATCACATGCACCCTAAAAGTAACAAAACATATTGTTATTGGGTTCCACATAAGTGACCATGGCTTGAATCCCATTTTTGGTGGCTTAAGAAACACACCATGTATGTATATGTGCATCCCTAAAATCCTGACAGAATGAAGAAAAGATTGAAACATCATGAATTTTCATTGGGAAATGTTTCTCTCCCTCAGTCTCTGGTGATCACATGCACCCTAAAAGTAACAAAACATATTGTTATTGAACAATAGGGATGAACTTGGAGGACATTATGCTGATTGAAATAACTCAGGTACACAAAGACATACACCTCATCGTCTTACATGTAAGTACAGTACTAAAAACTAAAATTCACAGAAGCAGAGAATAATATGGCAGCTACTACAGGTTGAGGGTAGCCAGGTTTTAAAAATGTTGGTCAAGAAAGCAGCTGATGGTGTATGGTTAGCTCACTGGGCTCCCAGGTAGACCACAAATTGAGTTCCACATGCAGTGACTTAAAATCATGCCAGGCACATGTGTTTGTTTGCCCAAAATCCCAAGAGGAGAATTGAGGAGAAGGGATTGCAGTGTGACCATCCTCCTAGGGGTAATTTCTTGATTTGTGTCTGTCTGTGTCTCTCCAGCAAACACATGTGCTCTATAGCAAAAATCTCTCTAAAAATAAATTAAATTAAAATTAAAATATTGGTCAAAATATTTCAGTCAAGAGGAATGAGTTAAAAGGTTCTAATGTACATTATATCAGTACAATTAATTACATTATATTGTATACCTGAAAAATTCTCTGAGAGTAGATATTGTGTTCTCGCCCCAGAAACAAGTTGTGAGGTAATACATATGTTGTTTTTAATGAATTATTTTATTTAATTTTATTTATTATTATTATTTGTTAATTTTGACCAAATTAAGGGAGGGAAAGTGAAAGCAAGCCACCAAGTCTAGAACTCGAACTGCAGGCATCCATGTAGGAATACAACAACTTAACTACCACACCACCTGCCAGCCCTGTTAATACATGCAAAATGGCTTAATTTGGTCATCCCTCAAAGTTTACATCAGTTAAAATATCTCTGCACATATCATATTTTTATAAAAATAAAAGAAGAAATACAAAAATAAATGAATAAATAAGTCATGAACAATTTTCAAGAATATTTTCTATAAAGACTGGTAAAAGAAAAAATATAACAAGAGATAAATGCTGGGTCAAGAATGTAGTTCTTGTTAGTTATTACATATTAAATCATGTAGTAAGTACTTGACACCTGAATTATCAGTGGACAGAGCAGAGGATATTATTCTTAGGGGTATGTGGATTAATTTTATGGAACATTAGAATTTAAAAATAATCTAATCTTCTCTAGAAAGTATCCTACTTCTTTGTAAGTTGTATGGCTCATTTGTCACATGATCGTGTTGCAGACCTGAGAGTGATATTGGACATAGCAAAGAAATGCCTTGTGTACACTAGCGAGGCCACCAATGACTGATGTTATTCCTTCCCCTCCTTTTTAAGGCACCATACAGAATTAGGTTATTGTGTATTTTTTCATTAATTTTTTATTTAGAGAGATATTTTTGCTATAGGGCACATGTGATTGCCAAAGAGAGAAAGAAAAAGTGAAAAATCACCCCCTAAGGAAGATGGTCACACCACAATTTCTTCTCCATTTTCCCCCATTCCAAGATTTTTGGTATGCATGCACAAGTGCTCAGCATGAGTTTTTAACTCCAGGGTCCAGGTTTTAAACCATAGTCAGTCAATGTGAGAGTTCAGTACCTTAACTACTATGCCACCTGCTAGTCCAACTTTTGTATATTTTAACACCATTTTTTAAAGTCCAAATTATAAGAGCAGTTGTGTGATACAGATGCTTTGGACTCAGTCACAAAATTACAAAACTTGTTGTCTCAGGATAGGATGATCCCCAAAGCCTTACCTGGCCATTATGAAATCATAAAGTCTGGGGGAGAAAAACAGTGCAAAACATGTTTTTCCCAAATTGTTTTTCACTAAAATGGAGGATGACAGGTGCAGAGCCCCAGGGCAGAGAGATCCCCGAAATTAAAAAAAGACAGGGAAACCAGATCTGTTCAGATAATTCACAAGGCTCAGCACCATGGCTTCTGTAGAAATGCCTTTTTAAAAGTTCTAGTTATTGTCTCTGTCTATCATGCCAGTCTGGAACACATTTTGTACAGGTTGAAGGCAGACTGTGGAAGTGAGAATTCTCTGTGCCCTCCACGGAGTTGACTCTCCCAGCAGACGGCTGAGCCTGCAGACAGAATCCAATTCCATCTCCTCCTCAGCTCACACACACAGGGCTTTTTATCTGTGCTGGGCCTGCTCAGACATGTCATTATCTTTGATTAGTCTCTTGCTACTTCTGCAGCCTTTACAAACAGCATGTAAGATGACACACTTGATCTGTGGTAAATACCTGAAGTCAAGTGTCTACAAGGATGGGGACCTGGTACTGGGTGGGTTTTTCCCTCTTCATACCATGGAAGAGGAAGAAACTGTAAGCCAACTACATTTTCTGATGAGGCCATCTCAAGAAGTATCAAGAAATCTGTAAGTTGTTGGTTATATGTATGTGTAAATGTGTTTATACCTGTGTGATAATGTAGTTGGCATATATATGTGTGTGTGTGTGTGTGTGTGTGAGATTAATCCCATTGAGAATAATCAAGTGTGCACTAAAATGAAAGAAGAGCACAGTTGTGAACTCAGGATCCTTGTAATCCTTTTATTATCTTTCTTCTTCTCATTTTTAGTGTTTCTCCATTTCTTTCGACAGAAAGAGAATTAATATAGCTTGTTGTCCACTCCATCAGCACTATCTTCATATTCAGTCTTTGGGAGGATCAGAATGAGTGAGATTGTTGATATCTTAGCACTTTTGCCACCCATATAGTGAGGCTTGCAGGCATATTGTGACACTGAGCACCTGACATAATGTTAGAATCAAGGTGCTGACTCTGGGTGCTCACAGCTGACTGAGGGGTGGTAGAAGTATTCTTTGTAGTGAAGCCCTGGGTATCTAAAGGCCACCGCCATATATAAACCAGTGTTGATAGCCACACCTCAATCTCTTCTGTATTATCTTCTAGAATTTTCAGCATGCATGTACATGTTTATGTCACAATTTTCAAGCTTCCAGGCCCAAGACATGTACCGTGGTCAGCCGTGTGGAAATCTAGAGCCTTAATCACCATGCCATCTCTTGGTCCTTCCATGATATCTTTTATAGCACAGTAAAGAAAGCTTCCTTTAAAGTCTTAAAATATACATGGGAAATGTGGCCATGAGATTTTGCAAAGAGCAAGGAGGGAGTGATTGGACAAAAAATTCCTATGTAGTAATACTACAGGTAATAGATATTCTGGTCAAATCTACTTGTATGGATTATATACAATTTGTAGATAGGCATGGGAGAACTTTCAGAAGTCTGATTAAAGTTTTATCTAGCACAAGCCAGCAAGTGGAACACTGGCCGAGGTGTTGTACTCTGATGTGGTTGTGATTCTAGTTGCAGTCCCAGAGGCTTGAGTTTCACTTTTTGTGCTCTAGACAGTGACTGATTTCAGACTAGCCAGTGTAGAATCCTAAGTTCCTCTGAAACTAGTAATGGGGGCATAGCGAACATTCACCAAACCACAGAAAGCAAAACCACAGTAACCACTTTCTGCAGAGCTCATCTTCTATCTACCTAGAGTGGGGTCTAAATCCTAACTCAGCATAGAGATTAAGGCAGCTGGATCCCACATGACTGACTACATGGTTTGAGTCTTGAGGTGTTTGAAAACATGAGAGGTGGGGGTATGCCTGCATGTCCAATAATCCCTAGAGCAGAATGAAAGATAAGGAATAATGACATGACCTTCTTTGCAGTGGGTGAATTCTCTATTTCTCCCTCTCTGTTTCACTCTGGTGAGTGCACACACCCTATTGCAAAAAAAAAAAAAAAAAAAAAAAAAAAAGGAACAATAAAACATAATAACCAATTTAGAAAAAAATAGAGTTCTGATTGCATAAACCTTTTTAGTCTAACATGCTTTATTTACTAATCTGGGGACTGGTAGATGGTGGAGCAGTTAAGTCATCGAACTTCTACTTGGCTGATCACAGTTTGAGTCCTGAACTTGGTGACTTCAAATTATGCTGGGCACATATAAGTGAGGCCTCAAAATCCCAGAAAGAAAATGGAGGAGAAGGGATTTCATCATGGCCATACCTTCTTCGGGGTGATTTCTCACTTTTCCTCTCACTGTCTCTCTCTCTCTCTAAGGTAAGCGTACACACGCTATGACAACAACCTTTCAAAAGAGAAAAGAAAAAAACACTTTGTTTAAATTAAGTGTGAGATTTAAGAAATTAACACCAGAATAATTACACAGAGAATAGAGAAACAATTAAAGGCAATATATAACATTAATTTAATAACCAACAAATGAGCTACTTTGAAAACTCAAAGCATACATTTAGCAAACATTCTTTTAAAAGCTGAATATTTCCAAGGGAAAAATGAATAATTATGAAGACCAATTAAGTACAAAGAAAATGTTTTTAGAAATTTGTAAAAAGACTTGGTGCTACCAATAATTAAATGGAAGATTTGAATTAAATATTTAATATTGAACAAAAACATATTTAACAACAGTTTTTTCGGAGTTCACATAATAGTGCATAAAATATAGAAAAATCCACCTAAAAGTACCTGAAATGTGCCAAATGGTTGAAAAACTGGCAAGGCAGCTACTATTTATACTTTCTCTATTTCTTTAAAGAATTGTTTATTTAATATTATTTATCATTATTATTATTTTGTTTTTCATCTGCAACAGGCATGTGTGCTCACCAGAGAGACAGAGAGAAGTGGGGAGAAAGTGAGAAATCAAGCCACCAGGTCTGGGACTTCAACTGTGGTAAATCATGTATGAGTCCAGTGCCTTAAACACTATGCCACCTGCTGGCCCTTCCAGGTGCTATTTAAATGTCCCAGAACATAGGGAAAATAAGAAATGCTTCAATCATAGTTTCTGGAACTGAAATAGAAACAAGGTGACATGTGGGATATACCCAATTCTAGAAGGGTTATGAAGGAGAGTGTATGCATGGTGAATGTAACTCATAATTGAGTACTATTCATTCTAATACTGCCAAAAGACTATGATACTAAAGTTCTCATCACAGAAAATGTAAAATATTTGGGACCAGAAGTTAGCATAATGGCTATGTCGCTGAACTCCCATGTAGTCGGCCATGGTTTGAGTCCCAGACCAAGTGGCTTAAACTAACATTGGGCGCGAGTGTGTGCGAGCCCACAGTCCTGAGAGGAGAATGGAGGAGAAGGGATTCTGTCATGGCCATCCTCCCTTGGGGGTGATTTCTTGCTTTCTATCTCTCTGTCTCTCTGTCTTTCTGGTGAGTGCATGTGCCCTATAGCAAAAACCTCTCCAAAAAAAAAAAAAAAGTAAAATATTTCAGGTGATATATGTGGTAATGTCCTTAGTCCAATAGTTCATGATATATTTAAAAATCCCATAACTTTGTATTTTATAAACACACATATCTGTAATTTGTCTATATATAAATTTGAAAAATGTATGCATGTAGTGAATGTGTGCACTTTTTAGTCATATTCTTTAAAAAATTGGTCATCTTCTCCATATATTAATGATCCTTCTTTAAAATCACCTCAATTCAGACAACAGTGTCATCATCCAGCTAAATGACACCTAGTCTCACTCACAAGGCCTTGAAAGCCTCTCTTTACTGTTTGGACACAATTTGCCTAAGCAGAGGGAAAAAAAACTTTCAAGATTTTCTGGAGACTTGGGAACATTATTCACACCAGCTCTGTGTACCAGTGCTGGAGAATCTCTGAATGGTAACTTGGGCCTATAACTTTATGTCTTGTATCTTGGCCAAAGAATTCACCCTGAATCACATGACTTGACTTTATTTCCTAACCCTGTCCCCTCTGTTTAGGTACCGATGGAAGAACTACCAATTTGTATTGGCATTTCACTTTACCATTGGGCAGGTCAATAAGAGCCCCCACTTGCTCCCCAACCTTTCCCTGGGTTATGATTTCTACAATGCATTTCCCAGTGACAAAAGAACTTTAGAAAGTGCTCTATTTTTTCTCTCTGGAGGGAATCAGTTCCTGCCAAACTACAACTACCAGACACAGAAACAACCTGTTGCTATCATTGCAGAAAACATTCCAACGTTTTCAGTCCAAGTTGGAACCCTACTGGAGCTCTACAAAAGCCCACAGGTAAGTGGGTTGTAAGGTTAAGGAATGAGAATTGGGTAGCTTCAAATGCAGTTGTCTCACATCTAAGCAAAAAAAATGTGGAATCTGAATTTACATACCCCTAGGGGCCCTCAACACTTCTCTTTGTTGTTTGAACATGATTTGCTTAAACAGAGGCGAAAAGACACAGGCCCTTTCCTGGATCATGAGATTATTAACAGTAGAAGGATGAGAAAGAAAAAAAAGAAGTGGTAGGCCAGCTGGTAATATGGTGGTTAATGTGCCTGGATCTGACTTAGCTGACTACATGGTTCAAGTCTTGATCCTGTTATCCTGAAGAACACACTGGGCATATATGCTTTCATGCCCAAAATTCCAACATAGAAGGGATATTGGCATGACCATCCCCTATAAGGGGTGATTTCTCACTCTCCTTCTATCTCTCTGTGGCAAGCACACATGATTCAATTTACTCTTTGACAAATTTAAAATAAAAAAAGAATAACTGTTAAGTTCCACCCATATTCCTTTCCATAGCTATGACTTCCAACCCCCATAGATGGTTCTCTTAAAGATGACCTCTAAAAAGTGCACACAACATAAGGAACCACCCCATCTCAGGACAGAACAATAGTAGGGAACATTCAGAGGACAATTACACAGGAAAATATAAAAATCTTTGTATTCATTATCACTTTGGACAAAGAAATAATATTCCAGCACTGGAGATCCTCCAAACTCTCTATGACTCTGTTCCCCCAGGTGAGGTTTACCAGTTCCCTCTGCTCTTCCTCACATTTATGCAGGTAGACCTCTCAAAAGCACTTCCAGTTACTGTCAGCATGACAACTCTCCACCTCAGAGATTCTTCCAGGGAAATTGTCTAATAAAAGTTTTGGGAGACATTACTGGTAAACACAACATTAGCATAGGTTAAATATGTTGTTGAAAAAGTTTATTTAAAAAATATCATAGAAGCTATATGGTTGTGTTTTGAAGACAATATAGTTTATGCTGTATTAATAAGATACAGTATGAAAACTCAATACATAATTTTTACTCAGAGTTTATATTTTAAACTTGGCATCTAGGGAAGGAAGCCTCTGATCCACATGTCACATGGGCTCAGGATGGCAGAATCACCAACATATTGTTGCACCATCTTTATAAAGTGTATGAATACCTCAGTCCCCTAGACAATAAAACATGTATTGAATCTTACAGTTTTTCTTTCATGCTTTGGTCTGGAAGTGATATTTTTATCTATACTATTCACATTTCCTTTCTTAAAAAAATTGGATTGAAAATAGTCTCCTAATGGTAATATTGACAGAATAAAATCATTTCCACAGCATGCAATCTCTTCACTTAATATTCCATTCTATTGTCTTAACAGGTAGGAAATTATCTTCTTGTTTAAGTGGGATTTTTTTTTTTAAATCACATTAAAGTCAGGATCAGGTTATTTCTTCTTTTTTTTTTTTTAGGTTCCACAATTTTGTATTTTTCAAAGTAAAGATCATACATTTTCTAGAGACGATATACACAAGATTACAAAATATAGTTGCCCAGGCATAAGCATATAAAGATTTGTTAATTATACACATATGGTAAAAAGAGTGTTTGTAAAAAAGTTAATTGGAAACATACACAAGGTTCTGGACATGTACATCATGTAGTGTTACAATTCTATATTCAAACTAGAAAAATTGGCAATATCCTAAATTCACTTACAAGTAGAAAAAATGCAAAATACAGTTCATTGTTTTTACAAAAAGGAGGAGTAATTCACACTTTCCAAGGTGAGGGGCTCTGATTGCAAGGAGAACTAGGGCAGAGTGAAATGTTTGCATGCCCTTTTGACTGTCACCAAATAAACAAAATATTTCCTTTTTTAATATTTAAAAAAAACTAGTGTGAGGAGTGAAACATCTGAATACCATTTAGAATGGTGCCCACTGGCTTCACTGGCTCACTGGCAAATCCAACCACCGCCCAGAAATTCTTTAGATCAGTCTTTGATAGGTAAATGGCTGCTTCAGAACTCCTCCCTCCTCCAGGAACAAAATCAGGCCCCTGCATGAAAAAGCCATTGAAATTTAATTTTATTACACATAACATGTACTAATTATTTTTAATCAACTGATGCCCTGCAGTTTTATTCTGTACAGGACACTTGTACATAGGTGACCAATGTGCTTGGGAGGCCACATATTTTGCTAAATGTTGTATCTATATTTCATATGCAGAAACTTCTGGGTGGTTAGTTTAACAAATCAAAAAATTAAAACAAGAAAAAAAAAGGGTCTTTAACTAATTTGCCTTACCGGCAAGTTTTGCAAATAACCCCTCCTCACCTAATTTTAGTAGAAAATAAAAACAAAAACAAAAAAAAACCCTGAGTAGTTTGAATTTTAGTTAAATGACTCCAAACTGGCATTTAATGTTTTTTTCTAAAAAAAAGAATGAGGTTTTGTTTTGTTTTGTTTATAAATTCAGGTCACATATGGTCCTTTTGATCTCATCCTAAGTGATAAAGCCCAGTTTCCATCAGTTTATCAGATGGCCACCAAGGACAGCTCTCTGACTCATGGAATCATCTGGTTGTTGCTGCATTTTGGCTGGACGTGGGTGGCACTCTATGTATCTGATGATATGCAAGGGGAGCAGTTCCTTCAGGATCTAAAGGCAAAGATGACCGAAAAGGATATCTGTGTGGCCTTTATAATAAAGCTCCCTGCCACAAAAAGGCATCTTTTTAGATTATGACTTCAATGTTGAGAAGAAGATGAGATTTTCATCTGCGGATGTGCATATATTACATGGTGATGAGGGCAGTGTCTGGAACCTGGGATTCAGAGAAAACTTCTATTTAATTTTGGAAAAGGTATGGATCATGAGAAATCTCCACTCCTCAGCATGGAAAACAATTTTATCCAATACGCATCACATACCATACTTTTTCCATGGAAGCCTCTTATTTTCAAACCAGAAAAGGAAAATTCCTGGCTTTAAACAATTTCTCAAGACAGTAAATCCTTTCCAATATCCAGAAGATTTTTACTTCATTAAACTCTGGGTAAAATTTTTTAATTGCTCACCTACTGGGTCACTATGTAGCAAACTTGGAGACTGCCCACCGAATTCATCCATAGAGTTTCTACCACTTAATTTTGACATGATGACAATGTCTGACTCCAGCTTTTTTATCTATCATGCTGTGCACATGGTGGCCCAAGTTCTTTATAAGATGCTTCTGCAAAAAATAGAAATGGGATCTGCAGGAGATGTAGACCAACTTATTCTTCCCTGGCAGGTAAACATCATCACAAGTACTTGATATTTGGAGGCATTATCTTTTTCATTTTTAAAAAAATATGTCTGCCACAGGTCATGTGCACTCACCAGAGAGAGACACTGAGAGAGAAAGAGAAATCACTCCCCAGAGGGTATGGCCACAGCACAGTCCCTTTTCCTCCATTCTCCTTTTGTAATTTGGGCTCCAGGCATCCACTTATGCCTGGCATGAGTTTTAACTTTACTTGTCTGAGATTCAAGCCATGGTCAGTAATGTGGGAGTCCTCCTTAACCATCACATCATCTCTGGCCCCTGAAGTGTTTTGTTTGATTGTTTGTTTTTCTTTCCCTTTAGGGCAAGTGTGCTCACCAGAAAGGAGAGAGCCAGAGAGAAAAAAATGGAGAAATCACCTTCTAGGGAGATGGCATGCAATCTCTTCTCCTCTATTCTCCTCTCAGGATTTTGGGCATGCACACACACATGCCTGGCATAATTTTCAAGCCACTGGATCTAGAATTCGAATCATGATAGGTCATGTGGAAACCAAGTCACCCTAATCACCAACGCATCTGCTTAGGTATATTTTTTGTGGTACTGAAAAAGATTATATTTAGAGTATAAACCTTTTTCTCTAAAGGGAGTTCTCCATTAGTTGTACATAATTGATTTACTCTGTGTTCTCTGTGAATTGTCCTTGGAGACTGGATTCTCTGTGTTCTCTGTGAATTGTCCTTGGAGACTAGATTTTTCTCATCACCCTCTTTCTCCTCTTTGTCACCTGGACTTTGCCATATCTTCCCGTCCTTGAATTTATAAAATGATGGAAGGAGAATGTATGGAAAGTAGTCGCAATATAACCTTAACATAACTTAGAATGAACACAATTAAGGTGGACAAAATACTGGAAGAAATGTTAGAATATTCTAAAGTCGGAATGACCATTTGGGGAGCATCTGAGCAGTTGTGTGTGTTCTGAGCAGTTGTGTGTGTTCTTTCACCAGCAGAAATGACCTTCAGGTGGCTACAATTATTTATTGTGCCTGTCTGAATCATAACAGAATTAATTTTAATTTTTCTTATACTGCATTCAAAAATCATGGAAAAAGGAACAGTGTCCAAATTTTAAAACATGGAACCACTTTTGATGCATATAGTCTCAGGATATTCTACTAGGTTTATAAATCAGTTTATATTTTAAATAAACACTAAAGAAAATGAAATGAAAATTAAAAAAAAATAAAAGTGAAAAATAAATTAATTTAAAAATAAATAAATAAATAAACACTAAATCATGGAACCAGCAGGTGGCATCTTTGTTAAGGCACTGGACTCTCACATGGTTGCTTGTGTTTTAAATCCTGGGCCTGGTGACCGGCTTAATCACCTTTTCTCTCTCTTTGTTGCATACATATGCCCTATAGAAAACCTAAAAATAATGATAATAATTAATACAATAAAATAAATAATTTAAAAAACTATAAACTCATAAATCATGTGTAAAACATCTTTATCAAAAAGAAACAATACATTAGACAAATTTGTTGAGGAAAACAAGTAAATATACATACATAAAAATAAAGATCAGAAAGTTGTACTAACAGTAACAACATTTGATTTGCTCTTTGAGCAAGCTCGAAGTTTACTCTTGGAAAAGTAAGTAGTTTTGTCAAAATGCTTACCTAGCTATGTTAAAGATGAGTGTGCTTCTATTCTAAAACTTTAAAGACTGAAAGAACAGTTGTATAAACTATAAAAGTTAATTATTCCCTGCAAAACAATGTCATAAATTAAAAAATAAGAGACTAACATACTTTATTAAAAATTTCCTTATGGAGGCCTGCAAATGGTATGGTGGTTAAGTCTCTGGACTCTCTCATGCCTGATTGCAGTTTGAGTCCCAGAACTGGCAACTTGCTTTCTCACTTTCCTTTTCTTTCTCCCTCTCTGTGTCTCTCTCTCTCATAAGCACCCATGCCCTATAGCAAATTAAAAATAATGATAATAGATAAAATTATATAAATAATTCTTCAAAAATAACTCTTTAGTGGGATGAATCCATGATCTATTGAATAAGCAGCTGAATTCCACATGGTCCAAGTCCCAGACCTACAAGCCTGAAAAACATTCCAGGTCTGTGTGCATGCATGCATTCTCAAAATCCCAAAAGAAAGGAGAAATAAAGAAGTGATTGCAGCTCAATCTCCCTGGTGGCACTTCTTTTCTCATCTCTCACAGTCTCTCTGTCTCTCTCGGAAGGGTACATGCCCACTAGGGATAAAAATCATATTTAGAATTCAAAAGTTTGGGGACAGCAGATGGCACAATGGTTATGTCACTGGACTCACATTTAGTTGACCATGACTCAAGTCTCAGACTTGGAGGCTTATAACTCAGGCTAAGGGCATGTGCTTGCATGCCCCAAATCCCAAGAGGAGAATGGAAGAGAAGGGATTGTGGCATAGCTAATCCCCTGTGGGTGATTTCTCAATTTCTGTCTCTGTTTCAATGTCTTTCTGGAAAACACACATGCCCTATAGCAAAAATCTCTCTAAATAAACAAGAATTTAAAAGTTTTAAATTTATATATTTGTTACAAATTGTTTCTTTTTATGTCACATGACAATAACATTTTTACCAAAATAAGTCCAAAATAAAGATAAAGAACAAAGCAGGCTTGTTCTTTTAAAAAAAGGTTTTATTGAGGTTCAAATAGTATCCAAAATATTACACTAATTTAATGTATATTTCTGGATAAACTTGAAGAACTGTATATCTTTATACTACCCTGAAAATCTAAAGCTTTTCATACATACAGTGCCTTTTAAATTTTTTCTACAAGGGACCAGCAAGTGGCATAGTGATCACAGTGAGGGACTCCCACATGGCTGACTAGTTCAAGTTTGGAACCTGATGGCTTGCTTTCTCAGTTTACCGCTATCTCTTTCTCTAGGGTCAAATTATAAAAATAGCAATAATAAATAAAATTAAATAAATAATTCTTAATTTTTTCCCACATGTTCACTTGTTATGGAAAGACACAGAGGGAAGTGAGAAATTACCACCTATGGGGAATAGTCATGATCGAATTCTTTTCCATCTATTTTTAATCTAAAATTTGGGACATGAACACACATGTGCCCAGTGTTTTGTTTTCTTTTTAAATATTATATTTTACTTATTATTACTTTTATATTCTATTAGAGAGACACAGAGAAAAAGAGAAAGGGAAAGTCAGAAAGCAAGCCATCAAGTCCAGAACTTGAACTAAAGTCAGCCATGTGGGAGTCCAGTGCCTTAACCACCACTCCACCTGTTGGCCACATCCAGTGTGTTTTGTAAGCAGCAGGTAGAGGACTCAAGATTCTGGGTTACTGATGTGTGATTCAGCCACCTTAATCACATCACTCACTGGTTGGACCCATGTGTGCCCTTTATAATTGACCAAGTTTAGCCTCTAATTAGTCCAAGTCAGATTTTCTTAGTCTGAGTTTTATGAAACTCCATGTAGCAATCACTCTCTGGGAAACGTCCTAGAATTTTTCTTATGAGCTATAAAAACTCCTCCATTGTTTTTAGAAAGAAAAAGAGTGCATCTCACATGACCCCAAAACTGGTGACCACTCAATCCATACTGTGCCCCTACAAAAAAGGGTAGAGATATTAAAATAGAGGAATTACTTGATAGATATGGACTGTCCAACTCTACATTAAATGTAGCACTGTTTTTTAAATCCTGCCTTTAATCCAGCTTCATTCATTTCTGAGAAAAAGCCAATTGACAAACAGCATTGGGTACAAGCCCCTTGATGAAAAAATCCACAATCTTGTGAGATTTCCTCATCACAGTTGGCTGTTTGCTAAAGTAGGAGATTTTATCTACAGGAGCACCCATGATCAAGGTTTGGTCATCAATGAAGAGATGATAAACTGGCCTGTTAGTTTCAAGGAGGTATGATGTCATTTCAGTGTTAAATATATACATTTATTTTAATAGAGTCTTGAAAATAAATTACGTGACTGCCCTTTTTTGTGCTTTTTTGGTTTCCAATATTTTAAATTTTTTATTCTTTTTATCACTTAATCATTATACCTCTTTACAGTGTACAGCATGGCTTTTCCCAGCATGAATACAGTGCATATCAGACAAGACAAAGACATTACCATATACATTATCATCAGCAAATGGCTTTTTATTTCTGTGTCAGTTATATACTCTGTTCCCCTCCCTCTCCTAATACCCATCCTCATATTATCTCTATCCTTACTATCTATAGTATCTACAGTTCCTCTCCCTGTGGCTATACTTTCCAAGTTTTAGTTTCTACTATAGAGTGCAGACATTCATGTATTTTATTTACTTTTTAAAATACATTCCATCACTGAACTTCACTTAGTTTGTAAAGTGAATTTTCCAACGTAAATACATTTCACACCAGTATAATTGAGTACACTCTACATGTTATCTTCAACAGATAATAATCCATTTCTGTGTCGCATAAATGTCTCACCTCTCTATTTTTCTCCTCAAGGCCTTTCCTCACATTCTCCTTCTTCTTCCACCCTCTTTCCACAGTAATTTAGCATTTAATTTGCTTTTCAAGGCACCAGCAGGTGGTGTAGTGGTGAAGGAGCTGGGTTCTCATACGGCCAACCATGGTTTGTATCCTGGGTTTGGAGACTTGAAAATTACTCCTGGCATTTGTATGTGTGTGCATGCCCAAAATCCTAAGGGGAGAATGGAGAAAAAGGGATTGCAGCATGACCAACCTCCTGAGGATTAATTTCTAACAATGTTTTTCTGTTTCTATCTCTTTCTGGTGAAAGAAAATAGCCTATGACTGACACCTAAAGAAAAATAAATTATACTTTTACCTTAGTGAAAATACAAATTATTTTTTTAAATCTACCTTTTATATTCTGACTTCATACTATATGATTTTGCTTACATACATTCTTACTATTGAAAAACATGTTTTTTATATGCTGATTAGTTTTCTTATGTTTTTCAAGCAGCAGTCCAATTAAAATCAGCTAGGTAATGGATATGCATACATAGTTTAACACTGTTTAATGAGGTAAATGTAATTTTAAATTTAACTTAATTTAATTTTTATTTTAGATAGATTTTTGCAGTAGGACATGTGTGCTTGCCAGAGAGACAAACAGACAGAAAGCTAGAAATCACCTCCTGGAAAGATAGCTATGCCAAAATCCCCTTTCCTCCATTCTCCTCTCAAAAGTTTGAGCTCATATGCACATTCATCCAGTGTGAGATTCAAACTGCCAGATCTGGGACTCAAACTGCACTTAGATATGTCGGAGTCCAGCGACATAAACAATGCACCATCTGCTGGTCCCTGAGAAATTCATTTTTAGGGTGTTTTGTCATTGTGTGAACATAGATTGCACGTACACAAATCTCGATGATATTACACATTGCACATGGAATTTATGTGGCCTAACCTATTATTTTATGAGACCATTATCATATATGCTTTTTATCATTAACTAAAATGTCTTCTAGCTATATGGAACCCACGACTCTTTCATATATATACACATATATATATATATGTCTATGTGTAATTGTGTGAGTTTGTGTGTGTCTAAAAAAGTTTCTCTATATATCTTTAAACCCTTTATTATTTGTCAACAAAGTCTTTCTTATATGTTGATATATCATCAACACAAGGAGATTACAGATTAAAATACCATTCATGTTTTTGTAGATACCATTTACATTTCCTCTTGTCATTTTACATACCACTCTTATTTTTGTAAGAATTATTTATTTAATTTATCATTTATTATTAGCCCTCTTCAATGGGTCCAGGACTCAAATGAGTGAAAGCCAGTCAATGGGTCCAGGACTCAAACGAGAGTTAGCCATATGAGAATCCAGTGCCTTAACCACCCCAACGCCTGCCAGCCTCTTGCACATTATTCTTTGTTGTACTAAACATCTCAAAGCATTGACTATGATAGCCAATCAGATGAGGCAGAAGATTTACACAACAGGGGCAAGCAGATCACATAGTAGTTACAATGCTTGACTCCCACATGAGCAACCACAGTTTGAGTCTTGGGCCTGCTGTCTTGAAACTCATTCTGGCCCCATATTCTGGGAGGAGATGGAGGAGAATGGATTTTGATGTTGCCATTCCCTCTGTGGGCTAATTTCTCACTTTCTCTCTCACAGTCTCTGTTCCTTTCTCTCTCTCTCTGGAGAGTTTGTACACCCTAAAGCAAAAATCTATTATAAATAGATTAATATAGCAACCATGCTTTGCAGTAAAAATGTATTATAAATAGATTAATATAGCAACCATGGTTTGCACATGTATTGTATTAATATACTAAAAGCAGTGCTCAACTGGCCTCAGAAGCCCAAAAGTGGATTAACCACATTCTAATTATTCTGCTTGCACATGAGGTTTAAGTTAATTTTTTATCATGTACCTTCATATCACATTATTAGATATTTTGAAATCTATAACCAAAAATTTTCTACAGAATCAGATATGAGGATATAGTATAAATATTCTTGGGAACACAGCTTTTCAGAATATTTACCTTGAAAAATTTGCATTGAGATTGTTTTGAAGAAAGTGATTACATAACAGAAAAGAATGACACAAGGGATTATTTTAGATATGTATAGGGTACAGTCATTAGGTACCTTGGAGATATTTGGCAAATAATACATAAAGAGGGTCAGCAGGTGAGATGATGGTTAAAGCACTGAACTCCCATATGGTTGACCACAGTTCTTTTTCCAGACATGTGGCTTGCTTTCTCACTTTCTCTTTCTCTGTATTTCTATTCAAATATAAACATAATAATAATAAATATAATTTGAAAAGTAATTTTTCCCAAAATTTTAAAATACTAATAATACATAAAGAACAAAGGGAAGCATACTAGTTCTTCATTAAAAGCCTTTGTAAAGGTGTCCAGCAGATAGTATAGTGGTTAAGGCTCTGTACTCCCACATGGCTGACTGAAGTTTTGAGTCCTGGAACCAGAGACTTAAAACTCATGTCAGGAACATGTTCATGGTTTCCCTAAATCCTGAGAAGGGAATAAAGAAGAGATTGCAATGTGGATATCTCTCCAGGGGGTGTTTTCTCACTTTCTCTATATCTCTGGCAAGTGCATGTACCCTATAGCAAAAACCTCTCTCTATAAAAAAAGAACAAAACAATTCAAAGGAAGTCTAACTAATATCAATGTGATGGGAGCATAAACGATACACAGTGATGAACTATTAAAGGCAATAGTTTTCTCTGATGAAGAAAAATAGAGACATCCCATTAAAACAATTCATAACATATACAATTATGACTAATGATTCTCTTTTCTCCTCAGACTCCTGAATCTGTGTGTAGTCACAGCTGTGTCCCTGGATTCCAAAAAGTTCCCCAAGAAAGAAGACATGTTTGCTGCTTTATTTGTGTCTTGTGCCCAAAGTCAGGCATTTCAAATCAAATAAGTATAACATATATAACTATATTATTAGTCCCTACTATTGCTTAATAAAAATGAAACTGTTACTATTAGAAAGAAAACACGGGGGGACCAAAGGTGATTTGATGGTGGGTGAAGGTACTGTCCCATGTGGCCAACTGTGGTTTAATTCCCAATCCTGAGGCTTGAAAATTATGCCAGGTGCATGTGCGTGTGTGCCCAAAACCTCCAGAGCAGAAAGGAAGAGTGTGGCAAGGGTATCTTCTCTGGGAGGTGATTTCCCATTGTCTATCTCTGTGGTGAACCCACTCACCCTGTAGCAAAACTCTCTCTCTCACACACACATACTCACACACACACGCAAATAAATAAATTGTAGAGCACTACTGTTCTTAATTCACATATTCATTGTTTTGGTATATTTATTTTATGAACACTATTATTACATATTTTGTGTAAGCTGTTATCTGGCCATGCTCATTCTCTCAGGCTCAACTCTGAAATTATTTCCAATGGACACCCTTGCACTTTAGTGCTGGGTAAGACAGTGTCAATCTTAGATCTCATACTGGTCAATTTTAGATCTCATACTTTCATAAAATGAAAGATGTGTCATCATCAAGGTTATCTGTGAGTGCCTTAATCTTTGAATCTCACTTTCATACCCAGACGATAAGCACAATGCAATTATCGATAAATTATTATAAAAATATTTCAGGGACTAGCAGTTAGCGTAATGGCTATGTTGCTGGACTCACATGTAGTCGACCATGGTTCACGTCCCAGACCTGGTGGCTTAAACTCACGCTGAGCGTGTGTGCGTGCGTGTCCAAGATCCTGAGAGGAGAATGGAGGAGAAGGGATTGTGGCGTGGCCATCCTCCCTGGGGGGTGATTTCTCGCTTTCTGTCTCTCTGTCTTTCTCTGTCTGGTGAGCGCACGTGCCCAGCAACAAAAATCTCTTCCAAAAAAATATATTTTAAACTTTTTCAATCATACTCAAACACCTGTGCAATTAAAAACAAAGAACTGACTAATAGAATATCACACTTTGAATTATATTGCAGGAAGAAAAAGAAACATGGTTTAAAGATTGAAGACTGAACATTCTAATAGATTTCACACTTGGGCAACTCAAAATTTGCTGTCATACAAAATATAAAATCAAACAATTATCAAAATAAAATGTGGTTCTGGCAACTTTGAACTATGGAAAATTATAAGAATTTATGCTTCCACTTTTCAAATATATAAGGAATAAATATGGTTTGAATTTTCCATAAGTATGATGTAATTTCAGGCATTCTAACAGTAGAAATTATTTAATTTTCATTGCTAGTAAAAATAAATATTTTTGTCCAGGTTAGAATATGCCAAGAAAAAAATACTTTTTTTGTGAATAAATTGCAAAACCAAATAAATGTGCAAAACAAGAAATAAAATTAGAGGTATGGATAAAGCCCATGACATGGTGGTTAAGGTGGCTGAATCTCACATGACCCAAATTGTGACTTGAGTCCCAAACCAGGTGACTTGGAAAATACACCAGGAGTTTGTATGTTCTGTAAAATAATGATATGGGGGAAAATGGTGCAGAAGGGATTGTGGCATGACCATTTTACAGAGGTGGTGCTGTCTGAAGTTCTTTCTCTCTCTTGGTGTCCCTGTTTAGTCATTGAATGTGCCTCCTGGCAAATTATTTTTAAATAAATAAATAATACAGGGCTAGCAGGTGGTGTGGTGGCTAAGGGTGCTGGACTCCCACATGGCTGACTGCGGTTCAAGTCTTCGAGTTGGCAGTTTGTTTTCTCACTTTCACTTTCTCTCTCACTGCTCAAATTAAATAATAATAATAACAAATTAAATTAAATGAATAAATAATTCTTTCAAAAATGAATAATAGGGACTAGTAGGTAGCATGCTTTATAATAAACTGAACTTCCACATGACTGACCATGACATGAGTCCCAGCCCTGGCCACTTGCTTTCCCACTTTTCCTCTCTCTCTTTCTTTCTTTCTTTGTCTTTCTGTGCTGAACACACATACATTAGAGCAAATTTTTAAAATAATAATAAATAAAGTTAAATAAATAAATATTTTTTAAAAGAAAAAAATAGAGAAAGAAAGAATTTGGGACCCAGAAGAAAGCAAACATATGCATGGAGGTTCCAGATCTATTTCTGAGACAGAAGTCTGGAGTATCTGCTGACTCTTGGAATAGGAAAAAGTAATGAAAGAAAAAATGTTAGTAATTATCACTGTAATTTTTTAAAAGAACTATTTATTTAATTTTATTATTGTTATTGTTAAAATTTGCTATAGGTCATGTACACTCACCAGAGAGAGACAAGAATGAAATAAATAGAAAGAGAAACTGAGAAAGCAAGTTACCATGTCTAAGACTCAAGCTGCAATAAGTTATGTGAAAGCCTAAGACCTTTTTAAAATTATTTTAATTTCTTTTATACATTCGATCACTCTACATCACTTAGCTTGTAAAGTGAATTTTCCACATGAGTACATTTCTCACCAGTCCAGTTAGGAATACCCTGCATGTTATCATCAACAAGTAATAATCCATTTCTATGTCCCATAAATGTCTTACCTCTCTGTTTTTCTCCTTATTATCTTTCTTCAGACTCTCCTTCTCCCATCATCTTCCCACACTAGTATCTTAACTTCCATGACACATGCTGATCCCCACTGTAATTCTTTGAGAAGATAGCAGGTTGTAAAAGTCACAATGTCTTTTTAGATTTTTTCTTTTCTATGGAAAAATGCGTCATGACTTTTTTGACAACCCAATAATATTGCCTCAGTATTACCAAAAGTAAATACATACTTAAGAAAGTATGAGAAACACTACCTATTTTTGAAAAAAAAAATAAGTCATTGAAATGCAGACACACTTGTTAATTTCCATAATCTCTGTGGCTGCTTTCCTGCTATATAACAATATAAGTGAGTATTTGCAACAGACACCACATAATGTATAAAGGAAAAAATGTTACCTGCCTCTAAAAAATCCCCACAAAAACAAAAGGAGATTTACAAACTATGCTCTCAAATGTATATAAATGGATACCTCAAAAAGAAAACTCCATCCTTCTATCATAATTATAATATCAATTTCTAAAACAATAGCTACATAGGAGCAATCAAATTCCATTCAAAATTTAAATGTCTTAAATTAAACCAGTTTTCTGGGACCAGGAGTTCCCATTGTGGTTTATTGCTGGACTCCCTCGTGGTCAAATTCAGTTTGAGTCCTGAACGCGGTGCTTTGAAACTCATGCCAGACAGGTGTGCATATATGACCAAGATCCCAGAAAAAGAATGGAAAAAAGGTGATTGCACTTATTCTCTCCCTATGTCTGTCTCTTTCTCTCTCCCTGGCCAGCACACATGACCTAAGGCAAAAATCAATACCAAAAATAAATAAATAAACTTATTTTCAACATCTACGTAGGACTTTTTATGATAATATTGATAGAAAAATTATAATTTACAATAAGAAAAGTAGGTACAAAAAGTGACATGTTATATGCAAGAAAAAATCAAAAGAAATTAGGATAAATATAGAAGTTAAGATATTCCAGAAGAAGATAAAGTTATTTTTTTCTGAATATCACTAAGAAAACTTCCTCACTGAGCAAATTGTTTCTCAGAAATCATGTGACCAACCATTCTCCCTGGAAGTGATTGGGTTTCTAGGCAATGGGAGAGATCCACCCACAGCAATGATTGGTTCATGCTGTTCTATCTCATTTGCATTTCGGGCAACCAATTGGTTCCCACCAGCTGTATATAACTCGCCATTTTTCCTGAATAAATGGAAGTAGACGGAAGACGACGACTTGATCAGCACCTGGTAGTGTGTGTGCATGTGTTTGTCCCATCTCTCACTCCCTCCCCCAAGGAACCTGTTCCACTGTCTTGCGGGCCGAGACAAGAAAACTATTCATATCTGTTGTTATGAACAAATATGACAAGCCATGAAAATATAAAGTTTATCATAAGGAAAACAGAGGAGAAAGTAGAGAAGAGATCTGGAATAAGTTATCATCATTGATAACATGATTCAGAGCCACAAGATGGGCTAACCAAGATCTTCATATTACAGTGAGATATAATTTTAAATCACTTTTGTGCCACCTGAAGCTGAAACAATTCTCCTAGGGTCATCAACATAGGCTCTTAATTTGGTATATCTTGGTATTACCACAGGGAATTATCTGAGAATAAGTACACAAAAGTGACCATTTCCTTTAACATGACAATCAATTTGTGAAGCTGAATTGCTGGATCTTTGTTTGTCACCAGATGCAAAGCAGTGTGTCCAGTGCCCAGCTCAAGAGTACCCAAACAGTGAGAGAACTCACTGCCTCCCCAAGGCTGTGACATTCCTGGCTTTTGAGGATGCTTTGGGGACAGCCATGGCCTGCATAGCTCTGTGCTGCTTTGTTCTCACAACTGTAGTTTTGGGGATCTTTGTGAAGCACAGAGACACTCCTATTGTCAAGGCCAACAACCAGGCTCTCAGCTTTATTCTGCTCATCTCCCTCCTGCCATGCTTCCTCTGCTCCTTGCTCTTCATTGGTCATCCTAACACAGCCACCTGTGTCCTCCAAGTTACGTTTGGTCTTGTGCTTACTGTGGCTGTTTCCACTGTTTTGACCAAAACCATTACTGTGATTCTGGCATTCAAAGCCATGAAGCCTGGAAGAACAATGAGGTGCTTTCTTCTCTCAGAGGTTACCAACTCTGTCATTCCTATTTGCTCTGTGTTCCAAATGATTATCTGTGGAATTTGGCTGGGAACTTCTACCCCTTTTGTTGACATAGACCCACATTCTGAACCCAGAAACCTCTTCATTG
>NW_006208108.1:110373-135960 GCF_000334495.1 Tupaia belangeri chinensis | reverse complement strand
TCCCGAGAGGAGAATGGAGGAGAAGGGATTGCGGCGTGACCATCCCCCCTGGGGGGTGATTTCTCGCTTTCTGTCTCTATGTCTCTCTCTGTCTGCCGGGCGAGCGCACGCGCCCTATAGTGAAAAACCTCTCAAAAAAAAATAAAAAACTGCTGGAAAGCTTTAAAAACCAGAAGAACTTCCAAATAAAGTATAAGATTTATATCATAAGACTGTATCACAATTTTAGGGTTTTGAGCAAAACAGGTGCTGACTTTATATTCTTATAGAGTAATTGAAAATGACTGACTTCTTAAATTCATTTTTAAAACAATCACTGTATGCATCTGATCTTTGACAGTTATAGTTTCAACTATGGTTGGTAGTTTAGATTAATGGTATTTCTTATATTATGGATATTGATTAATGGCAAAATTTTATTAATCATTTAGTATATATTGTGTTCTAAAAAGTTTTTTACTTTTGTATAGTCAGAAATAATGTCTTTTCTTCCATAGCTGGTTTATTAGTTTGTATCTTCTCTCTCTTTTCTAGGAAGGTCTTGCTTTATTAAACTTTATTATTTTGATGACTATAATTCATTTTAATTTGAAGAGAGAGTCAGGGAGAGTGGGAAAGCAAGCCACCAGGTCTGGAACTTAAACTGCTGTCCATCATGTGGGAGTTCAGTGCTCTCAACTACTATACCACCTGCTGCTGGCCACTGAAATTCAAAAGTGATGCCAACAACATAGCCTGGGGAAAGAACAGTACTTCAATAAATGGTGCTGGATATAGTGGTTATCCATGTAAGAAAAAAAAAATACAAACTTAAATGTAAGACACAACACAGGACTACAGAAATAAAATAGTTAAATGTAAGACACAATATAGGACTACAGAAATAAAATAAGGGAAATACTTCCAGTATTTTAGGAGCACAGATTTATAAAAGAAGACCTGAAAATCAGAGGCAACAAAGGCAAAAAATTATACATCATATTATAGCAAGCTAGAAAGATTCTGCATAGCAAATAATCAACAGTGTAAAGAGACATGCTTCAGGAGAGCATCAATGTATTTTCAATCTATTCATCTAGTGATGGATTAATATTCAATATTCAGATGAAGAGTCTATAAGAATGTCAATAGACCCAAAAGTGAAAAAGAAAACAAAACCAAACCCTGATTACAGAATTAAATCAAGACACGAATAAACATTTTTAAAGAATACATTCGATGGCCAAGTATGTGGAAAAATACTCAATATCACTAATTACCAACAAAATATAAATCAAAACTACAATGAGGTTTCACTTTACCCTAGTTAGAATGACCATTTTCTATGAGACAAAAAAATAACAAATGCGAAGTAATAAAACATGACCCTCTGCAAGGTTAGCTTACTTGGGATGGTTTAAAGTTTACATCTCAAGATCTCCCTGAATGTGCTGGGCGTACTTGTATCCATGATGTGGGACTGGATGAGGCTGAGGGTAGATAACGTGTTGAGATGCTTTGGAAGTGCCTGTTTCTCTATGGATATCTGTAATGCTTTTTTTCTTTTTTTTTTTTTTTTTTCTTTTCTTTTACTCATGAAAAGAATAAACTTTAAAGCAGTCTTCTGTTTTTTTGTTTTGTTTTGTTTTCTTTTCTTTTTTTGTTTTGTTTTGTTTTGTTTTGAGGGGGTTGCCATAATGCACATGTGCTTACCAAAGAGACAGAAATTGAGAGGGAAAGTGAGAAATCAGCACTCAGGGCCTAGCCATATTACAATCACATCTACTCCTTTCTCCTCTAAGGATTTTGGGCACACAGACACACACAAACTCACACTCACACACATACACTCTCTCTCTCTCACACACACACACACAGAAATACATTCACACCCATGCTCAGTGTGATTTCTAAGCTTTCTGAATTAACTGCAAACCATAATGGGTCATACTGGAGTCCAGTGCCTTAACCATCACACCACCCTTTGGCCATTTTGAAAAAGTTTTTTTTTTAAATAAACAATGCTGAGCTAGTAGGTGGCCTGGTGAGGGTACTGGATCCCACATGGTCAACTACATGGTTCAAGTCCCTGACTGGATGGCTTTAAAAATGCACTGCGTATGTGTGCATTCATACCAAAAATAGTGCAGAGAAAAATGCTGAAGGGATTGTGGCTTGTCCATATCCTTTAACATATGCTTTCTCATTCTCTCTTTCTCTCTCTCTCTCTTTCTCTTTCTCTCTCTCTGGCTACCTTTGGTGGCAAGTGCACATGCCCTGTAGCTAAAATTAAAAAAAAAAAAAACCTAACTATATTTTGAGTCTATTGTTTGCAAAAGTGTCTGTTATCAAAGACTACCCAGAAAGTTCCCTGTGAGTTCCTTGAGCATAAGAACTGTTCCTCCTCCTGTGGCTGTGGAGGAGTGGAGCTATGCCCCAGCAAAGATCAACAAAGGCCTGGGAGGCCAGGGAGGTGTGGGTAGAATGCCTGGACTGGCCATGATCCTGCAAGTTTTCCCATCATTGGGTGGATCTCATAGGTCCCTAAGTCTCCTTCAGGAGGCTGGAGGACCCTTAGGCAGAAAAAGAAGTCTTAGAAGGCCTCTCTGGGCTGACCTGGTCTCCTGGGTTTGGACATGGCTCCTGAAATATTTCCTTTGTTTCTCTTTCATTTCTTTTTCTTTCTTTTTTATTTTACTATTCTTTCTCTCTTGACTCTTTTTTCAATTTGTCATTTGGCTTTTACTTATTTTAGGTCTTAAAATGATATATTTTACAAATCTATGCTGATATCAATCTCCTTTAGTTTAATCCTTCGAATAAGTTATCAAAAGCACCATTGTCAATAACACATATACTGAAATTTTAATTTTTATGTGATTTTGAACAGTCCTTGAAGATAATTATGAAATATAACTTTATCTGACTTAGATAATGAAGAATTCAAGAGCCAGCATGTGGCATGGTGGTTAAGGCACTAGATTCCCACATGGCTAACTATAATTCAGGTCCCAGAACTCATGGCTTGCTTTCTCTCTCACACTCTCTCTGATCAAATTTTAAAATAAAAAAAAAAAACCTCATAATAATTAAAATTAAATAAATAATTCTTTAAAAAAGCATTCAAAGGTAAAATCTCAACACACTGATTTTCAAAAGCATCTGGTTTTACAAATAATTTACATAGTATGTAAAATGTTCTTTATTTGATAGTAAAATATTCTTTATTTGATAATATACTAAAACTACATTAAAATGTCTTTCAATAAGTAAAAGGCAGTGTTTTAGATATGAGGAATTCTCAGAGAGAATTCCCTACCTGAGCACACTGTGTTCATGTGTGCCCCATATATGGGGCTGGTTGGGGCTGGGGAGTGAATCATGGCATCAAGATCATGGTGTGGGTGTGGTTTCTATTTTCCAATCATGGCATCAAGATCCTGGTGTGGGTGTGGTCTCTATCTTTCACTGTCTCTCATTCTCCCTTGCCCATGGGACATACAAATAAATAAGCTTTAAAAATGTTACTTTTGGAGCCAGCCAGTTGGCATGTTGGCTAAGGCAGATGGATCTGTCATGGAAGAGTGCAGGGTTCAAGCCCTAGACCTAGCAGCTTGGAAATAAGCTTGGCATGTATGCATGTGTGCACAAAATTTCAAAAGGAGAGTAGAGAAGAAGAGATTGTGGAAAGGCCCTCCCTATGGGGGTAATTTTTTACTTTCCCTCTTTTTTTTTCTCTCTCTGCCACACACACATCCTGTAACAACAAAGCTAAAACCTAAATAAAATTGTTTTTCTTTTCATCAACATGTGTTTAGTAAAAATAATTTATGAAGAATATGCATATGGGTAGTGTGATATATGTGCTGATCAATGTTTCTCTGCAATGGCAAGCTGGAGTGAGACTGCACATACACAGGAAAAAAATATTTTTTGCTCCCCATGAGTCATGGAGAAATTATAAAACATTTCTAATCAAGTAGTTTCAGAACAGAGTAAGAAAAATTTTAAGGGGATCCCCAGTGACCCACTCCCTTGTACAATGCTGTATGATGAAGGCTTAACTCAGAAGTCCAGAATATGAGAGTCAGCAAATTCCAAAGGCCTGTCCTGGAAGTTTTGTTCTGGCCAGACCACCACTGAGTCCTTAGAATATCCTTCCTGATCACATTTCCTTATGCCTGAGGCTCTGGGCCTCTATGTAGCTATTTGAGTTCTGGAGCCTAGAGATAGTCACAACCATTGTATGAGCCTTGAAGTTATCTTACCCTAAGACCAGATACCACTCAATAAAAATCTTGACCCCAGAACCAGGATGGCACTGAGCTTAAACTGAAGCAAGTTTGGAAGATGCTGGCAGTGCCCTGATCTGAAGGAATGTTTCTAGATCCATGGCAATTGAATGTCAACGAGAGGTGTGGGACCGAAGTTGCAGACCCAGCTTACAGAAATGAGTCTACCATCATCAGATACTGAAGAAAAAAGCAGAAGCAAGAGAAAAAAGAAACACAGCAGACTGTCATCTTCAAGCAGTTCTTCAGGTAGGAGAACATACAGCCAAAAAAATGGTGGAAAGAAATCAAGATGAAAGTAAAGATTTTGGCGCAGAGATGTCCAACCTCATTCACATTCTTAAGATAGAAGATGCAGGCATCAATCAAGCAGTAGTTCTTCTTATAGCTCTAGAAGAAAACAAAGTCAAAGTCGTTCAAAGGGTTGAGGGAAATCCTATAGATTTCAGAGGTCTAGATCAAGAAGCAGAACAAGAAGGTCCAGGTTAAGACCTTGTCCACATTTCCATAGTCAAAGCAGTGAGAGATCAAGGCACAGGAGAACCCATAGTCACTCTCGGCATAGAGAATGGCATAAAGGCAGAGACAAAGAGTAAAGAGAAAAGGAGGATAAAGGCAAGGACAAGGAATTACATAATATCAAATATGGGAATCTGGAAATATCAAAGCTGTATTAGAACATCTGCTGCCAGCGGAAAAGGCCAAAGCCAGACTATGGCTGGTTCTTGAAGCTGCTGCAAAAGCTGATGAAGCGTTAAAAGCCAAAGAAAGAAATGAGAAAAAAGCAAAGAGAAGAAAAGAAGAATACCAAGCCACCCTGGTAGAACAAGTGAAAAGAGTAAAAGAAATTGAAGTTATTGAAAGTGATTGTTTTGTTTAGCAGATTCTTTTGTTTATATCAAGTAAAGAAGTCAAAAGACACTAGAATCTAGTGAAGTGAAACATGCAGCTTCAGCGTCTGGACCAGCATCAGTAGTTGTTGAGCCACCCAGTACTGAAAAAGAAACAGATTCTAGCAGCATCCCTAGTGCTACCAAGTACCAAGACGACAATTCTTTGGCCCATCCAAAGTTGTTTATTGAGAAAGCTGAAGCTGAGGGAAAGTGGTATAAGAGATTAATTGCTCTCTGACAGGAAAGACCAATGGGCAGTCCTGTGACTTAAGTAATACACATATGATTGAATTGACAAACACATTAGAAATTCAGGTTTTTAAATCCCAATATTAACTTTTTACTCTTATGAAAGAATTTAACTGATTATATAAAAAGTAATTTCATTTTTCTCTCATGTAGACCTGAATGTTAGATCATTTGAACTGTATCAAACATTGCAATGATTAAAACTAATGTACAAATTTTGGGACCAGAAGTTAGTGTAATGGCTGTCGCTAGACTCCCATGTAGTCAACCCCATTTTGAGTCCCAAATCTGGTGGCTTAAACTCACTCCAGGCACATGTGCATGCATGCCCAAGATCCCCAGAGGAGAATGGAGGAGAAGGGATTGCGGGATGGCATCCCCCCTGGGGTGTGATTTCTCAGTTTATCTCTGTCTCTGTCTTTCTAGTGAGCATACACACCCTATAGCAAAAAGCTCTTAAAAAAAACTAGTGTAAAAAATTAAATACATGAAAATTTTACACCATTAATAAAGGTAATAGTAATCACTATTAAAAAAAATTCTGACACCAAGGTTTGAGTGACATTCCTAAGTTGGCAATACACCACACACTGTTGCTAGAAGAATTAAACATGTGTCTGTTTAAACATGAGTTAGACAGGTTTCCTGTGTTCTGTAAGTCCTAGTAAATGTTAGAGCCCAGAATGGCCTTGGAAAACTTGAGATCCCTAGTAGTATTGGCAAAATGAACATGACTCACCACACATCTGTGCCTATGAACAGCTCTGAACAGACAACAAGCTTTCTGGTTTGTGGATGGAAGTTGCAATGTGGACTGACAGCATCTTATTTAGGAGTTTACATACCACCAGCAACTGGTGGAGAAACTTCACTTAAGTAAAATAGGGATAAAGCAGCTTTGTGGCATTGTTGGGGTGTATATTTCTTATAGTGAGGAAGGAGATGAGCAACAAAAAATCTGGGCATAAGTGATCATCCCTGTAGACACATGGGGAAGCCATCATGGTTGTTGTCCTTGTCTGGGTATTGGGCACAAATCATCCCTGTAGACACATGGGGAAGCCATCATTGTTGTTGTCCTTGTCTGGGTATTGGGCACAAGTATAGGCCAACAAAATTCACTGCCTGCCCCTCCACTGCAAGAAGCAAACTGGCCAGCATGGGCCAATCACACAAGAACACCCAGACATCAACCTGTATGACAACCAATGTAGAATTTTCTTTCTTTTTTAAAAAATGTTTTTTTCTAGTTCCCCTCTATAGGCAGCGGCACTGATTTTTGCCTTATGGAAGTTCTCAGGGCGATGTGGCCCTAGATGTCAACAGCCCTGCCTATAAGCACTCCAAGTGTTCAATGTGTGACCCTGCCCCTCAGAAACCACTCTGCCTTACCAGTTAGAGCAGAGCTGAGGCTCATTTGGACCTCAACCTCTGTGGGACCATCTCTCTCCCTGAGTATTCAATGGGTCATGGCACAAAAAGGCCAGAAGAGAGAACCTGATGTCCATTTGGATGAAACTCTGGGTAGCATGGCCAGGGCTTCTTCACACCTCATTTTTCACTCTACTAATTTTCATCCACAAATATAAACACATGCAAATAGGAATAAAGTTATGTGATGTGTGAAATATGGACATAAAATTTAGATTGCTATAAATATGTGTGTGTGTGTGTGTGTGTATGTGTGTGTAGATAGGTAGATTGCCACATATGTACATAAGAGTAAGAGGGTGTAACTTATCAGGTTTCTAAATGATAGATTGCCATACAACATTCTTTCTGTAGCTAACTTTAGGCTCACTGTCTCCTTTGGGCTGGTGACACATCCTGTTACATGGACTATAATCTGTCAGGATCTTGCTTTGGACATCTGCTAATGCACTTTCCTCCCATGCCTATCCCTTTTACCATCTCCAGAAAACCTCTTCTGTTAGCCTTATCCATTGTAAACTCTGTCAAGATCAAAAAAAGATAAAGCAAAAGTATAAGGAAAATGTAGTTAATGGGTTTCAGAGCTAGCATCAGTTAAGGGTCAGACCCTGAGCTGTATCTAGACCCACCAGCATGCCCAGGTGGAGATAAAGACACATCTTCTGACCCTAATAAAGTGAGGTTCTTTATGCTAGTAAAAGGGTTACAATGAATGTAACTTGCTATGAAAGAGTTCACATCAGACAAAGTTTTTGTGAGACTAATAAACTCTCTTTTTTTGTAAGTTTTGCTTTACAGATATTCCTTTCAGCTCATAAGTAAAAAGCTAGAATTATGTGGCAGCAATATTGTATACTAGAATCAAAAGTGGGAGCTAGCAAATGACATTCTAGTTATGGTGCTAGATTCACACATGACTGAGGTTCAAGCCGTGGACCCAGCAGCTTGAAAATCACACCAGATCCATGTCTACATGTGCCCAAAATCTCAAGAGAAAAATGGAGGATAAGTGATTGCCACATGGCCATCCCCTGAGGAGTCATTTCTGCCTTTACCATTCTGTTTCTCTGTCTAGTAAGTGCAAGTGCCTTATGGCAAAATTATTTTTTAAAAAATTGACTAAAAGCACACATTTGCACTCGCTTACATCATCAGCCTGGTTCACCCACAGTTCACACTGAAAACCCACACCCAGATGGTAAGACAGATTCCCAAGGTGGGATGCAGTTTCTGATGCTGAAATGAAGCTCCAGAGTGGGTCTGTCCTTGATAAGGAGACAGAAATTGAGGAATTTAACACTGGGAGCTCATGCTCTCCTAAACCTCCTCAGAAATAATCCCACATTTATCATCTTAATTTTTACCAGCAGGTTCTTACCTAAGTAAACTGTGAAGTTCAGAAACCCCCTTCTCTACCAGACAATCCTGGTGAGTTTTTTGTAAGTCTGCTCTTCAGAGATTTTCTTCATGTACACAATCTACTCTCACTCAGTGATTGTATGTTTCCCAGACTGAAACACTGTCCAGAATATTACCACAAGGTGACCAGAGTTACTTCAGAAAGGACAGAACCCACAGGACATCTGTACCATGTCTCCTTGTTTCCAGCACTGAGGAGGTTCTCAGTGTCAACCTCCTGTAGTTATCTGAGCAGCTGGAGGTCACATACAGGGGAGGGAGCTGCCTGTAATGCACCAGGGACCTTCCTTTCCCACTTTTGCAGGCTCAAGACTGACCTCAGCTCAGTCACTGCCCTCAGTCCTCTGCTCCCACTTCAGGTTATTCAGCTGCTTCACACAAGCACTGGGGAGTTACAGGAGACCAAGACGTACAACCTCATTGTTTAATAAAAATCATCAGGGGGTTCACAGATGGTATAGTGGTTACACTGCTTCACAGCCCATATGGCTGACCATGGTTCAAGTCCCAGACACGGCAGCTTAAAAATCACATTGAGCATGTGTGTGTGCATGCCCAAGATCCCAGGAGGAGAATGGAAAAGAAGGGATTGCAGCATGGCTATTCCCCTGGGGGAGGGGTGATTTCTCACTTTTTATCTCACTCTGTTTTTCTCTCTCTGGAGAGTGCATGTGCCTCATGGCAGAAACGTCTTTAAAAAATACACCATCAGAATCCCTGCTTAGCTCCTGTATTTACAGATAGGCTACAGGAGGAGAATTCAAAACTCCTTTAGATGGGCTTAAAAACAGGCAAAAATTCTTTTATTAAAAAATAAATGTGCAGGGGATCAGCTGTTGGTGTAATGGCTATGTCCATGAACTCCCACCTAGTTGACCACGGCTTAAATCCTGGACCCAGTGGCTTAAACTCATGCCGGGTGCATGTGCATGCATGCCAAAAATCCTGACAGAATGGAGGAGAAGGGATTGTGGCATGGCCATCCCCCCCTGTGGGAGTGTGATTTCTCACTTTATATCTCTATCTGTTTCTGTCTCTCTGGCAAGTGCACATGTCCTATAGCAAAAACCTCTCCAAAAATAAATAAATAAATAAATATATAAATGTGCAGGAACCAGGGATATGTGTAATGCTTAAGGTGCTGGCTCCCATGTGGTCAACTGGAGCTCAATTCCCAAGCCTGAAGATTTGCTTTCTCACTTCCCTTCTCTCTCTGTCTCTCTCTGGTGAGCACACATGCCATATAGCAAATAAAAATAAATGAATAAAATTTAATAAGTTATTTAAATAAATAAATAAATATGCCAAGCAACTATTATTTTTTCATGAACACATTTTTATGTGAAACAACGAATAAAGTTTAAAGTTTCCTCTCTGCCCTCTGCTTTAGTAAATCCCTGACCTTCACAGTTCATGACTGTCACTATGTGCTCTGTGTCTGGGGATTTGCATGTCTCCTTTGGCATTTGAAATTCTCTCACACTCACTTTCACTTCCACTGATCCACCTCATCATTTCTGTAGTTAAGTTCTGAGCATTAAATAATAGTCTTTTGGGATAAGTAGATGGCATAACGGTTATGTTGCTGGACTCCCACGTAGTTGACCACAGATCAAATCCAGAACTGGTGACTTGAAACTCACACTGGGCACATGTGCATGTGTGCTCAAGATCCCAAGAGGAGAATGAAGAAAGGATTGTGATGTGGTCATCCCCCCTGAGGGAGGTGATTTTTCACTTTCTGCTTTTCTCTCTCTGTCTCTCTGGTGAGTGCAAATACCCTATAGCAAAAATCTCTATAAAAAAAAGAGTATTGGGAACCAGCGGTTAGCATAATGGCTATGTCACTGGACTCCCACGTAGTCGACCGCAGTTTGCGTCCTGGACCCAGTGGCTTAAAACTCACGCCGGGTGCGTGTGCGTACGTGCCCAAGATCCCAAGAAGAGAATGGAGGAGAAGGGATTGCGGCATGACCAACTTCCCTGGGGGGTGATTTCTTGCTTTCTGTCTCTATGTCTCTGTCTGTCTGGCGAGCACACGCGCCCTATAGCGAAAATCTCTCCCAAAAAAAAAAGAGTATTTTATTTCATTTTAATTGCCATTATTACTATTTTTTTATGTCTGACCAGAAAGCAACAGATAGAGAGGGAAAGCAAGAAAGCAAGCCACCAGGTCAAGGATTTGAGCCATGGTAAACCATGCAGGAGTTCTGCACCTGAACCACTGCACCACCTGCTGGCCTGACTCATGTCATTTTTAATCTGTTTAAGCTCAGTAAAAGAAAATTGCTGGTGAACTTGTACAGGACCAAATTGTGGGTGAGATTATGGGAGTCAATGCAAGGTGTTGAAAGGAGAATGAAATCTGCATTGGGACCAACGAAACAGAAGAATGTAGTTTGGCAAGGAGATTTCTCCTAAGCAAGGCAGAGGACAGGTGGGTAGAACTAGAAAGGAATAGGTGAAGTGTGTCTCAAAAAAGCATGAGACTGTAGGGCTCTGTGAAAAGTTTGAGATAAGACCATTTGGCTGCCACAATAGAGACAGAGGAAGGACTTTTGCTGGCAGAATAAACTAACACCAAATATGTGGCCCTCCAGTGTCTAATAAAAAAGAGATCAGCTTACATGCCAACACAACATTTACCCTGGGTTCAGCCTTGGTGATGGTTAAGGCAGGGCCTCTGATCCCAGGCACTGTCCATCTTAAGTGGCGAGGCCTTACAGCTCTAGCAGTGAGAAGCCTGGCTCTGTGGAAGGCCTTGGAGGGGCGGCCTCCAGATGTTGTGCCTGGGGGCAGCCCTACTTCCAATGTTTCTGTAACTTAGAATCTGAGCATGCCCCAGATGGAGGCCTGGGTTGAAGACAGGATCTTTCTCAATGGCCTTCTTTGCCACACTTGAGGTAGGGTCTCTGTGGTGATTGTATGGCTGGTCATTGTGGTTTTATAGTATTGTGGCTTCCTTAAATGGTGGTGACAAGCAGTTGAAATGTAGCCTCATGTCTTTTAACTTCTGTTTGACATTGTATTCCTCTCTATTGTTAAAAATTTTAAATACTATTTTTTCTTTGAGAGGGAGATTTTTGTTATAGGGCACGTGCACTCACTAGAGAGAAAGTATGAATCCTTTCACTGAGGCCAAAGTGAAAATCCTTTCACTGAGGGTGATGGCCATGCCACAGTCCATTCTCCTGTTCTCTCAGGACTTGGGGCATGCACACACACTGAGTACCTGGGACGAGAATCCAGTAATGTAACCATTTGCCTTCTGCTGATCATACTTAAATACTATTTAATAAGGTCATTTTGTGGGATTTGAAAGTTCTCCTCAAGTTTTTGAAGTTGTTTTTTTTTTTTAAATATCTGGGGAGGATTTGAAAATTAAGTGAGTCTGGAAATATATTGAAGGAGATCCATATCAGAATTAAAATCTAGAGTCATAGATTTTTTTTTAGAGAGATTTTTGCCATAGTGTATGTGTGCTTGCTAAAGAGACAGAGAGACAGAAAGTGATAAATTACCCCTGGAGAGATTGCCATGCTACAATCTCTGACAGAAAGACAGAGAGACAGAAAGTGAAAAATGACCCCCTATGGGGGATGGCCACGCTGCAATCCCTTCTCCTCCATTCTCTTCTCGGGATCTTGGTCATGCACGCACATGTGCACGGTGTGAGTTTAAGCCACTGGGTTTGGCAATCGAACCACGGTCAAATACAAGGGAGCCCAGTGACATAGCCATTATGCCAACTGCTGTTCCCTCCAGTATTATATATATTTTTTTCCAGTAGTATATTTTTGAAGGGTCTCTGTTAACCTTCTCGTGAAAGTGGCTGGATTTTTTATTAGGGTGCTATATAATATCTTGAATTTTGTCATAATTAACAGCCTTAAGATGGCCTTTTCTTAGAGAGATTTTTGCTATTGGATGTGTGCACTTGCCGGAGAGACAGAAAGTGAGAGATCATCTTCCAGAAGTGTTAACGATGCAACAATACCTTCTTCATTCTCCTATCAAGATTTTTGGCATGCATATACACACGCCTGGAGTGAATTTTCAGCCACTAGTCCAGGAATCAAACCATGGTCAACTACATGAGAGTCCAGCAATGTAAATATTACACCATTTGCTGGTCCCATAGGCAGCTTTTTTTATACGTTCAATAAGACAGGTTAGAAAATGTGCCATGTGGTCCATGCTGTGGGATTCTGGGTGATATTCCATTTGGGGGGGTCTATTAGGAGGACTGCCTTGGGACCTGGAAGATGATGGTTAGGGTTCTGGGTATGAAGCGAGTTGGCCAAAGCCATAGCTGAGCTTCAAATAAAGCCTTTTTCCTCTGCAAAAGGAAGGCCAAAGAAAGTATAACATACACATCCTGATAGTGACCTCATAAGATGGGATGAGATGTTGAAATTCTTTGATGAAAGAGGTGAAGTTGGTTAAGAAATAACTTAGTCTATTCAATTTGAGGGAGATGAGAGAAGGTAAAGGAACATGGACATTAATAATGTCTTCAGCTTCAGCAACCTCATGAAGAGAATGGAGAGGAATAGTGGCCTTGTCAGGCTTGTGAGGATGAGAGGAAAGGATGTGAGAACAAGTATGGAGAGGGGAAGAGAGGAAGGTGAAGATAGATCTCCTAGTGCTTGGGAGAGAGGATCCATAGAAAGAGGAGGGTTATAGGGACAGGAAGTATGGTCGACAGAGTTGAAGGAATCTTCAGGGATTGGGAGTATCTGAGGGATCTGGTATTCTCACAAGACAGAAAAGGATCATAAAGAAAGAGAATCTCATAAGGGGTGCAGGCCTCACAAAGGGAGGGACAGGTCATAAAATAGAAAAAGACCTGTGGATACTGAATGACCACTTGCCAGTATGCTGGAGAATATTATCAAGATTACAAAGAATTTGGATAGTAGAAGTGCCATTTTCTGGCCACTGAAAATCATTGTCAAGCTTGTATGGAGGCCAGTCTGAGTTACAGAAACAGATGGCATGGCACAGCTTGACTTCACCTCCAGGGTATAGCATGTGGAGGTTTTCAAGAGACAAGCCAAAGGGACATCCTTTGGAATATGTTGGGTGTTGGCTCAGGTGTGAGAAAGGGACAGGATGAGATCCAGGAGGAGAATTTTGTGGAAAGAGCATGCCTAGTTCAAAAACCTCTGACAATGAGAAGTGGACTGCACTTGAAGAGGGGAATCACCCAGTTCAAGAGGGTCAAGAAAGGACCTGGTCTCAACCTTTGGAGGAGGGTCACGATCTAGCACTATGACTTTTTCTAGTGGGGGGATCTGGTCCCTGGATGACATTTTCAAGTAATCGATTCTAAAGTATCATTACCAATCCAAATTATAAGTCCTGTGTGACATGCAGCAGAGAGTTCCAGAAAGGGTATGTGTTCCACTTGAGATGGCTGCCACCAGTGAGTCTTCCTAGACAATGCACCAAATATCATGGTCCAGAGTAAGACAAAGGAGATATCATCTCAAGAGAAAAGGAAAGTTTATTAAGAGAAAGAGCACCTGAGGTTCTGAAGCTACAGGTGCTTCAGCCCCCCAGAAAAGAAAGAGGGGGTTTCTTTTATAGGGTAATAAATCTATTATGGGAGACTGTATATGTGACTGATGTGCAGAGCAGTTAGGCTTAGTGGTATTTGGTGAGTCTTTTGTGATGTATCTCTAGGGAGTTAGGCCTCCCAGTACTCACTTTGGGATTTTATCTGCTACTTTTTGGCTCAGTGTGACTTTGTAGTAGCAGCACCTGGAGTGTGGGCTCTTGCTAAGATCAGTTATAAAGAAGTTTGATCTTGGTTTCTTGTGAGGCCTAGAGCAAAACCAAATAGTGCTTAAAAGAGTTTTACAAAGTCCTTATAGAGGGAACGTGAGAAATGATACCCCCCTTCACTGGGGTATAGCACTCTGTAATCCTTTCTCCATTTTTGTCCTGGGATTTTAGACACATATGCACATGTGCCTAGCATGATTTTCAAGCTGCCAGGTCCAGGACTTGAACCATAGTGGGCCATGAGGGAGTGCAGCACCAAAACCAATACTCCACAACCTGGACCCCAGAATAAATATTTAAAAATAATTCTTAAAGTGTGTGTGTGAGGGTATTAGCCATTTTGTTCTGGTTTAAAATAAGTGTTGTCTATATTTTGACAGGCCTGGGCTACTCTGCGGAACAGAAGTGTCGCTGCACTCTGCAGCATGAGCACAGAACTGGCCTCAACTCCAAGCTCCAAGTCCTGAGGACAGGGCAGCGTCCACCACTGGTGGCACCCATCTGGGCTGAAGAGACTGCGGCCTTGGCTGAGACAGAGCAGCAGAGCCAGAAAACTATTTTACCAAGAGGAACAAGAAGAAGGAATAGAGCAACCTGGCAGTGAGCGCCACAGGCGAGGCGGTCAGCGCCAGAGGGAACAGCTGAGCCAAAAGCACAGCAGGCAGCAATGTGAGCCTGGTGGTCAGGCAGGGCAATGGCTGGAGACTTGGCTCAGGGACCACAGGCCCTGGGGCAGCTGCCAACAACATGAAGAAAGAATTTGAATGAAAGGAGGTTGATTACAGTGGCCTCAGAGTTCAGGCAATGCTAATAAGTGAAAAGGAAGATGATAATGAAAAGAGAAGGTACGAGTGATAACTGGGAAGAAGGTGGAGCAGTTGGTGGTGGGAGTGGTATGGAAAAATCTTCAAGTCCAAGAAATAAAAGTAGCTCTGGTACAAGGATTCCCTGCTCCAGTAATTGTTGTAGAAATCCCAGAACTGCCCATGACTAGAGTGTGTATAGTCCTGGGGCCCGGTTAATCCCAACCAGGAAAACAACACAAGGACTGCCAGAGATATACAGTGACACACCATTCCTATTGTTGTAGTTCCCTGCCAAGCATGTAGATAGCTGGAGGGCTATAAAAATGAAGAGCTTTGAAGTAGTAAGACACAAAATTAGATGTAGTGATGTGGTTTCAAAATGCTAGGTTCTCGGGAACCAGCAGTTAGCGTAATGGCTATGTCGCTGGAGTCCCACGTAGTCGACCGCGGTTCGCGTCCCGGACCCGGTAGCTTAAAACTCACGCCGGGCGCGTGTGCGTGCGTGCCCAAGATCCCAAGAGGAGAATGGAGGAGAAGGGATTGCGGCGTGACCATCCCCCCTGGGGGGTGATTTCTCGCTTTCTGTCTCTATGTCTCTCTCTGTCTGGCGAGCGCACACGCCCTACAGTGAAAATCTCTCAAAAAAAAAAAAAAAGCCAGGTTCTCAAACTTCAAATAGACAACCAGTATGCTGAGTTTGAGAATCAGAAAAGCAGTCACACAGTACCATTCAAGAATGGTCTTTGCTAAACATTCTAAGGTAACTAGGCCACAGCGCACCACCCCAAACAGCCATTTGTCATCTGGAGCTACAGTAGCTAATGCAAACCACTCAATGCCAGCGACCGACCCTACTGTATTATGGATGTTTAAAGTGTCACAACTGCTCTCTTTGGGTATTGCACTTAGAGGAATTTTCATTGTCATACATATATGAACTAGATTCAGCAGTGTTCTTTCTTAATTATTCTGCAAGTACAATAAATAAATAAATAAATAAATAAATAAATAAATAAATAAATAAAATCCAGCACCTGGTCATTTCAAAATCTTTTTATGTTCAGATATTGGGCCTTTGTAAGAGCTGACTACTTCAAATTTGCTGCACTCATTGTGGCCTTCATGTGGATCACAACTTCTGAATAAGATTACAACAATTGTCAATGTGTGAACCAGTTGAAACCAGCTCTACTGGATTCCTGTCAGAAATCCTGCAGAAAGCCAGCCATCTGGGTTCTGATCTGCTGTAAAAGATGAAGATTTAAGTGACTTTAATTAACCTGTCTTGTGTTCCACCCTTAAGGAATTCTCTCTGTAGAGGGATGTGGCTGTACTAGACTTTCTGAAACATGCTGCTCTCAGAACTGATCTGTTGAGATCATCTGTGTAGCACTGTGGTGATTTACAATTTAAACTTGTAGTTGTATTCTGAAGTAACCACAAATTAAATTCAACCAATCTTGGGTCCACATGTGGATAAACAAGGTGGGGAAAAGAATAATTTTGTTTCTTTCAGTATTTTTTTACTTAGATAGTGTTTTTCTGTGTCCCACATTAAGACCTTTTTTCTGCTTTGACTGGGAATAACTTCTTAGGGCATATAGTTTGGTTAACTGAGTAATCTGAATTATGCATTAGAATTGTGAAATGTCTCTTGAACTTGCCAATCCATGGAGTGGAACAAAATGGCCTTTGATATAAAGGGCAGTGGATGCTGGAAGATCAATCTGTGATGCTGCTAAACCCTCTTGTAATCAGGTCTAAATTGTGTGGTCAACTGCTGTGGAAAGAGTATGAATTCTTCTCCAACTGAGAGTCACTGACTTGTCCTTACAAGTTCAAAGCAGTGTGAGCAAAATCTCACCTAAAGTCCATTTACATTTCATGGATCTTGCACAATCTTTAATAAGAATTCATTATGTACTTGTGCCCCAATTTTTATGGCATTTGACATTCTTTAGGTGTAGTAATTGTCTTAGCTAGTTCTGTTACCAACCTTTTGGTGTGCTTAATGTGCATTTGGAGAGGCAGGTGAGAAACAGGTGATGAAACACTTCCATTTTTAATTACAGCTTAAACTATCCAGTACTTTTTAGTCTTTAAAAGAAACTTGAAGCAGCTACCCAGGATTGCTGAAAAGTCTTTTTCTACCTATTGAGAGAATCTGGCAATTTCCTAGTTTTGTATCTTTGGTTGAATAAAAATACTTCAAAGTGTGACCATTTGATCTAGAGTCTGGGTTTCTCTCTAACAAATCCCTTTGCCAAATGTGGACGTTTCAGACTTGCTACTAGCCAGAATGAAACAAACAGGTGAGTAAAATTATTTTGCTGTGGAAATAGTTTTCTTTAAGAGTGTAGTATTAATGAAAGTGTCAAGGCAGGAATTGGACTCCTAGAAGGGTCTCAGTGTTTCCTGGCAGGACCTGCCAGTAACTTCTAGGCAATAATGTTGATACTATTTGAGGTGGCAGGCAGCATGCTGTTCTTCTCATGTATTTGGGTAAATAGCTGAGCCAGTCAAAGGGAGGTTGGGTAATTGAATGACAAATAAGAGATTCTTGGTAAATTGAAAAAAAATTCATTTGGCAACCTAAAACTTTAAAAAATAATCTCATGGACTTTGAGCTACATATTTTCCCTGAGAGTATGTATTTTTTCCCAGCAAAACTAGATGGGGATTAGATTATTAAAAAATGAAGTTAAAAAAATATGCAGAGGTGGGTCCAGCAGGTGGCATGGTGGTTAAGGTGCTGGACATTCCCACATGGCTGACCACGGTTCAAGTCCTGGGCCTTGGTGGCTTGCTTTCTCACTCTCTCTCTCTCTCCTCTGTGTATGTATTTCTCTGATCAAATTTTTTTTTAAAAAATGAGTAAATAAAATAGAAAAATAAGTAATTCTTTAAAAAAATAAGAAAATGTTAAAATATTTAAAGAAAAAAAAAGAATTTGCAGAAGTGTTATTTAATTTATACTAGAAATCTGAAGACCTGTAGTAGATTTAAATTTCATCTCTCGACTCACCTTTGGTCTCTCAGGTGTGTTGCTTGGGACTTTGAGATGATCTTGTGCTCCTCTCCACCCCATCCAAAAACCTATTCCAGTGAAAGGCCTTGCCGTCCAGCAGGCTGCCTGTGGCTGGATGGCTTAAAAGCTGCACCCATGGCTCATCCTCTCCTCCACTCATCTGTGAACTCTCAGGACTTTAGTTTTTTCTAAAGCACATGGCACACAATGCACACCATGTAATCTCTTCTTTGTTCCTGGACTGAGCTAAACTAAGCTACTAAATTTAGGTATACCTATTCTCTAGAAACAGGAAGAACTTTGGGTCACCCAGGATCAGTGACAACAGTGTAATGTGCTGGTGAGCAACAGGGAGGTAGAGCAGAAAAGAAATTGCCAATTGCCTACTCCTGCATTCCTATGAACACTCGGAGATACCTTGAATAATTTAGGAAGGAACATATAGATTATCAAATGACTAGAAATCATTGCAGAGGCACAAGAAATAAAAGCAACCAACAAAATGTTTCTCCCTCAAGAGAAAACATCAATTCTTCATCACTCACAGACAATACAATGTAACTTGTGAAAACACGTTAGACAAACAATTCAGAATATTTACACTGACCAAACAAAATGAGGTGCAAGAGAAAAGAGACAATGAGCTCTAGGAGATGAGGAAGTCCTCTTACAATATGAAAGTAGAAATAAAAAACCATAGAAAAGAATTAAACAGAATTGTTAAAGATGAGTCTGGCAAGTCACCACTCTCAGGGCCACAGCCCTACCCATGCAGGGCCATGGGGCTTGCCAGCTGTTTCCACTCCCCACCCAGGTGCTGCAACTCTGCATGAGTGCAGTGGTTGGGAAGCCAGCAGATGCTGCAACCAGGATGGTGCTGGAAGCATGGCCCACATCGTGAAGGTGCAGCTCCCCACCTATCTGAAGTGGCTCCCAGTCCCCAAGAGCATTACTGGGGTCACCCGGCTCACAGTTTTAGAATGGCTTTGGTTATTGCCTTTCCTGGGTGTACTTGCACTATTTGGCTATTTTACAGTTTTTCAAAGACTCCTGAAAACAAACAAACAAACAAACAAACAAAGCACAAGGACAGCTTGATTAATCTTAAAATACAAAAGGAAAACCCCAAAGGGTTGAATAAAATAAACATTGAAGATTAGTGTCTCACCAAAGCAGCTTATTGTAGGTGTTAGCACTCTAAGAAATTTCCTGTCTGTGTTGGTTCACATAATAAACACAATGAACTGACAGGAGATAATGTAGGTCCACTGATTCTGAAAAAGAAATATAATAACAATGAAGTAGTATTAAGTTCACTTGTGTGTTTATAAGAATATTTTCTCATTTTTTTGTGTATAGAAGATCTTTGAATTGGTAATCTTAATTATTACTGGTTGAATACTTTTTTCTGCCAATTTATTGTCTTACTATATTACTGTTTATATGTGATACTTTGTATATTCAAACAGCCATATATATAAAATTAAATTAGTGGCTTCAAAGAATTAATATAAAATCAACACTTCTGACTTTTTTGGAAAGGTTTTAATTATTTATTTATTTATTGCTAAAGGGAGTGTGCACTCGCCAGAAAGACAGAAAATGATAAATCACCCTCCCCCCCAGAGGGCATGGCCACACTGCAATTCCTTCTCCTACATTCTCCTCTAGAGATCCTGGTCACATGCACACATGCCCAGTGTGAGTTTAAGCCACTGGGTCCAAGACTCGAACTGCAGTTGACTGCATGAGAGTCCAGCAACATAGCCATTATGCCAACTGCAGGTCCCCTGATTTTAATAAATTAAGAAAATCTAAAAAAAAAAAAAAAAAAAAAAACCGGAATTGTTGGAGATGAAGAATATAATACAGGAAATTAAAGCATCCCTTGAAAGTATTAAAAGTAGATTAGATCAGGTGGGATATCAAATTTCAAATGTAGAAGACAAAATCCTCTGACCAGAAATAAATTATGAAAAAGACTGAGAAAACAACCCAGAAAAGTGAGAATAATATACAAGAACTACTACATACCATCAAGTGCCCAAACATTCAGATAATTGGTATCCTAGAAAAGAAACAAAATAATAAGGGCATTAATAATGTATTCCAAGAAATCCTAGAAGAAAACTTTCCAGTCTTAGAGAGGCATTCAACTATCCAGACCCAAGAAATACATAGGATCCCAAATAGAATCAATCCTAGAAGATCCTCTACCATGACACATCATAGCCAGATTGCCAAAACCACAGACAAAGACAAGATACTAAAATTGGCAAGAAGGAAACATTGAGTTACTTACAAAGCTTATCCCATCAGACTAACATCAAACCTCTTGTCAGAAATAATGTAGGGAAGGAAAGAATGGAAAAATATAGTCAAATAAGTGAAAAACAATTTTAACAAAAAATACTATACCCTGCAAAATTATCTTTCAGATGGGAAAAAAAAATGATAAGAAAAAAATTCTCAGGTAAAAAAAAACTGAAAGAATTTACCAACCCCAGGCCAGCTCTTCAAGAGGTTCTGAAGGGAGTGCTATACCAGGAAAACGAAAAAGTCAGAGAGACAGCTATAAGAGAACAAAAAACAACCAAGAAAATGGTTCACTTAATGATAGGAACAGTTCCAGAAAAAGTGAGAATAACATTGAACATTAATAGATTAAATACTGCAATCAAGAGATGCAGATTGAGGGACCAGCAGTTAGTGTAATGGCTATGTCACTGGACTCCCACGTAGTCGACCGCGGTTCAAGTCCTGGACCCGGCAGCTTAAACTCACGCCGGGCGTGTGCACGTGCGTGCCCAAGATCCCGGGAGGAGACTGGAGGAGAAGGGATTGCAGCGTGGCCATCCCCCCAGGGGTTGATTTCTCACTTTCTATCTCTCTGTCTCTCTCTGTCTGTCTGGCAAGCGCACATACCCTATAGCGAAAACCTCTCCAAAAAAAAAAAAAAAAAGAGATGCAGATTGGCTGTATTGCTAAAAAACAGAAACCCTCTATATTTTGTCTACAAGAAAGACACCTTATGCATACATACATAGAGTAAAAGTGAAGAGGTGCAAAAAGATATTCCATGGAAACAGAAATTTTAAAAAATGGCTGGATTTGCAATACTGATTTCAAAGAAAATAGGCTTCAAGACAAAGACTGTAAGAAGAGACAAAGAAAGGCATTATACAGTAGTAAATGGACTAATTCATCAAGAAGACATAACACTTACAAATATCTATGTACCCAACTCAGGAGCATCTAAATACATAAAGGAAAGATTGTTAGAGCTAAAATGAAACATAGGTTGCAACACTATAATTTTTGGAAATCTCAGCACCCCATTATCTCCTTTATACAGATCTTCTAGACAAAAAATAAGCAGAGATAAAGGACCTAAATTATACTATAAATCAAATGGGCTTGACAGACATCTATAGAATTTTCCACCCAAAGACCAAAAAGTATACATTTTTCTCACCCCTGCATGGAACCTTTTTAAAGATCAACCTTATGCTAGGACACAAATCAAGACTTTACAGATTCAAAAGCATAGAAACTGTATCCAGCATCTTATCTGATCATAATGGAATTAAACTCGATATCAACTTCAAGAAAAGTCCTCAAAAATACACAAACATTGAAATGAAACAATCTACTTCTGAATGACTTCTTAACTACTGAAGAAATTAAATCTGAAATAAAAAAAAATAGAAACAAATAATAGTGAGTACACGTGTTTCCACAATCTATGGGACACTGCAAAAGTAGTCATAGGAAGGAAATATGTTATATCAGTACACATAATAAAAAGATTGAAACGTGGCAAATAGACAACCTAACATCATGCCTCAGGGAATTGGAAAAACAACAACAATACAATAATGCCAGGCAAAAAGAAATGATAAAGATTCAAGCAGAAATGGGTGAAATAGAAAATAAATTATGAAGAAAGTGAAAAGGAAAAGTTGAGTCTTTGAAAAGATTAACAAGATCGACACACCATAAGCGATATTGATAAAGAAGAAATAAAAAAAAAACCAGATAAGTAAAACACATAATGAAACGGGCAACACTACAACAGACACAATAGAAATATAAAACTTCATTAGAGGATACAATGAGTGATTATATGCCAACAAATAAGAGAACATGGAGGAGACAGATAAACTCTTGTAGGCATATAACCCACTAAAATTTAATAAGATGGCATAGGAAGTCTTAATAGACCCATAGCAAGCCATGAGATTGAAATAGTAATAAATAACCTCACAACAAAGTAAAGTCCAGGTCCTGATGACTTCACTTCTGAATTCTACAAAACTTTTAAAGAAGAATTAACCCTATTCTACTCAAATTATTTTTAAAGATCCCAAAGGAAGAAAACCTCTGAAGCCTCCATCATCCTCATTCTCAAAATAGATAAGGACATGACAAAAAAGGAAAGCTACAGACCAATATCGTTGATGAATATAGATGCAAAAATTCTCAACAAGATATTTGTAAGTTGTATCCGACAACATATATAAATTATTATTCATCACTACCAGGTAGGCTTTATTCCAGGGATGCAAAGGTGTTTCAATGTGTGTAAGACCAGAAACATAATACACTATATTAACAATAAAGTATAAAAACCATATGATCATTTCAATTTGATAAAATGTAACATCCTTAAGACTCTCAGCAAGATTGGTATAAAAGCCATATTAGAAAAACCTATAGCTAACATACTGAATGGAGAAAACTAAAAGCATTTTCAATAAAAAATAGTACTAGACAGGGCTGCCAACTTTCTCCATTTCTTTTCAATATAGTGCTAGAAGTCTTTTTTTTTAATTTCCTACAGTATTTATTATCTTCTTTTTTAGATTTGATTCCTCTCAGCAAGATTGGTATAAAAGCCATATTAGAAAAACCTATAGCTAACATACTGAATGGAGAAAACTAAAAGCATTTTCAATAAAAAATAGTACTAGACAGGGCTGCCAACTTTCTCCATTTCTTTTCAATATAGTGCTAGAAGTCTTTTTTTTTAATTTCCTACAGTATTTATTATCTTTTTTTTTAGATTTGATTCTTTTTTTTTTTTATCCATTCAATCACATTATTTAGCTTACAAGGTGATCATTTCAATTTATGAACATTTCTCCTCGGTCGAATTGATCAAAATATAACAACACTACCTCCCTGTCTCAACAATGCTGTCTTCGTATCCAATACAATAAGAAAAGACAATAATGTAAGAGGCATCCAAATAGGCAAAGAAGAGTTGAAAATATCTTTATTTGCAGAGGACATTATGGTATACTTAGTAGACCCAAAGGCTTCCATGAAAAAACTTCTCAAAGTAATAAATGATTACAGTTAAGTGACAGTATACAAAATCAACATCCAAAAATCTATAGCATTTCTATATATAAACAACAAATTGAATGAGGAATATCTGAAGAAAGGAATCTCTTTTACTGTAGCCACAAAATGTATAAGATACCTAAGGAAGAACCTAACTAAGGAAGTCAAAGACTTCAACAAAGAAAACTATGAAAATCTTTAAAAAAGATATTGAAATGACACAAAAAAGTGGAAGGTTATACCATGTTCCTAGATTGGCAGAATTAACATAGTTAAAATGGTAATTCTACCCAAATTAATCTACAGATTTAATGCAATTCCAAACACAATACCAGAGATATTTTTCCCATATCTAGAAAAGATAATTTTACAATTTGTCTGGAATTATAAAAGATCTTGTATTGCCAAAGCAATCCTGTACAAGAAGAGTAGAGTGGGCAACATCTCACTCCTTGACTCCAAAATATACTGTAAAACTGTGATAATCAAAATAGCATGGTATTGGCATAAAAGAAGACAGATGGGCCAATGGAATAGAATAGAGACCCCAGGAAACAATACAAAACAAAACAAAACTTACAGCCAACTGATTTTTTATTTTTTGAGAAGTTTTGCTATAGGGTGCATGCACTCACCAGAAAGATAGAGACAGAGAGATAGAAAGCAAAAAATCACCTCCCAGAGGGGATGGCCACACCACAATCCCTACTCCTCCATTCTCCTCTCAGGATCCTGGGCAGGCACGCGCACGTGCCCGGTGAGAGTTTAAGCCACCGGGTCTGGAACTCGAACCACTGTCGACTACGTGGGAGTCCAGTGACATAACCATTAGGCTAACTGATGGTCCCAGCCAACTGATTTTTGACAAAGGATACCAGTCAATCCACTGGGGGAAAGAAAAACATCTTTAGCAAATGGTGCTGGAAAAATTAGGTATCCATCTGCAGGTGGATGAGAAGGACAACTTAATATCTTCCACCATTATAAAAAAAATCTACTCAAAATGGATCAAAGATCTGAACCTAAGACCTCACACTATAAAACTATTGGTGAAAAAGTCTGGAAAAACTCTGGGGGACATTAGAGTAGTGAAAGACTTCTTAAGTAAGACTCCCAAAGCATGGGAAATAATTCCTAAAATAGACAAGTAAGGTCATTATTAGATTAATAAGTTTCTGGACAGGAAAGGATTCAGTCACTAGTGTGAATCAACAACTCTCAGAATGAGAGAATATTTTTGTAAAGTATTCCTCAGATAAGGGACTGATAACCAGAATACACAGGGAACTCAAGTGGCTTTCCAAAAACAAAAACAAAAGATTAACCCATTTAAAAGATAGGAAAATGAGGTGAACAAACATTTCTCTAAGGAAGACATACGAACAGCCAAAAGGCATATGAAAACATTCTCAACATCCCTCATCATAAGGGAGATGAAGATTAAAACCACAATGAGTTACCACCTAACCCTGTCAGAATGATGAAGATTAAAAATACAAAAAAAATGATAAATGTTGGTGGGGATGTGGTGAAAGGAGAACTCTTCTACACTGTTGGTGGGAATGTGAAGTGGTCCAGCCACTGTGAAAAACAATTTGGAAGTTCCTCAAAGATCTACAAATAGAAATACCATTTGATTCAACATTCCCACTTCGGGGTATCTACCCAAAGGACAGGACAATGCTCAGTCAGAAAAGTGTTTGCACATTAATGTTTATTCTGACATTCACAATTGCTAAGACATGAAACCAACGCAAATGTTCACAAATAGATGAAAGAATTGAAAAAGTGGCACATATAACATATGGAATACTATTCAGCCATAAAAAAGGACCCTGGCATTTGATAGAAAGTGGTCAAATATGGAATATTTAATGCTAAGCGAAGTAAGCCAGGCTATGAAAGAAATATATGTATCCACTTAATATATGCTGACTATCCACATTCTATATTAGAGATTGAAATATTAAAGAGCCTAAAAGCAGTGAAAATAGTTATGGATGGATGCTGAAGACAGTATGGAATGGGAGGGAGAAAGGAAAAGAATAGAGAAGGAAAGCAGAAAAAAAAAGAGACATGACATTTGTGGGAAACAGAAATAGTTTATCACCTGTTGATGATATCATGTATAGAATTCTTTTTTTTTCTTTTTTTAATTTTAAATTTATTCATTCTCTCCATTAATTCACTATACACCATCACAACACACAAATGAATTTTCCATCCAAAATACACTGTGCATTGGCTCAATCAAGCACATCAACATATGTGTTCTCAGCAAATAATTTTCCAATTCTTATGTCCTGCATACCTTGCCTTTTGTTTTGCCATCCTTGATTCCCCATCCCCCA
>NW_006208108.1:107822-108974 GCF_000334495.1 Tupaia belangeri chinensis | reverse complement strand
GCCCTGCCGGCCCGCATCGGCGCCGAGCGCGGGACACACCCAGCGCCGGAGAGGCAGAGGGGGCCAGGTGGCCCAGGCCGCGCAACGCGGAGCAGAGCCCCGGCCGCGCAGGCCCAGGCCTGCCGCCGCGCAGGCCCAGGCCCCTAGAATTCTTAACTAGACTGGTCTGAGCAGTATTTTATGTTAGGTAAATTCTCTTTACTAGCCAAATGATCTATAGTGATTGAATGTTTAAAAAAATAATCATTTGAAAAAAATGCAAAGCTATCTGTTGATTATGATGTGGATAGTTTTGTCTGTCTTGAAAGATATGTATGGTAATTGTGCTGATAAAAGGAGTGTCATACACTATAAAGATATATGTGATTGTATGTAATATAAAAAATAATAAAAGTAATAATAAAAATAGGTTATGAAAAGGAAAAATAAAGTCTTTGTTTTAATAAATACACGTTATAAAAAGAAATAGTAATAGTGCTAAATATATTAGAGATAAAACAAAAGCTAACTTATCTTTGAGTAAAGGAGTATTTTCTTTCTATTTTGTACTTTTCTGTATTTCTTAAATTTATCTCTTGCCTATGTATTTCTGATTTTGACAAATAAAAAATTTAAACTGTTATTGTAATTTTTAATAAACACTAGAACCAGAAAAAAATAAATTCCATCTCTTGTTACAACTTTTTAAAAGATTGTGAAATTGGGACCAGCAGTTGGTGTAATGGCTGTGTCTCTGGACTCCCATGTAGTCACCCGGACCTGGTGGCTTAAACTCATGCCGGGCATTTGTGCTTGCCCAAGATCCTGAGAGGAGAATGGAGGAGAAGGGAATGTGGCATGGCCATCCCCCCTGGGGGGTGCTTTCTCACTTTCTGTCTCTCTGTCTCTCTCTCTGTCTTTTCGGTGAGCACACATAACATATAGTAAAAACCTCTCAAAAAAAAAACAAAACAAAACACAAAACTGTGAAATTATCAAAATGCACATGAATCAAGTTGCCGGGGTCCAGCCTCGGCGTGGGTGGGTTATCTCGACGAAGGCGGCGAAGGTGAACAGAAGACAGAGGCCTCGATGCCTTTCATGCACGTCCTATGCCGGACACCCCTCAGAGATCGCTCTCTGAGGAGTGACGACTGCTAGGAATCATCGTGC
>NW_006208108.1:98140-107325 GCF_000334495.1 Tupaia belangeri chinensis | reverse complement strand
AGTTTCTGGAGCAAATAGCAAACAGCCTTGCTGACATGCTAAGTGACCCAAACTTTGTTCCAAGGTCGGGGGGTGCACAACAGTGGCCTCGCCAACGTGTTGATCCGACTGGAAGTGGAGCTCAAAGGTCGGGGGGCTCAGACAGATCCTGGGGCCTCGCCAGGTCGGACTCCTCCATCAAGTGTTAATATACTGTGTGATGGGTGGATGAGGCTGTCTAGTCCATTGTACCATTTCTTTCTTTGGATTCTCAGGCATGGTTTGGCAGTTCAAGAACACTGTAACATTGACAAATTCAGTAAAAAGTAAATATATGTAAAAGAGAAAAAGATAGAAAAGGGTGTCTGTGCATATACACAGTGAATATATATATAGAGAGAAGGTACTCAGATTTCTGTTTTATTTAATGTGTAGGTTTGGTAGCAAGCAGGTGGCATAGTGGTTAGGGTACTGGACTCCCACATGGCTGACCACAATTTGAGTCTTGAACTTGACTATTTCAAATTCAAGGTTAGGGTATGTGTGTGCATTCCCAAAATCCCAATAGGAAAATGGAGAAGGGAATGTGGTGTGACGATACCTCCAGAGAGGGATTTTTCACTTTCACTCTCACTGTTCCTCTCGGATGAGCTCATGTGCCCAATGGCAAAACCTGAATAAAATAAAATAAAGTGTATATTTGAACAAAACAGATTCTATTTATGCAAATTCTTAGAAATGAAAGACTTGCGAGAATATCTATTTACATGGTGTTTGGGCAGCATCACTGATCACTGTGTGTGCTCAGATGAATATGCTCAGATGTATTTGCACCCACATGTGTATACCTATGTTTTTTAAGTTGTTGATTTAGCTATCTTGGTTCCTGAGCAGTCTTCGGTGTAATTTCTTTTAAGATTGATTTAATTTGATTTATTCTTATTATTTTTTAATTTGACCAGAGAGAGAGGGAAATTAAGAAAGAAAATCATCAGGTCTGGGACTCAAACCAGGGTCAACTATGTGGGAGTTCAGCACCTTAACCACCACACCATGTGCTGGTCTTGTGAACAGTCTGAGAGTACTTCTATTGATAATTCATCCTTAAAAACAGTAAGGAACTTTAAAGCTAATATTTTTTAGAGGGTGAGTTGTAGGTGGGAGGGACAAGCATATGAAAAGTGATCTGCCCATTTTTTAATATGATGTATATCATTTTGTATGTTTTAGCTCCAGAAATCTTTTGTAAGAGAGGAAAAACCAAACAATAAATAATTACTGGAAGGACCGGCAGGTGGCATGGTGGTTGGGGCACTGCACTTTCACATGGCTGATCACAGTTTGAGTCCTGAACCTGGCAGTCTGCTTTTCACTTTCTCTTTCTCTCTCTCTCTCTCTGGCCAAGTTAAGTAATAATAATAATAATAATAAATTTTAAATTTTTTAAAGTTACTGTGGAATAAAAGCACTTCAACAGTTGATGTAGAGACAGCTCCATGGCTCCTACGATCTAGCCATTTTTGGAAAAAGGAAGATGTCCCACTGATAACTGGGCCTCCAGCATACAAAACTTGCGTGAACAGCCCTTCTTCAAGAGACAGACAGCTCCATGGCTCCTGCGATCTAGCTATTTTTGGAAAAAGGAAGATGTCCCACTGAAAACTGGGCCTCCAGCATACAAGACTTGCGTGAACAGCCCTTCTTCAAGAGACGGACAGCTCCATGGCTCCTGAGATCTAGCCATTTTTGGAAAAAGGAAGATGTCCCACTGATAACTGGACCTCCAGCATACAAAACTCGCGTGCCCTTCTTCAAGATTCAGACAACTCCATGGCTCCTGAGATCTAGCCATTTTTGGAAAAAAGAAGATGTCCCACTGATAAGTGGGCCTCCAGCATACAAAACTCGCGTGGTAGGAAGACCACTTACAAGTCTCTTGTCTCTGTATCACTCTTTTTCTCTCTCTACCTCTGTCTCTGTCCTCTCTCTCTCTCTCTGTCTGTCTTTTTTTTTTTTTATTGGAGAGGTTTTTGCTACAGGGCACATGCGCTCACCAGAAAGACAGAGAGAGAGAGAGCTACAGAGAGCAAAAAATCACCCCCCATTGGGGGGATGGCCATGCCGCCATCCCTTCTCCTCCATTCTCCTCTCGGGATCTTGGGCACGCACGCACATGTGCCCAGCGTGAGTTTAAGCCACCGGGTCCAGGACTCGAACTGCGATTGACTACATGGAAGTCCAGCGACATAACCGTTACTCTAGCTGTTGGTCCCTCTCTGTCTCTTTCTGATGCGCACACGTACCCTATAGCAAATTCTAAAAATAATAATAAACAAAATAAATAACTATTTAAAAATATATACATTATATTTGTGTGTGCATGTGGGTGCATGCTCAAAATCCAGACAGGATGGGGAAATGAAGGAGAAGGGATTTCAGTGTGACCACTGGGGAGGTTCTATATACACATACACACATTCATATACCCCAAGCATGTGCCAGCACTATTGTACATGCTGGGGATAGGAAGATGAAATACATAAACACAACCCCGGTATTACACAGGAAATACTCAGGCACAGGGAGGGTACATAGTTAGGCAAGTCACAGTGACAGAAACTTCAATGGTCATAAAGACATGGAAAATTCATGACCTCAAAAGCAGATAAAAGCAAAATTAAACAACAGAAGACCTGCTTTAACTCACCACTTATCAGAGATCAAGTAGACTGAGAGTGTCCAGGGCAGTGAGGGGGGAAACGGGTGCTCCTGTCCAAGGTCAAATGGTCTGTAAACCACGTAAGACTGAAGGAGCGTAATTCGCCTGTCTGTGTTAAACTTGAAACTGGGACCAACTAGTGGTGTGGTGGTCAAGGGGGCTGGATCCCCACGGCCGACTGTGTGGCTCAAGTCCTCGACCCGAAGGCTTGAAAAACACTCTGGGCATGTGTGTGTGCCCAAAATCTCTAGAAGGGGTTGCAGCATGGCCATCCATACCCTGGAGTGATTTCTCAGTTTCCTTTTCTCTCTGGCAAGTGCTCATACCCTATAGCAAAAAAAAAAAGAAAAAGAAAAAGAAAGAAAAACATGCCAGGCTTGTGTTCATGTGTGCCCAAAATCCCAAGAGGAGAATGGAGAAGGGATTGCAGTGTGGCCATCCCCCCAGAGAGGAGGGTGGTTTCTCACTTTCTCTCTTTCTCCAGCAAGTGCACACACCCTCTAGCAATTTTTTTTAAAATGGGAATTATACATAACCTTAGACCCAACAATTTCCCTTTAAAAAACTAGATGTAACACCAAAGTTCGGAAAGGCATACTGAGAAGTGATATTTGCTACAACACTTTTTGAAATGGTGAAAATTTGAAAACAATCTAGATGCTCATTGATAGATAAATGGTTAAATGGATAAATGACACATCTATATATAAAATACTATGGCAAAAAAGAGAAAAAACTCAAAATATACAAGACATAAGAAATGGAAAATTGTTTGTTGATAACACATATGTTGATGTACTTGATTGAGCCAACAGACAATGTATTTTGGATGAAAAATTCATTTTGTATACTGTAATGATGTATAGCATATTAATGTTAAAAAATAAAAACAAATAAATAAATAAATAAAACAGTTGATGTACAATGAAATACAAGAACTGTCACATATTTTCAGCTATGCATACTTTACAAAGCACAGGGCTGGTCAGGTACCTATTAACAGGCTGCTCTTGGTGAACCCTCAGTTTGCCTCACAGTTTCAGTCTCAACAGCACAACTGCTGCCTAAGAACCACTCCAACATGTGGACCCACTGTCCTGCACCCAGTGAGACCACAACTACGGCCACCACCCAGTCCAAGGACCTCTGCATGAGACAGCAGTCACTGGAGAGGACATATTTAGCTGGTTAAGTGGACCATTCAGGGAGGATGGTAACTGGGAGTTACACGGCAGGTGGTGCTGTAGGGGCAAGGGCTCTGTGGTGAGATGGGGAGCATAGGGGGCCTGGGAGGAGCCTCCCAGGTTGTGCAGGGTCACACCACAGGATAACCCAACCATGCACTCATGTGGCCGTTTTACCATATGGGAGAGTTGAGCTGCCTTATGTAAAATCTTCCATTTTTTAGATCCAGATCTTTAAAATTAGAGAGCTGACCTGAATAAAAATATCAGAATAAAAAAAAAAAAACAGAATTAAAAAATCATGAACATTTATTAAATGAGAGAAGAGAAGTTTTAATAGGAAAGTAAAGATTTTTAATAGAAAATAAATACACCCCTGGGGTCAACAAATGGTGTGGTGGTTAAGGGCACTGGACTCCCACATGGCCAACCACAGTTCAAGTCCTAGACCTGGTGGTTTGCTTGCTTTCTTTCTTTCTCTCTCTCTCTCTCTCTCTCTCTCTCACACACACACACACACACACACACACTCTGTCCATCTTTGGTCAATTAAAATAAGTACATAAATGAATAAAGGTAAATATAAGAACAAAAAATAATTCTTTTAAAAAAAGAAAGGAAATACACAAGAAAGGTATGCAGGTGGGCACTGCCAGAGAAGGACAACTGCACTGGAGATAGGTTTAGATGTTACTTTTATCTTGAATTGGTAATGAATATTTAGCAGGGGAAAGTCTGTCATAGCATCTGGTTTCTAGTTGTTGTTGTTTAGAATTTGTAGGCATGGGGTTTGCAGATGTTGTGATGGTTAAGGTGCTGGACTCCCACGTGGTCGACCATAGTTTTAGTCCCAGACCAGTGGCTTGCCTTCCTCTCTCTAGTGCACATGACCTGTAACAAACTTTAAAAATAATTATAATGATAAATATAATTAATAAAAAATTAATTATAAAAAAGAATTCACGGGCTTTTCCCTGCACATTTGTATCTGTCTCAGGTGAAAAATTTAACCAACTTAATCAAGCATTCTCAGTATTAATTTGGAAGAAATGACTGTTCATATATGGATGAACTTCCTATTAGGTTATTGCCATAGTGGGAATCAGGATGTTGCCCAACTTTTGTGTGTATATTTGGGATGGCAAGAGGGAAGATATCAAACTTCCCTATGCCAGGGGCTGGGTGGCAGGAAGCTCTTTGCAGATGGTCTGGTTGTAACTCCTGATAAGTTGTGATTGATAAGGTAGATGTCCTGCTATTTTCTTAGGGCCACCCAATCATTTCTAGCTAACTGCCCATGCACTCCAGCACCCACCCATGGAGACCTCTTCAGCGTGAAGTGAGGGTTACCAGGGCAAGGAACCCAAGTAAAGAAAAGGGCTTGCAAGAATACCTCAGGCACAGGGCTTGCAAGAATACCTCAGGCACAGTTGACCAGGAAAAAAATATTCCCTCATCCCTTCCACATGCTTAGGAGGGTGGTTCCTAGGCTCCCAGAGCCACCAAGTGATCAATTATTTACTTTTACATGGCATTATTTTAAGGCCACCTAAATGGTTTTTAAGAGTCTAGTTTCATGGGACCAGCAGGTGGGATGATGGTTAAGGTGCTGGACTCCCACCTGGCTGACCGTGCTTTGAGTTCCAGACCTGAGGCTTGAAACCCACACTGGGCATGTGTGCATATGTTTCCAAGATCACAGAAGGATAAAAAAGGAGAAGGGATTGTGGTGTGGCCATCCCCCAAGGGGTGATTTCTCACTTTCTCTCTCACTCTCTCTCTCTCTCTGGTAAGCATACATGCCCTTAAGCAAAAATCTCTAAATTTTAAGTGTCTTATTTCATGGGACCTCCACACAATATGGTGGCTGAAGCACTAGACTCCCACATAGCTGACTACAGTTCTAGTCTCGGACATGGTAGCTTGAAAATCATGCCAAGTGCATGTGCATGCATGCTCAAAATTCCAAGAGAATAAAGTACAAGGGATTGTGTTGCAGTGATCACCCCTGGGGAGTGACTTCTCACTTTTTCTCCCACTGTCTCTCTATCTCTCTCTGGCAAGCGCATGTGTCCCATGGCAAAAACTTTAAAAGAAAAGAGTCTAGCTTCAGGAAGCACATACATAATAGTCAGTTTAACCAAATGAATCACATGTGTTGATTAAGTAGTTAACCTGCGTGTGCTATTTTCTGTCCTCAATGATTTGGGCCTTCAGTGATCTGATAGAAAAGACCAATAATAAACTGGGTTTGTAAAAGTGCCATCAGGTTGCATGGTGGTTAGGGTGCTAAACTCCCACATGACTGACCACGGTTGAGTCCCAGACCAGATGATTTACTTTCTCACTTTCTCTCTCTGTCTTGCTCTGTGATCGCATATTACCTATAGCAGATTAAACAATAATTTAAAATTTTAAATAAATAATTCTTTAAAAAAACTGAGTTGGAGAATATATTGGCAAGCAAACTACAAATAAGTATGATAAGTAAATACTTTCTGGGAAACAGTACCTGGTCAATACGATATGAGGAAGGTCAACTTTTATTTTCTCACACTTTGCAAACTAAGAAATTTGTTCATTTTCAGCTAAAGAAATACATTCTTCATGCTGCGGTGACTTCAGGGGGCCATGATGAGTAATGACCAGGCACATGCACTGGGTACATGCACACACCCTTCCTATAGAGCCTCCAAATTATTAAGCTTTGGGTGCCAAGCCCTTACCCAAAGCTGGCTGCAGATGCTGTGCAAAAATTTAGAGATACTACCTTTCATAAACTGTGTCCACTTTTTGTTTGCACATACACAACAATAAAAAGAATATAAAATATTTCTTTATTAGCTTAATAATTGAAGAGCATCTGAAGATGTTAATGCTAATTCACATCAAATTACAATGCTTCTATAGGGAAACTGTGTTTGTCTGAAGGAGAATGCTCTCTCTCAGAAAAAATATCTGGGTTGGGGCAGGCAGGTTGTGTTGTGGACTCCCAGATGGCTGACCATGGTTTGAGTCCTGGGCCTGGCAGCTTGCTTTATCACTTTCTCTCTTTCTCTTATTTCTCTCACTCTGTCTCTCTCTGGTCAAATTAAAATAAATAAAGTTAATTTTAAAAAAAAAAGAAAAAATATCTGGGTATATATCCAGATACTAGAGAACTCTTCCAAATTTAAAGAGATATTCTTGTTTTATTTCTTTCAGAAATATTATTAAAACCACTCGGGAGGAGCCAGCAGGTAGCCCGGTGGTTAAGTCACTGGACTCTCACACAAATGGCTGCAGTTTGAGTCCTAGATCTGGCAGCTTGCTTTCTCACAGAGGTGTGTGTGTGTGTGTATGTGTTTGTGTCTCACTCTAATGGGTGCATGTTCCCTGTAACAAATTAAAACAAAAGACTCAGAAGAGACTTCAGTTCCAGTGTAACATATGATCCTGCAGCAAACATTCTAGTGAGAAAAGTAAATTTTGAGTTTCAAGATAAAATAAAATTGTTCCTTGATACTAGAACGTTACTGGCATAGCAAATAAAATGATACAGTTTATACTCAGAGACTATATATTTTTACAGTAATTAGTATAATCCAATATGCTCAGAGAGTTAAATAAGTCCAATTAAAATCTGCCAGAAAGTCTATTAACCTTCGGTGATAAATACTTAAAAAAAATCTAGGTGTCGAGAAGAAGATTCCTCATGGCTCCTGCGAACTAGTTATTTCAGGGGACAAGAGAAATGAAGATTTTCTACTGATAATTCAGCCTCCAGCAAACAAGCTAGCATGGTAGGGAGCCCCCCTCTGGCCTATCTCTGTCTCTGTGTCTCTGTCTCTCTCTGCTTCTGTCTTCTCATTTTTTTTGTAATTCTTCCTTTTTACGAATTTTTTAAAGGTAAAGTTTTCCTCTTGCTCTCAGCTCCACCTTTTGTTAATAATCCCCTCTGGTCCTCTCACCCAGGCAGGAGAGGTTAGGCCTTCCTTCAGAAGAAGATTCCTCATGGCTCCTGCAAACTAGTTTTCTATTTTTTGGTGTTTTTTTTTTTTAAGGAAAAACAATAATTACAATTTTAAAAAATTGTTTGTCTTTTTTTTTCCTCTTTGTTTGTTGTTGTTTATCTCTCTTTTTTTCATTTTCTTTTTTCTTGTCTCTCCATTCTTCAATATCCATTTAACGTGTTTCTAGATGGATCAAAGGGCACTGTATCTAAACATCCAAATACTATTAGGGTTAACATATTCCTCAATATCTACTGAATCTGCTGCACCAGTGATCACAACAGAATGGCAAAGAGATGCAAGATTACCTCTATTTATTTATTTATTTTTTTGGAGAGGTTTCGCTATAGGGCGTGTGTGCTCGCCAGACAGTCAGAGACAGACATAGAGACAGAAAGCGAGAAATCACCCCCCATGGGGAATGGTCACACCACAATCTCTTCTCCTCCCTTCTCCTCTCGGGATCTTGGGTACACACACACATGCGCCTGGCGTGAGTTTTAAGCCATCGGGTCCAGGAGGCAAACCGCGGTCGACTATGTGGGAGTCCAGCGACATAGCCATTACACTAACTGCTGGTTCCCCAGATTACCTCTTTCTGCTTGCTCCTGAACATTCAGATTGAACTAAAAGAATTAGAAAGAAACACACCATTCATCAGATGACAAGAAATCACTGCAGGACCACAAGAAATATGGGAAAGCAAGAAAATACCTCTCCTCCAAGGGAAAAGAATAATTCATCTTCATCCATAAGCAGTTCAATGCAAATCATGGAAATGTCTGATAAAGAATTTAGAGTATTCATAATGGCAAAGCTAACTGAGATAAAAGAGAAGAGAGACAACAAACTGCTAAGGAGAAAGGAGAAAGAAGTTGATGAGTTCCAGGAGGTGAGGAAATTCTTGCAAGATCTAAAAGAGGAATTACATGCTTTACAGAAGAGTCAAACGGAACTGTTAGAAATGAAGTCTATAATACAGGAAGTCAAAATCTCCCTTGAAAGTATTAAAAGCAGACTAGATCATACAGAAAATAGAATCTCAGATGTAGAAGAGAAAATTGCTGGCCTAGAAAAATCCACCATGAAGACTGAGAAAATGGCCCAAAAATTTGAGAATAATATACGAGAAGTACTAGATACCATTAAACGTCCAAACATCTGGATAATTGGTGTTTCAGAAGGTGAAGAGACCCATAACGGCATTGATAACCTATTACATGATATCCTGCAAGAAAACTTTCCAAACCTAGAGAGACATTTGAAGATCCAGTCCCAAGAAATACAAAGGACCCCAAATAGAATCAACCC
>NW_006208108.1:67287-97691 GCF_000334495.1 Tupaia belangeri chinensis | reverse complement strand
AGGGAAAGAATGTAAATTAAGTTACAAAAAAAAAGTATCAGAAAATAAATATCTATTCTATGACCCCAGTAAGATATATAGCCCCAGCTAGGTGCTACTTTATAGGATGCCTAAAGTTAGACTTGTGTTCATGGAAATGTGTATATCAGCTGTGTTTCCTATGAAAATATTTAGATTAATTAATATCTTTAGTAATTCAATAAAATGTGGGGGGAAACAGTATAGAAAGTAAACATAGATACCAGAGACAGTGTGGGAAGAGAGTGGGAGATGGCAGAGGGTAAGAGATAGGGAATCAAGGAAGGGGGGGGGAAGCAAAACATGCAGGAAACAAGAATTGGAAAATTATTTGTTGACAATAACATGTATGTTGATGTGCTTGATTGAGACAATATACAGTGTACTCTGGATGGAAAATATCATTTTGTATGCTGTAATGATGTACAGTGAATGAACATAAATAAATAAATTTAAATTAAAAAAAAATGTCTAGGTGTCATCAGGTGACCTGGTGGTTGAAGTGCTCCATTTCTATGAGGTTGACTGTGGTTCGAGGGCCGGACCTGGTGGCTTATAAATCATGCTGGGCACATGTGTGTGCATGTCCAAAATACCAAGAGGAGACTAGATGGGATGGATCACCACCTATAGGGAATGGCCATGCCACAATACCTTCTTCTCCAGTCTTTTCTCAGAAATTTGAGTGCACACACACACACACACACACACACACATACACACATGCCTAGTGTGAGTTTCAGCTGTTGGGCCTGGGACCCAAACCACAGTCAACCATTTGGGAGTTCAACAATATAACATTATGCCTTCTGATGGCCCCACTATTATTATTTTTAATTCACCATAGAGATATAGAGAAAAAGAAAGGGAAGGTGAGAAAGTCAGCCACAAAGTCTGGGATTTGAACTGCAGTCAGCTATGTGAGAGCCCAATGCCTTAACCACCATGCCAACTTCTGGCCTCAGAACTTATAAAGAAACAAATATTTGGGTGCTGGCAAAGGGTGTGGTGGATGAGATGCTAAACTCCCATGTGGATGATCATGGTTTTATCCCAGACTTAGGGGCTTTCTCTCTTTCTCTCTCTCTCGAGCACATTACTTTTGTAAAAATAAAAATAATAAATCAAATAAATTATTTTTAAAAATAAATATTTTAAAGGGCCCTTTTTATATATTACATTTGTAAGACATGACCTTTTTATTTACACCTCTGGAGAGCTCGTAAGTCTAAAAAGCATTTAGATCACAGGAAAATAAGATTACAGATTATGAAAATTATTTAATTTTCTAGGGAGCTGGACTATTTTAACATAGTATGAGTTTGTTAAGTAACTTCATATGCTTCATAGACATTTTACTTATTTCTGATATTATAAAATATTTATTTAATTTTATGTATTATTATTACTTTTTAATTTGACAAGAGAGAGAGAGAATGAGAACACATGCCACCAGGTCCAGGACTCAAACAGCAATTGTCTATGTGGGAGTCCAGCACCTTAGCCAATATGCCTCCAGCTGGTTCCAGTTACTTCTGATATTGATGGTACAGACTGAGCATTCCTAATTCAACATCTGAAATGCTACAAAATCTGAAATGTTTTGAGCACTGACATGATGCCACAGGTGGAACATTCAACAGTAAACCTCACATGACAGGTCACAGTCAAAATGCTACAGTTCAAAATGACTGTATAAAATTACCTTACAAAGGACCAGCGGGTGGCATGGTAGTTAAGGTGCTGAACACTCCCACATGGCTGACCACGATTCAAGTCCTGGGCCTGGTGGCTTGAAACTGATGCCAGGCATGTGTGCATGTGTCCCCAAAACCTAGAGAAGAGAATGGAGGAGATGGGATTGTGGCATGACCATTCCCTCTGTGGGTAATTTATGGGTCTTTGTCTCTTTCTCTTTTGGGCTCTCCAGTGAGTGCACATGTTCTATAGGAAAAAATGTCTCTCCAGAGAAAATTTCAAATTTTCATAATACTAAAAATTCATAAAAAGTCTTAACCTGAAACTTGGCTCTAAGCATTTTTGATAGATATTCAACCTGCAGTTGGTTTCTATTCTTTTACCAGTCATAGTGTCCAGTGGGAAAAGATCATTAGAATAGTTGCTCCTTTTCCTTCCTTAGTCTTTTATTTGTAAATCATTAATATTTTATAATAAATTTATAGGAAAAGCAAGAAACAATTAGTTGACTTGCATGGTGCGTGGGAAACTCCAGTCACCACAGAGCCAAAATTCCTGTCACTCATTAGGATGTGCTATGAGGCCTCCAAAATTCTGCAGTGTGAAAAGCTTCTCTTTCTTCTCCCAAAGGTCTCAAACAGCTCAGATAGGGGGCTGAATGTGAGAACTGGTCCTATGTTTTGCAGTTCAACCATTTTTCTTGACTGTGTTCTCTATCCCATTTCAGATTGCTCATGGGATTTGTAAAAGCTTCTAGGATGGAAGGAAATTTATTGTTCACTGTTTGCCTGAAATCTTGGCTTGCGTTCTTCTTATTAAACAAAAAATATACTCCAAAAATGCCCACAATTTCAGCTACAAAAATCATTTTAAAGATCTTTTGTGCCAGTGGTTCCAATTTGCAGGCCATCCAGAAATGAAAGCTTTCTGGGTTGCTGATTCTTTTGTTATTATACCTTTGGATGAAGTGGCTGATACTGGCTGTGGATATCACTTAGCAGTGCTCACTTTCCTAGAGGCTCATTCCTAACAATATTTATAGATCACTTTCCAAGATGCTTGCTCCTCACAGAATCTGTAGATAAACTCACTAAAATTGCCCCATTTCAAAATCATCCCCAAGTGAAGCAGTAACTGTTTTTATTACTTTTTAGAATTATTTATCTAATTTTGTTTATTATTATTATTAAAAATTTGACCATAAAGAACTGCCACATCCAGGACTTGAACCATGGTTGACCATGTGGGAACCCAGTATCTTAATCATGATGCTACTTGCAGATCTCTATATTGAAAGATTTAATGTAGCTCTTTGACTATATATGGCAGCATCACAGACCATTGTTTCTTTTTTCTCATAATTTTTTTTCATGTTTTTGCCATAGGAGGTGTACACTTGCTGGAGAGAGACATAGACAGCAAGTGTGAAAGTGAGTAATGATTCCCCAGAGAGGAATAGCCATGGCACAATCTCTTCTCCATTCTTCTCCTGAAATTTTGGGCATGTACACACATGGGCCCAGCATAATTTTCAAGTCACTAGGTCCAGGACTTCAACTGTGGAGGGCCATGTGGGAGGCCAGCATCTTAACTGCTACATCACCTCTGACCTCAGTTTCATTTTTTTTTTTAAATTAGAAACAGGAGACCAGCAGGTGGCATAATGGTACAATATTAGACTCCCATGTAGTCAACTATAGCTCAAATCCCAGAACAGCTGCTTAAAACTCACATTAGGCACATGTGTGTGTATGCCCCAAATCTTGAGTCGACAGTAGAGAAGGGACTGCGGCATGACCATCCCCCTCTGGGAGTTGATTTCTTGCTTTCCATCTCTCTGTATCTCAGGGGAGTGAAGAAATCCTATAGCAAAAAATCTCTCTAATTAATAAGTAAGTAAATAAATACATTTACAAAGTAAAGTAAGAAGCCCATCATCCTTTTCTAAAAACAGCTTTGTGAGAGTTCCTGAGTGTCTGCAGGCCCCCACTGTGTTCTGAGTACAGTCTCTGCAGCTCCAGTGTGTCCTCTTCTCCAGAAGGAAAGTGCATTGAGTACATTCACTGTCTGTACCCTCTGGAACTTGCATATGCTGATGAACTGTTATGAGCCTACTGATCACCAGCTCTCTTCAGGGACTTCTTGCATCTGATAAAAGCATTCTGAATAAGTTTTCTTTCAAGTTTCTGATCTTGAGCAGCATGTTTTAAAAGTTCAGGCTTCACTGCCAGAGAGACAATGTTTGGAATAAATTTAGAAAACAACTGGAGCATTCTGAACACTATTAAGCAAGCTTTTTACAGTATTTTCCATAGCAGAAGATGTGACCAGAAACAGTGTAGTCTGGGCTTCTAAAAGTAGAGGCATTAGGCTATAAATGTCGTTTTTGCAACATGTTCCATTAACAGCTTTTAAAGGTCACATTCTATGTCTTTGTTAGGTTGGTTTCAATGTAAAAACTTATTCATGTATATGAAGAGCTTCAATGCTCTGTGATGCTCCTATATATTGTCAAAGAGCTGTATTAAATCTTTGATTATTGAGATCAGGAGGGCTGGTGTACAACTCCTTTGAGACTCTAAGTGATTAGACAGTCTTTTAAATCAGATCACTATACATAATTCCAGTGCTGCTGACTTCCACACACATACACACAGCTGTATATCCGTTCATAGGATATAGAGATGTAGTCATCAGGACTCTGTTAAAAGTTGGTCTATGACACTATCCAATTTTGGTCAACATGTGTTGCTTTAAGTTTTTCTGGAGATAGAGATTTTACTATATGGTGTCTGAGGTTACCATAGGGACAGAGAAAGACAGAAGGGCAAAATCACTGCCCAGGAGCAATAATCATGCCTCAGTCCCTTCTTCACCATTCTCCTCTTGGGGTTTTGGGCACATGCCCATGTGTGCCCAACATGAGTTTCAAGCCACTGGGTGTGGGACTCAAACTGTGGTTGAACACATAGGAGTCCGAACCTTAAACACTATGCCACTTGCTGGCCATCAATATGTGCTCTTATAACCTTCAATAGTCATAACATTCTTTAAGTATTCAGAGGTGGCATGATTTGATTATTGTTCCTGTACTATAACATGGCTAAATGCAGTTCAAGTCCCAGACCAGGAGGCTTCAAACCCTTGCCAGGTGCCTTTGTGTGTGTGCCCAAAATCCCAAAAGGAGAGTAGAGGAGAAGGAATTGGGATGGAACCATCTCCCCTGAGTGCTGATTTTTCACTTTCTGTCTCTCTGTCTCTGTCTCTCTAGTTAGTACACATGCCTCATAGTAAAAAGTCTCTCTAAAAAATAAAAAAATAAAAAAACACAAGAGTTGATATTGAAGGCAGACCTGGGGTGGGGATTGCCATGGCTGCAGCCAAGTGGTAGCACAACATCCTGATCACCCCATTGGCTTTTGGTGGTAGTGGGGACCCTAGTGAGAGCACCTCTTTAGGGTCTTTCCTATACAAAAAGACAACAGTTACCACCAGCAGTGCCCCCCTAGAGGCTCTCAGGCATAAACTGGGATCAACAAAGTGGGTGATAAGGGCAGAAAGAGCTGTAAAGGTGGCCTCCCAATTGTTGTGGTTGTGGTTATCCATCATTGCTTGTAGTTGCCCACTCCTCTTCAGGGACTTCTTAATAATTATTTTTTAAAACTCTGTTGTATATGTGGGTCCAGCAGTTAGCATAATGGCTATGTCACTGGACTCCCATGTAGTTGATCATGGTTTGAGTCCCGGACCCAGTGGCTTAAACTCACACTGGGAGCGTGTGTGTGCATGCCCAAGATCACAAGGGGAGAATGGAGGAGAAGGGATTGTGGCATGGCCTTCCCCCTGGAGGGTGATTTCTCGCTTTCTGTCTCTCTGTCTCTCTCTGTCTTTCCGGTGAGCACACACGCCCTACAGCAAAAAAATACTCTCAAAAACAAACAAACAAACAAACAAAATCTGTTGTATATGTATAAAATAGAAAAATATCCAGTCTTTAATAAAATAATAAATTTGACATTTCAGCCTCATAGTCTAATGGTTAAGAGATCAGGGGTCCACATGTCTGACCATGGTTGGAATCCTATTGCTGGTGGATTAAAAAACACACTACGTATATGTGTGTGTGCATTCCCCAAATCCTGACAGAGTGGGGAAATGGAGAAAGAATTGAAGCATTACCATGTTCTATTGGGGAGTGTATCTCTCTCTCTCTTAGCCTCTGGTGAAGTCATGTACCCTAAAAGTAACAGGAAAAATTCTATTCTTTCAACAACAGAAATGAACTTGGAGGACATTATGGTGACTGAAATAATTCGGATACAGAAAGACATATACCACATCATCTCATGTATAAGTAGAGTGTTAAAAGCTCAAATTCATAGAGACAGAAAGTAAAATGACAGATACTACAAACAAAGGGTAGCCAGGTTTTAAAAATGTTGTTCAAAAGAACATAAGTTAGACAATAGAAACACATTCAAAGGCTCTAATATACACCATATCAATACAATTAATTACATTATGTTGTATACTTGAAAAATTCTATAAGAGTAGATACTGTGTTCTCACCCCAAAAACGTAAGTTGTGAGTTAATACATAAGTTGTTTTTAAAAAATTATTTAATTTTATTTGATAATTATTACTATTATTATTAATTTTGACCAGAGAGAGTAAAAGAGAGAAAGGAAAAATAAAAAAGGAAATAACGAGGTCTGGACCTTGAGTGGTGGTCAGCTGTGTGGGAGTCCAGCGCTTTGACCACTACACCACATGCTAGCCCTAGTAATACACATTAAATGGCTCGATTTAGTCATTCCCCAAAGCTTACATTAATTAAAACATCTTCCTGTATATAATGCATTTATAAAAATAAAAAATAGAAATACAAAAATAAATTAATAAATAAGTCAAGAATATTTTTTATAAAGAATGGTAGAAGAAGAAAATATAACAAGAGGTAAATGCTGGGTGAAGAATAAAATTCTTGTTTATTATTACCTACTAAACCATGAGTACTTGGTACATGAATTAGCAATGGACAGAACACAGAATATCATGCTGAGGGATATTTGGATTAATTTTGTAGATAGGTAGAGTTTAAAGATAATGTAATCTTCTCTAGAAAATAACCTACTTCTTTGTAAAACTTAAGGTTCATTTCTGCCAAGTTGAAGTTGCAGACCTGAGAGTGATGTTGAATGTAGCAATGAAATGACTGCTGTGCACTAGTGAGGAAGCCATTGATGACTGTCATTATTCCTTACCCTTCTTAATAAAGGATCAGACAGAATTAGAATATTGTGAATCTTTAAATTTTTATTTATTTATTTTTAAAGAATTATTAATTTTGAGCTCTTCTTCAAGAGACAGACAGCTCCATGGCTCCTGTGATCTAGCCATTTGGGGAGAAAGGAAGATGTCCCACTGATAACTGGGCCTCCAGCATCCAAAACTCACGTGATTGAACTTCCAAGTTTGGGAAGAAACCGACCATCCATCAGATGACTAGAAATCGCTGCCAGACCACAAGAAATATGAGGAAGCAGGAAAATACCTCTCCCACAAGGGAAAAGGATAGCTCCTCTTTATCCACACACAGTTCAATGGAAATCATGGAAATGTCTGATAAAGAATTCAGAACATTCATAATGGCAAAGCTAACAGAGATGGAAGAGAAGAGAGACAAGGAACTGCTGAAGAGGAAGGAGAAAGGAGTTGAAGAGTTCCAGGAGGTGAGGAAATTCATGCTAGATCTAAAAGAGGAATTTCACACTTTACAAAAGAATCAGATGGAACTGTTAGAGATGAAGGCTATAATACAAGAAGTCAAAATCTCCCTTGAAAGTATTAAAAGCAGACTAGATCATACAGAAAATAGAATCTCTAATGTAGAAGAGAAAATGGTTGGCCTAGAAAAATCCACCGCGAAGACTGAGAAAATGGCCCAAAAATTTGAGAATAATATGCGAGAAGTACTAGATACCATCAAACGTCCAAACATCCGGATAATAGGCATCCCAGAAGGTGAAGAGACTCATAAGGGCATTGATAATCTATTCCATGAAATCTTACAAGAAAATTTTCCAAACCTGGAGAGGCACTCAAAGATCCATTCCCAAGAAATACAGAGGACCCCAAATAGAATCAACCCAAGAAGATCTTCTCCAAGACACATTATAGCCAGATTGACCAAAACCACAGACAAAGACAAGATACTAAGACTGGCAAGAGAAAAAAGGCAAGTTACCTACAAAGGGTATCCCATCAGACTAACGGCAGACCTCTCATCGGAAACAATGAGAGCGAGGAGAGAATGGGAAAATGTATTCAAAGTATTAAGGGAAAAGCAATTTCAACCGAGAATTCTGTACCCAGCAAGGTTATCGTTCATTTGGGAAGAAAAGACACGAACTTTCCCAGATAAACAAAACCTGAAAGAATTTACCAGCACCAGACCGGATCTCCAAGAAGTTCTTAAGGGAGTGCTATGTCAGTAAAATTAAATGCAGACACACAGAAATAAGAGTTCAGAAACTAAGAAAATGGGCAACTTAATTGTAGGGCCAAAAGCTGGAGTTGAGTATTACATCCCAGATTTCAATCTGGAACATCGAACCTCAACAGATACAGAAGAAAGATTAAGTACATGAGACTGAACTGATGAAACAGTATTCTACGACTTGACTAAAATATTGCTGCTTTTCTTCTAAGCTTTGTTGTCCGGTTTTAAGGATTTTTGTCCTGTCTTCAGCTATCAATAGATTCATGTTCCGACTATTTGAACAGAATACTAACCTGTTTCTAGGCTTTAAGTTTCAAAGAAATATCCTTACCAGTTCAAAACTGCTTTTCTTGAAACCATCGGCTGATCTTGCTATTGAAAGTAGTTAGATTACTTATGATATTGTGTGATCAACGAAATGTTGGGGGAAAAGGAATTGAAGACAACTGTAGACAGCAGAGATAGTGTAATAAGAGAGTGGAATAGGGCAGAGGGCTAGACATGGGGTAAAAAACATATATATGAAAGTAGAAATGGAATATTATGGATGATAACATGCATTATTAAGCCACTATGCAGTATATTCTAGATGGGAAACCACATTTAGAATGTTGTGATGATGCTCAGGGAATGAATGTAAATTAATAATAATTTCAGAATAAAAAAAAAAGGCATTAGAAATACCTATTTGATGACTGCAGTTAAGCTATATAGCCCTAGTTAGGTGCTACTTTATAGTATGTTCATTCTATTCACTGAGGTTTATGCCTAAAGTCAGACTTGTGTTCATGGATATGTACATATCAGCTGTGCTTGCTATTGAAAATATTTAGATTTATTAAGATATTTAGTGAAACAATAAAATGGGGGAGGCATAGAAAGCAACAATAGATACCAGACACAGTGGGAGGAGGGTAGGAGATGGCAGAGGGTGAGATAGGGAATCAAGGATAGGAAAAAAGGCAAAATAAACAGAAAACAAGAAATGGAAAATGATTTGTTGACAATAACACATATGTGATGTGCTTGATTGAGCCAATATACAGTGTATTCTCAATGGAAAAATCTCATTTTGTATGCTACAATGATGTATGGTGAATGAATATAAATAAAGAAAGAAAAAAATATAAAAACAAAAAGAATTATTAATTTTATTTGATCTATTATTACTATGGTTTTATTTGCTGTAGAGCATATGTGCTCAGCATAGAGTGACAGAGAGAGAGAGAGAGAGAGAGAGAGAGGAAGAAAACAAGTCATCAGGTTGAGACTCAAACTGTGATCAGCCATATGGATGTCAAGAACCTTAACCACACATCTCCTGCTGGCCCGTATTTATTTATTTATTTAGAAAAAGATTTTTGTAATAGGGCATGTGTGATCACCAGAGTCATAGAGAAAGTGAGAAACATCCCCCAGGAAGGATTGTCACACTATAGTCCCTTCTTTTTCATTCTCCTCTCAAGGTTTTGAGCATGTACACATACAAGACTGGTGTGAGATTTAAGCTGCTGGGTCCAGGACTTGAACCACAGTTGGTCATGTGGGTGTCCAGTGCCTAACCATATGACACCTGTGGGTCCAACTTTTGTGAATTTCAACACTATTAGAAACCCCAAATCTCAACAGCAGTCTTGTGATATAAGCATTTTGGCATCTCTTTGTCACAACATTACAAAACTTATTGTCTCAGAGTGGAGTTTTACCTAAAGTTTTACTTGGCCTGTATGAAATCATGAAGTCTAGGGAATGAAAACAGTTCAAAACATGTTTTACCCAAGGTTTTTTTTTTTTTTATCCAAAATGGTGGGTGACAGGTGCAGAGCCACAGGGCAGGGAAATCCCCAGAGCTCCTGGAGGGACTTAAGTGAAACAGTAAAAAGACAGGAAAGCCAGAGCTGCTCCGATTAAGAGTCAATTTCAGCACCACAGCTCCTGTGGAAATACCATTTTGAATGCTTCTAGCTATGTCCTTATCTGTCTTATTAGTCTGGCACACACTTTGTACAGGTAGAATTAAGACTGTGGAAGTGAGAATCCTCTGTGCCCTCCACAGAGTTGCCTCTCCCAACAGAGGGCTGAGATTGCAGACACAATCCAGTTCCATCTCCTTCTCAGCTCCCACACATAGGGCTTTTTATCTGTGTTGTGTCAGCTCAGACATGGCATTACTTTTGATTAGTGTCTTGCTACTTCTGCAGCCTTTACAAACGGCATGTGAGATGGAATATATGAGCTGTCTTAGATACCTAAAGCCAAGTGTCTACAAGGATGGAGACCTGATACTGGGTGGGTTTTCCCCTTTTTATATCTCGGAAATACAATCTATAGATAAAGGAAGTTTTCTAACAATGCCAATTCAAGAAGTGTTAAATAATTGGTAAGTTGTTGGTTACATGTATGTGAAAATCTGTTTATAACTGTAATAATGTAGGTGGCATATATACCTGTGTGTGTGATTAATCCCACTTGAGAATCAGCAAGTGTGCACAGAAAAGACAGACGTGCAGTATTCTGAACTCAAGGTCTTCTGCCTTTTTATACTTCTATTATCTTTCTCTTTCTTATTTTCAAAGTTTCTCCATTTCTTCCAAGAGAGAAGCGAGAAATTAATATAATGTGCTGTCCACTCCATCAGCACTATCCTATATTCAGTCTTTGGGAGGCTCAGAATGAGTGAAATTGTTGGGACCTCAGTCCTTTTAGCACCAAGACCTGTGTACTGAGGCCCACATGCATATTGAGACACCAATCCACTGACATAAAGTTAATGTGAGCATCAAGGTGCTGAATCTCGGTGCTCACTGCTGACTAGGGGATTGTAGCATTGTACTTTTTAGAAATGCAATGGATGTCTAAAGGCCACCACCATATATAAATCAGGAAGAATGGCCACACTGCCATCCCTTCTATATTCTCTTCTCAAAATTTTGAACATGGATGGACATGTGCCCAGAATAATTTTCAAGCTGCCAGGCCCGGGACTTATACCTTGGTCAGGCATATAAAAATTAAGTGCCTTAACCACCATGTCACCTGCTGGGCTCTTGATATATTTTATAGCAGAGTAAAAAATGCTTCCTTTAAAGCCTCAAAATATATATGGGAAAGTGTGGCCATAAGATTTTTGAATTAGTGCAGGAATATTAGGTCCAAATCTGAATATAACAAGGACAAGTAGTTATTTATACCCAAAGAAAAAGGTGGGAGTAATTAGATAGAAAATTATTAAGTGATAACATTATACTTAATGAAGATTCTGGCCAAATCCACTTACATGGATTATATGACAATGTGCACATAGTACCGGGAAAACTTTCTGACATGTGATTAAATTTTAACAATCATGGGCCAGCCAGTGGCATAGTGGCTAAGCCATTATACTGTATCACATGGTCACGGTTTGAGTTGCAGACCCAGCAGCTTGAAACTCACTGTTCATGCTCCATACATACTGGTTTCATTCTGATTTTAGCTCCACAAAAGAGAGGCATAAATTCCTCTGAGACTAGAAATGAGGACACAATGAACATTTACCAGACCACAGAAAGCAAAACCACAGTTATACTTTTATGCAGAGCTCACCTTCTATCTACCTAGAGTGAGATCTAACTCCTAACTCAGCATGGAGGTTAAAGGCACCTGGTTCCCATATAGCTGACTACATGGTTTGAGTACTGAATAAAGTGACCTGAAAACATGCCAAATGGATGCATGTCTGTCTGATAAATAATCCCAAGTGTAGAATAAAGGATAAGGGATGGTGGCATGATCATTTTCTTTTCCCTCTCACTGTGTGTCTCTTTCTCCAGCAATTGTGTGCAAGCTAAGGCAAAAACATCTTAGGAAAAATAAAATGAAAATTATGAATATTTAAAGTTGAAATTTAAGAAATGAAGACCAAAATAATTTAATTGAGAATGAAGAGTTAAAGACATTACATAATAATAATTTTAAAAGAAAAAAAGGGATGTAGTTTTAAAATTTCAAAATGTAGTTTTGGCTAATATTCATTAAAACCTAAGTATTTCCAGGTAGAAAATGAACAATTATAAAGACCAATTAACTGCAGAGAAAAATGTTTTTTACAAACTGGTAAAAAGACTTGATATAGTCAATAATTAGCTAGAAGATCTGAATTAAACATTTTTAACAAAAACAAATTTAACAGCACTTATTTTCATACAGTTGATTTAGTAGTGTATAAACTATAGGAAAAGTCACCAAAAGTATCTAAAATGTGCTAAATGGTTGAAAAGTTGACAGGCCATATTTTTTTCTTTAAATAATTATTTATTTAATTTAATTTATTATTATTTTTGTTTTGATTTTGTTATAGGGCACATGTACTCACCAGAACAAGAGAATGAGATAGAGAGGGGAATTGAGATAGCAAGTCATCAGGTCTGTGACTTGAACCATAGTTAGCCTATTTCAAAGTCTAGTGCCTTAACTACCATGCCCCCTGCTCGCCCCACCAGATGCTATTTTGAGGTTCCAGGCATAGGGGAAATATGAAATGCTTCAATAATTGTTTATGGACCTACATAGAAACAAGATATCATGTGGGATACATTCATTTCTACAAGGGTTACGAAGGTAAGTGTAAGCATGGATAATATAACTGATAATTGAGTACTTTTCAATTTAATCATGCCAAGGGGGTATGATATTAATGTTCCCCTCAAAAAAATACAAACTATTTCAGGTGATAAACATGCTAACTATCTTAGACCAATTGTTCCATGTTTTATTTAAAAATACTAAAGTACTTTGTATTTTAAAAGAATACATATCTATAATTTGCCTATATGTACATATATATGTATTTGTATACATATATATACATGTATATATATATACATTTTTGAAATGTATAAAAAATAGTGAATGTGTGCACTCCTCATTCGTATCCTTAAAAAAAGTTGGTTTCCTCCCCATACAAAATGATGCTCCTTCAAAATTACCTCTGTTTAGGTGACAGTGGCTTCATCCGGCTAAATGAATCCTCATCTCACTCGTGAGGTCCTCAAAACCTCACTTCATTGTTTGGAAACAAGTTGTTTATGTAGAGAGAAAAACATTTTGAGGTCTTCTAGAGCATTGGGAACATCATTCACACCAGCTCCATGTATTGGTGCAGGAGAATCTCTGAATGGCAGCCTAGGCTTAAACTTGTATGTCTTGTGGCTTGGTTGAAGAGTTTGCCCTGAATCCCATGACTTGACTGTATTTTCTAATGCTGTTCCCTCTGTTTAGGTTCACATGGAAGAACTACCAATATGTATTGGCCTTTTACTTTGCCATTGAGGAGGTCAATAAGAGCCCCCATTTGCTATCCAACATTTCCTTGGGTTATAATTTCTACGATGCATTTCCCAGCAACAGAAAAACTTTAGAAAATGCTCTGTTTTTGCTCTCTGGAGGGAATCACATGCTGCCAAACTACAATTGCCAAACACAGAAACAACCTGTTGCCATCATTGCAGGAAACATGCCAACCTTTTCAGCCCAAGTTGGAACTCTTTTGGAGCTCTACAAAAACCCACAGGTAACTGGTTGTCAGGTTGGGGAATTGCCGGGAACCAGCCTCGGCGTGAGTGGGTTATCTCCACGAAGGCGGCAAAGGTGAACAGAAGACAGAGGCCTCAATGCCTTTTCATGCACATCCTATGCCAGACACCCCTCAGAGGTCGCCCTCTGAGGAGTGACAACTGCTAGGAATTATTGTGCCTTTTTATTGAAAATGTGTTACATACAAGTAAATGGGAGAGGGGCTAGTGTTTCAATTAACAATTGTAGGTGGGTCTCCATGGAATGCAGTTTTGGGAAAGTGGTTCCGGAAAGCAGAGATGATTATCAGCTGATGCGGCGTAGCAGCCATCTTGTGATTACTGGGAATGGTGCTGAGAAAAGAAAATCTCAAGAATAGATATTAGTTCTTACGGATCTTAATAAAGAATGATACTTATACAGTTTTGTAGGGATCTATAACTTAATTTGAGGAATCCTAATATATTTATCTATTTCACTTGGAGAGGGTGGAGGTGTCCTGGGCCAGCTTTGCCTAATCCTATTTTAGGTAAAGAAAGGATTAAGTTTACCTTGAATGTATTTTGAAGGGCCTTCCAAAGGTCAAGATTACTTCTGCCTAGAAAGAACTTCAGCCCACCCTCTATTGTGACCATGGAGGTAAAGCATTGTAATTAATAGTAAGTGATTAGAGCAAAGGGGAGCGGTCGGTCGGGGGACTTCCTGGAAGATTTTATCGTACAGTCAGGATGTATAAGAGAGCTATGTAATTCTTTTATAGTAGTATATTGGGGAGCCAGAGGGGGGTCGCTTCCCAGTAAGGCTGCCACAGTTTCTGGAGCAAATAGCAAACAGCCTTGCTGACATGCTAAGTGACCCAAGCTTTGTTCCAAGGTCGGGGGGCACACAACAGTGGTCTTGCTATCATGTTGATCTGACTGGAAGTGGAGCTCAAAGGTCAGGGGGGCTCAGACAGATCCTGGGGCCTCGCCAGGTTGGACTCCTCCAGGGAATGAAAGTTGGATAACTCTTAATACTATCCTCTGTGGGCAAAGAAAATGTGGAAGCTAGATTTACATAATCCTGAAGTCCCTCAATACCTCTCTTGGTTGATTAGACACTATTTGCTTAAACGAGGGAAAAGGTACAGGGAATTTTTTAATTTTTTAATAAAGTTGCTGAAAGTACAAGAGGAGAAAGAAAGAAAAAGAGCAATGTTGGGTCAGCTGGTAACATGGTGGTTAATGAGGCTGAATTCCACATGGTTTGTGCATTGTTCAAATTTTAATCCAGGTGGCTTAAAGAACACATGTCATGTGTGCTTGTAGGTCCCAAATCCCAACAATAGAAAAGTTTAGGAGAAGGTATTTTGGCATGGCTGTTACTTATGAGGGGTTATTTTTCACTTTCCCTCTGTTTCTCTGTGGCAAGCACACATGATTCAATTTCCTCTCTAACAAAAATAAGTAGAGAAGTGAAATCTCTTCGATTTCATCAAAATTTCTGTCCATGGCCGTTATATTCAACCCCCTCTGATGGGAATATTGAAGACCAACTTAAATATTTCTCCTAAATAGTGTGCAGCAAATAGAGATCTACCTCATCTCAGGAGAGGACAGTATCAGCGGGCCTTCAGAGGTCAATTAGATACAAAGATATAAAAACTTCCATTCATTATGTCATTGAACAAAGAAAGAACATTCCAGCACTGAGAGCCTCTAAATTGGGTATGGCTTAGTTATACTAGCTGAGGTTTCCAGTTCTCTCTTCCCTTCCTTACATCCATGCAGGTGAATGTCTTCAAAACACTTCCAGTTACTCTCCACATAGCAACTCTACACCTCACATATTCTTCCAGATAAACCATGTAATAAAAGTTTCAGGAGATAATACTAGAAAACACAGACTTAGCTTATGAAAATCCTGTTCTGAAAAAAATACATTTAAAAATATCAGACAGGCCTAGTAGTTATGTTTTAAGAAAATATAGGTGATGCTATAGTGATAAATCACAGTATCAAAAAACCAATATTTTTCAGAGTTGCTATTTTAATCCTTCGTTTCTAGGAAAGGAAGTCTCCGGTTCACATGTCACATGAGCTCAGGATGGCAGAATCACCAACATCTTGCTGCACCATTTTTATAAATATATGCATCCCCCTCAGTTCCCATTGTAAATATTGAAACAAGTAGTGAACCTTATATTTTTTCTCATATGTTCTGGCCTGGAGTGATACTGTTATTTGGATTAGTAACGTATTCTTTCTCAAAAGAAATGACACTGTAAACTAGTCTTCTGATGTTCATAATGACAGAATTTTGTAATTTCCATAGCATGCATTCTCTTCACTCAATATACCATCCTATGATCTTATTAGGTGAAGTATTATCTCCTCCCCATTTAAGTGGGACAATCTGAAATTGCACTATGGTCAGAATTAGGTTATTTCTTTTCTTATTCAGGTCACATATGGTCCTTTTGATCCCATCCTAAGTGATAAAGAACAATTTCCATCAGTTTATCAGATGGCCACCAAGGACAGCTCTCTGACACATGGAATCATCTGCTTGTTGCTGCATTTTGGCTGGACGTGGGTGGCACTCTATGTATCTGATGATATGCAAGGGGAGCAGTTCCTTCAGGATCTAAAGGCAAAGATGATAGAAAAGGTATCTGTGTGGCCTTTACAGAAAAGCTCCCTGCCACAAAAGGTGTCTTTTTTGCACGTGACTTAACTGTTAGGACGAGGATCAGAGTTTCATCTGCAAATGTGTATATAATACATGGTGATGAAGGGAGTGTCTGGAACCTAGTATGGGTAAAAGAATTCTATTTAATTTTGGGAAAGGTATGGATCATGAGAAATCTCTACTCCCCACAGTGGAATCATATTTTTACTGCTTTTAAGAAGATTCCATACGTTTTCCATGGAAGTCTGTTATTTTTGAACAAGAAAAGGAAAATTCCTGGCTTTAAACAATTTCTCAAGACAGTGAACCCTTCCCAGTACCCAGAAGATTTTTACTTCAGTAAACTCTGGGCCCACTTTTTTCTATGCTCACTTGCTGAATCACTATGTGGCAAAATTGGAAAGTGCCCACCAAATTCTTCCTTAGAGTTTCTGCAGTCTAATTTGGATATAATGACTGTGTCTGACTCCAGCTTTTTTATTTATCATGCTGTGCATGTGGTGGCCCAGTTCTTTATAAGATGCTTTTGCATAAAACAGAAATGGGATCTCCAGGAGATGCAGACCAGCCTATTCTTCCCTGGCAGGTAAACACCATTCATAAGCATAGAATATTTGAAGATATTTCCTCTTTTTTTAAAAATTCTTCTATCATAGGACACATGCACTAATCGAAGAGTGAAAATAAGAAGGAAAGTGTAACATGACCCCCCAGAGGGTATGGCCACACTGTAATTCCTTCTCCTCCATTCTCTTCCTGTGGTTCTGGGCACCCATACATACAGGTCTGTGTGCTTTTCAAGCTTCCAAATCTGGTACTAACTCCATGGTTAGCCATGAGGGAGTCCACATTCACTCCCACACCACCTACTGACCCATGGAGGTTTCTTTAAAGAGAGATTTTGTTTTGAGAGGTTTTTGCTATAGGGCACATGTGCTCACCAAAAAGACAGAGAGAGACAAAGAGAGAAAGGAAAAAATTACCTCCCAGGGGAGATGTCCATACTGCAATCCCCTCTCCTCCATTCTCCTCTCTGGATCTTGGGCATGCACACACACATGCCAGGAGTGAGTTTAAGCCACTGGGTCTAGGACTCAAACCGTGGTCGACTACGTGGGAGTCCAGCGACATAGCCATTACACCAAGTGCTGGTCGCAAGAGAGATTTTTGATATAGGACATGTGCATTGGCCAGAGAGACAGAGAGGGACAGAGAGACATACAGTGAGAAATCACCCCCAGAGGAGATAGCCACACCACAATCCCTTCTCCTCCATTCTCCGCTCTGGATCTTGGGCATGCACACACACACACACTCACACATGCCTGGAGTGAGTTTTAAGCCTCCAAGTTCAGGATGCAAATTCTAGTTGACTAAATGGTAGTCCAGCTACGTAATCAGCACCAGCAATTTTAGGTTTTGTGTTTTTTTTGTTTTGTTTTTGTTTTTGTTTTTGTTTTTGTTTTTGTTTTTTGAGAGATTTTTGCTATAGGGTGCATGCACTCGCCAGAAAAACAGAGAGACAGAGAGACAGAAAGCGAGAAATCACCCCCAGAGGAGATAGCCACACCACAATCCCTTCTCCTCCATTATCCCCTCGGGATCTTGGGCATGCACGCACATGAGACCAGCGTGAGTATAAGCCACCGGGTCTGGGACTTGAACCATGATCAATTACATGGAAGATCAGTGACATAGCCATTAGGCTAACTGCTGGTCCTACTTTTCCTCTCTTTTGCTCTCTTTTTGATAATTACATAAGTCCCAGAGTAAATCTTAAAAAAAGTAATAATAATTAATAAAAAGAATTAGTAATTTTAAAAATACACACTAAATTCAAAACTTTCATATGAAATATCTTTTTCAAAATGGACAAATATATTAGACAAATATGTTGGCAAAACAAGTAAATAAAATATACGTACATACAAATAAACATGAAAAGTTTATAGTTTCTATCTGATTTTCACTTGTACTAATAAGAATAAATTTGAATTACACTTTGAGCATGTTTGAAGTTGACTCAGGGAAAAGTAAGTCATTTTGTCAAGATGGTTATGTAGATGTGGCATGATGCTATTCTAGTAATGAAAAGACTGAAAGAATAGTTGTATAAACAATAATAGCTAATTATTTTCTTCAAAATAATATCATCAATTCAAAAGTTAGGAGACTAACATGGTTTATGAAAAATCTCTTGAGTGGGACCAGCAAATGGCATGTTGATTAAGTCACTAAACACTCACATGGCCAATCATGGCTCTAATCCTGGGTCTTCTTTCATGAGCTTATGTGCCCTATAGCCAATTAAAATATATTGATAATATATAAAATTAAATAACTAATTCTGTTTTTTTTTTTTTGAGATGTTTTTGCTATAGGGCGCATGCGCTAGCCACAAAGACAGAGATAGAAAGCGAGAAATCACCTCTCCCCCTCCAGCCCCCACCCCCCCCCGGTGGGATGGCCATGCCGCAATCCCTTCTCCTCCATTCTCCTCTTGGGGTCTTGGGCATGTACCCAGCATGAGTTTAAGCTACCAGGTCCAAGACTTGAACCGTGGTCAACTACATGGGAGTTCAACAACATAGCCATTATGTTAACTGCTGGTCCCTAAATAAATAATTCTTAAAAACAAACAAACAAACAAACAAAAACCACTTTTGTGGGCTGGATCCATGCCCCGGTGAGTAAGGCAACTGGATATCACATGAGTTGAGTTCAAGTCCTGGAGGCCTATTCAACATTTCAGACATGAATGTATACATGCATGCCCAAAATGCAAAACATGAGAGAGAAATGAAGAGACTGCAGTCTGACCATTCTCCATGGGGAGCATTTTCACTGTTTCCTCACTCACTATCTCTCTGTCTTTTTCTGGCAAACACACATGCCCATTAGGGAAAACAAAAACACTTCTTTAGAATTTATTAATTTTAAATTTTTATTTTGTCATTAATTGTTAATTGTATTGTCACCTGACAATCACACTCTTACTGAAAGAAGTCCAAAATAAAGATAAAGAATGAAATGTATTTGTTCTCTTTTTAAAAGCTTTATTGAGGTGTAAATAGTATATACAAACTGTACATTTTTAATGTACATATTTGGATAAACGTGGAGAAAGATATATATTTTATACTATCATTAACACTATCAAGAACCCATCCATATACCGCTTTCGTAAACATCCTACAAGGGACCAGCAGGTGGTATGGTAGTAAGGACACTGGGCTTCCACATGTGAGAAATCACCCCCTTAGGAGATGGTCATGATGTAATCACTTCTCCTTCTCTCCCTCCATTTGGAATTTGGGGCAGGCACACCTATGTGTCCAGTGTTATTTTAATCATTATTTCATTTTATTTATTATTATTTTTAAAATTTGACAGAGATAGAGAAATAAAAAAGGGAACATTAGAAAGCAAGCAACCAGGTCCAAGATTTGAACTGCAGTAAGTAATGCAGGAGTCCAGCACCTTTCTACCATGCCACATTTCGTCCTATGCAGTGTTTTTTATAAACTGCTGGTATAGGACTCAAGATGCTGGTTTGGCCATGTGTGATTCAGCCACTGTAATCACACCACCTTCTAGCTCCATCTGTGCCCTTTATGAATGACCAAGATTAGACTCCAATTAGCTCAAACAAAATTTTAATAGTCTGAATTTTATGAGAGTCTATGTACAAATCAACCTCTGGGAATGATCCTAGAATTTTTCTGATGAGCAACAACCACTTTTCCATTGATTTTAGGAAGAAAGAAAAAAGAGCTCATATCACATGAGCTTCGAGCAGGTGACCACTCAAACCAAATTCAACTCCTACAAAGAAGTAAATTTAAGGGTAGGGATATTAAAATAGGGTTACTTGATAAATATGGACCAACCACCTCTACATTAAATGCAATCCTAATTTTTAAACCCTGTCTTTAATATAGCTTCATCCATTTCTGAGGAAAAGCCAACTGACAAAGAGCATTGGGTACAACATGCTCTTGGATGAAGAAAAAAATACAATACAGTATGATATCCACAACCTTGTGAGATTTGCTAACAGCTGGCTGTTAGTTAAAGTAGGAGATTTTGTCTACAGGAACACCCATGATCATGGCTTGGTCATCAATGAAGAGGTGATAAACTGGCCTGTTAAATTCAAAGAGGTACAATGTCATTTCAATATAAAATACATGTAGAGATGGGGACAGCAAGTTACACAGTACTTATGTCACTGGAATCCCACATCATCAACTGCAGTTTGAGTCCTGGGCCCGGTGGCTTGAAATTCACACTGATGCATGTGCGTATGTGTCCAAGATTCCAGTAGGAGAACGAAGGAGAAGGGATTGCAGCATGGCCATTTTTTTTACTTTTTACTTTTATTTTTCACAAGCGATGATTTTTTTTACTTTTCCTCTCACTGTCTCTCTCTATCTCTCTTTCATGTGTACACACACCTTAAGACAAAAATCTTTAAAAGAAAAAAACAAAAAAATTAAAATATATACAGAGGTATCTGAACAGACTTTTGAAATTAAATTGTGTGACTGATTTCATTCAGTAGTAAGTTTGATTTTTATAGGACCAGCAGGTGTCATCATACTGAAGGCACTGGATTCTGACATGGTCAACCGTGGTTTGACTTCTGGACCTGGTGGCTTGAAACTCATGCCTGGCATATGTGTGCATGTACATGCCCAAATCTGTAGAGCAAAATGAAGAAGTGATGATGGTGGGGCCACCCCTGTGAAGATTAATTTCTCACTTATTATCTCTCTGTTCCTGTCTCTCTCTGGAAAACATACACAAACTATGCAAAATTTAAAGAAAAGTGAATTAAACTCTTGTGTCAGTGAAAATATAAAAAAAAGCAAAATTTGCCTTTTACATCCATACTTTGTAGTATTCAACTTTTCTTATGTACACTCTTTATTTTTTTGTTTTGTTTTGTTTTGTTTTGTTTCGAGGGGCACATGCATTCGCCAGAAAGACAGAGAGAGACAGAGAGAAAGAAAATGAAAAATCAGCCCCAGGGGGGATGGCCATGCCTCAATTCCTTCTCCTCCAGTCTCCTCTTGGGATCTTGGGCACACATGCACACCTGCGTGGCATGAGTTTAAGCCACTGGGTCCAGGACTCGAACCACAGTCAACTACTTGGGAGTTCAGTGACATAGCTGTTACTCCAACTGCTGGTCCTGTACATTTTAAACTATAGAAAAACTTCTGATTTTTATTAACTGATTTGCTATTATATGTTTGTTCAAGCAGCAGTCTAATGAATAATATCAGTAAAGTGATATATATGTATAGAGAATTGAACATAGCTTAATAAAAGAAATATTTTCTGAGAATATATTTATAACTGTTTTGCTTTTTGTTTTAGGGTACATGAGCTCACCAGAGAGACAGAAAGTAAGAAATCATCCTGCGGGGAGATGGTCCTGCCATAATCCCTTCTTCTCCATACACACACAAATTTTGGATTTTGGGATTTTGGACACACACACAAATTCACCTGGTCTGTCTCAAGCTGCCTGGTCTGAGACCCAAAAAGGGTTTAGCCATGTGGAAGTCCAGTGATGTAACCACTATGCAATCTATTGGTCCCTGAGAAATGCATTTTTCAGAATTTTGTCCTTGTGTGAACATCATAGATTGCACTTGCACAACCTTCGATAATATTGCACACAGCACATGGATTTCTTATGGCCTAACCTATTATTTTATGGTACCACTATCATGTATGCTGTTTATTATTTACTGAAATGTCTTATGCCTTTATGGATCACATGACTCATATATATGTGTATGTGTATGTATTAAAAATCCCTCTCTGTCCTGAAACCCTTTATTATTTGTGAACCAAGTCCCTCTTACATTTTAGTATACTGTAAAAATAAGTAGATTATACAGTAATATACCATTTATGTTTTTGAAGATACCATTCGCATTTTCTCTTGTCATTTTACAAACCATTCTTATTTTTTCAGTAATTATTTATTTAATTTATTATCTATTCTTCTGTTTTTTTCTTCTGCTTCTGTTGCTGCTACTGCTTCTTCAACTTGACCAGAGACTGACAGAGAGAGAGCGTGAGTGTGAAAGCAAGCCACTGGGTTCAGGACTTGAACCATGTGAGTCTTGTGCCTTAACCACTATAGCACCTTCCAGCCCTTGTATACCCCTCTTTATTGTACTAAACGTTTCCAAAAGACTATATTCTCAGGCAATTACATGTTGCAGAATATTTATATCTGTTTTTCACATGTACTGTGTTAATATATGGAAAGCAGTGCTCAACTGGTCTCAGAACTCACAAATGGATTAATCACACTTTCATCATGTATCTGTTGGCCCATGAATTTCAAGTTAGCTTTTTATTGTGTACCTATATATCACATTATTAATATAAAAATCCAGAATCTAAAATTTTCTACCCAACTAGATATGAGAATATAATATAAATATTCTCATTAACACAGCTTTTCAGAGTCTTTACCATGTAAAACCTGCATTGAAATGGTTTTGAGTGAAATGATTGCATAAGACAAGAGAATGATTAAGGAATATTTTTAGTCATGTATTGGATAAAGTAATTAAGTACCTTGGAAACATCCAGTAAATACACAAAGGGGACTGGGAGGTGGTATAGTGGCTAAAGCACTGGACTCCCACATAGCTGATTACATTTCGAGTCCCAGAAATGATGGCTTGCTTTCTCACTTTTCGTTCTCTCTCTTGCTGTCTGTGTCTTTATGGTCAAATTTTTAAAATAACAATAAATTAAATTAAGTAATTATTTTTAAAAATAATAAAACATAAAGAAGAAAGCTAAGTATACTAGATCTTAATTAGAAGTCTCACTATGGGGGGGGTAGTATAGTGGTTAAGGCTTCCCACATGGCTGATTGCAGTTTGAGTCAGCCCTGAACCTGGAGGCTTGAAAGTCACACCCAGCATAGGTGTATCTATGCCAAAATTTTTGAAAGGAAAATAAAGATGGGATTTTGGTGTAGCAATCCCCTCAGGGGGTGATTTCACTCTTTCTCTCTCTGTCTCACTGTCTCTCTAGCAAGCACATGCACCTTATAGCTGAAACCCTTCTTTGAAAAAAAAAAAGAAAAAGAAATCTCTGTACATATTAAAGGATAAACAGTGATAAACTACTTAAGAACAACATTTTCTTTGAGGTGAAGAGAAAATAGAGCATCCCATCAAGCAGCTCATAACATACTAGATAATGACTAATGATTCTCTTTTCTGCTCAGACTCCTGAATCTGTGTGGAGCCAAAGCTGTGTTCCTGGATTCCAAAAAATTCGCCAAGAAGGAAGACCTGTTTGCTGCTTTATTTGTGTTTCTTGCCCGGAATCAGATATTTCAAATCAAACAAGTATGAAATAAATAATTACATTGTTAATCCCTAGTATTGCTCAATAAAAGTTAAACTATTACTATTGGAAATAAAACATGTGGGGACCAGCAGTTAGCGTATTGACTTTGTCGCTGTACTCCCATGTAGCTGACTGCAAGTTCAAGTCCCAGACCCGGTAGCTCAAACTCATACCAGGCACATGTGTGTGCGTGCCCAAGATCCTGAGAGGAGAATGGAGGAGAAGGGATTGCAGTGTGGCCTTCCCCCCCTGGGGGGGGGGGGTGTGATTTCTTGCCTTCTGTCTTTCTGTCTCTCTCTTTCTGGCAAGTGCACATGCTCTATAGCAAAAACTTTTCCATAAAAAAAAAGAAATCAAACATGTGGGACAGCAGGTGAAATTATGGTGAAGACACTGTCCCATGTGGGCAATCATGGCTAAATTTCCAATTCTGAGGTTTGAAGGTCACACCAGGCATATGTTCGTGCATGTTCAAAATCCTGAGAGGAGAAAAGAGAAGAGATTGTGGCATGGCCATCCCCCCAGGGGGTGATTTCTTAATTTCTGTCTGTCTTTCTTGCAAGTACATGTGTTCTATAGCAAAAATCTCACACACACACATGAATAGAAATGAAACATAGAACATCATTATTTTTAATTCACATGCTCATATTTTTGATATTTTTACTTTATACACACTATTCTACCCTATTATGTTTTCTGGCCATGCTCATTCTATTAGGCTCAATTGCGAAACTATTTCCATCAGACACCCTTACAGTTTGGTGCTGGGTGAGACAGTGTCAATCTTAGATTTCATACTGGACCACATTAGTCATAAAATGAAAGGGGCATCATCATTTAAGTTACCTGTGGATGCCTTAAACTTTCACTCTGACTTTTATTCCCAGATGATAAGCCAAAAATAATTACAGATAAATCATTAAGAAAATGTTTTATAAATTTTACAACCAATCTGTACTTAAGTACCAAGAATTGACTTATATCAAAATACCACACTCAAAATATATTGTAGGAAGATAAAAAAAAAACACAGTTTAAAAATTAAAGACTCAATATTCTAATACATTTGATATTTGGGCATCTCAAAATTTGCTGTCATACAAAATATGCTACCAAGTAATTATCAAAATAAAACACGGTGTTGTCAAATATGAAATATGGAAAGTTATAAGAAATCACGCTTCCGTATTTCCAATACAAAGAAGTAAATATGGTTCGGAATTTTCTATTATGCAATTCCAGAGATTCTAATAGTAGAAATCATTTTATTTTCATCACTAGTAAAAATAAATATTTACAGATTATAACATGCAAAAAAAATAATTTTTTGAAGGAATTGAAAAACTAAATAAGTGTACAAAACAAGAAACAAAAATAGAAGTATGAAGCAAGTCCATATCTGGTGCTTAAGGGGGCAGTTTCCCACATGACCCAAATTGTTACATGGCTTTGAAAATACACGAGGAGTTTGTATATTGTGTAAAATCATGATAAGAGGAAAAAATGGTGCTGAGGGGATTGTGGTATGACCATTTCAATGAGGTGGTGCTGTCTTTCTTTCTTTCTTTTTATGTGTGTATATCTCTCTAGTAAGTGAATGTGTCCTCTTGAAAATTAGTAAAAAAGAAAAAGAAAAATTGATGCCAGCAGCTGGCATGGTTGTCAAGGTGCTGGAGTACTAAATGACCAATTGTGGTTAGAGTCCTAGACTTGATGGCTTTCTTTCTCACTTTCCTTCTCTCTGTGTGTCTCTGTCTCTCTTGGTGAGTGCACATGGTCCATAGGAAATTTTTAAAAATAATAGTAAATAAAATTAAATAAAAAATTTTAAAAAAATAAAAAGGAAAAAAAATGAATAGAGATAGAAAGGATTAGGGATGCAGAATAAAACACACATATATGCAGTTGCCAAACATAGTCCTGAGAAAGAAGCCAAGAATATCTGCTAAATCATGTCTTAGAAAGAAGTTGTGTAAGAAAACACCATGATTGAAAAAGTTTTTATTTAATTTTATTAATTATTATTATTAAATTTTTCTACAGTTCATGTACACTAATAAGACAGAGATAAGAAAGAGAGAAAGAGAAAGGAAAAGTGAGAAAGCAAATCACCAGGTCTGAGACTCAAGCTGCAATAAATCCTGTGGGAGTCTATGATCTTAACTTCCATGCACCATTCTAATTCTTAGAGAAAATACTGGGTTGTTGGAAAAGTTATGACATATTTTTTCCATGAAAAAATGTGTAATGATTTTTCTGACAACCCAATACTGTTGCCTCAGTATTACCATAAATAAATAAATACTTTAGAAAAAATTTATTACAGCAGATATTTTTATTTAAAAAAATGTAATTGAAACACAAACATTCCTGTTCATTTATATGATCTTCCTGATTGCTTTCCTGCTACATAACAGTAGACATGAATAGTTGCAACAGAGAATTTTTTATGTATAAAGGCAAAAAAATACTACAAGTCTTAAAAAAATTAACAAACCATGCTTTCAGATGTATATACATGAACACTTCAAAAAGAACACTCCGTCCTTCTATTATATAATTAAAATACCAATTTTTCAAAAAATAATTCTAAAGGAGCAATTGAATTCATTTAAGATTTTAATGTTTTAAATTAAACTGTTTTCACATTTACATATTTATGATAATATTGATGGAAAAATTTAAGTGTACAATGAGAAAAGTACACAAAGTGACATATTAGATACAAAAAAAAATCAGTAGAAATTAGGAAAGAGAGAAAATTTAGGATACTCTAGAAGAACAAAGTAAAATTATATTTCTCTGAATATTAATAAGAATACTATTCATTTCTATTGTGATGAACAAATATGAGAAGCCTTGGAAATATAAGGTTCATTATAATAAAATCTTAGGAGAGAGTAGAGAAGAGATTGGAGAATGAATCCTCATCCTTTGTAACATCATTGAGATCTGAAAGATGGACCATCCAAATTTGTAATATGCTGAGTCCCAGTTTCAAAGGACTTCGGTGTTATCTGCAGCTGAAAGAATTCTCCCAGTGTCATGAGTACAAATTATTAACTTGGTGTATCTTCGTATTACCTCAGATGTTACCTTTATCTGCACATAATTATATAACAGTGACCATTTCCTTCAACATGACAATCAATTTGTGAAATTGAATTGCTACATCTTTGCTTTTCCAACAGATGCAAAGCAGTGTATCCAGTGCCCAGCTCAAGAGTACCCAAACAGTGAGAGAACTCGCTGCCTCTCCAAGCATGTAATGTTCCTGGATTTTGATGATGCTTTGGGGACAACCATGGCCAGCATGGCTCTGTGCTTCTTCGTCATCACAGCTGTAGCTTTGGGGATCTTTGTGAAGCATCGAGACACTCCCATTGTCAAGGCAAACAACCAGGCTCTCAGCTTTATTCTACTCATCTCCCTCCTGCCCTGCTTCCTCTGTTCCTTGCTCTTCATTGGCCATCCTAACACAGCCACCTGTGTCCTTCAACAAGTAACATTTGGCCTTGTGTTCACTGTGGCTGTTTCCATCATTCTAGCCAAAACAATTACTGTGATTCTGGCATTCAAGGCTATGAAACCTGGGAGAAAAATGAGGTGCTTGCTGGTATCAGGGGCTTCCAACTCTGTCATTCCCATTTGCTCCCTGATCCAAATGATTATCTGTGGAATCTGGCTGGGAACTTCTCCCCCTTTTGTTGATGTAGACTCACATTCTGAGCCCAGAAACCTCATCATTATGTGCAATAAGGGCTCAATCACTGCCTTCTACTGTGTCCTGGGCTACCTGGGGTTCTTGGCTCTGGGGAGCTTCACTGTGGCTTTCCTGGCCAGGAACCTGCCTGACACATTCAATGAAGCCAAGTTCCTCACATTCAGCATGCTGGTGTTCTGCAGTGTCTGGGTCACATTTGTCCCTGTCTATCACAGCACCAAGGGGAAGTTCATGGTGGCCGTGAAGGTCTTCTCCATTTTGGCCTCCAGTGCAGGGCTCCTAGGCTGCATCTTTGCCCCCAAGTGCTACATTATTCTGTTAAGGCCTGATAAGAACTCTTGGAAAGCTTTAAAAAACAGAAGGGGTTTCAAATAAAATATAAAGTTCTATGTCTTAAGCCTCTATCGCAATTTTAGGGTTTTGAGCCAAAAGTGTACTGTTTTTATATTCTCATAGTATAAAGTGACTGAAAATGACTGACATCTTAAATTCATTTTTTGAAATAATTATTGTATATATCTAATCTTTGGCAGCTATTAAATCTTCAATTATGAATGGTATCTTAGATTAATGGCTTTTTTTTTACATTGTGGGTATTGGTTAATAGCTAAATTTTATTAGTTATTTATTAGTTATTTATTTTGTTCTCAAAGAAAACTTTTTACTTCTGTATAGTTAGGGATAGTGTCTATTTTTCCATATGAGGTTTATTGATTGTATCTTCTCTCTCTGTTCTAGGAAGGTCTATCTAAAGTTTAGCCAGTTTCTTGATGTTGTTAAAAAAAAAACTAGCTAATAGTTACATTTTTTCTCTGCATGGTTCACACATCTTTATTTATATCCATTCTAATTTAATATCTTTGTTTCTGCTAGCATTTAGTTTACTTTGCCCTTATTTTTGGAACTTCTCGATGTGTCATAGTGTTGATGTGATGTCTTTCATCTTTTTTTTCCATTCCAGGGAATTTTATTTTACCTTTTTCTTTTTTTTTTTGGAGACGTTTTCTCTATAGGGCACGTGCGCTCGCCAGACAGACAGAGACACAGAGATAGAAAGCGAAAAATCACCCTCCAGGGGGGATGGCCACGCCGCAATCCTTTCTCCTCCATTCTCCTCTTGGGATCTTGGGCACGCACGCACACGCGCCCGGCATGAGTTTTAAGCCACCGGGTCTGGGACGTAAACCGCTACATGGGAGTCCAGCGACATAGCCATTACGCTAACTGCTGGTTCCCAATTTTACCTTTTTCTTAAGTTAGGTTAGAACGTTGCTAAACATTTTACCTAAATGTAGAGAAACTGCCTAGAGATGCTCTGCAGAATTCAATAATTATGTAAAAAGAACAAACAAAAGACACCCATTTAAATGAACTTATTGTAGATGGCAGCATTTAAAATTGGTTGTCTCCATTCTTAAAAAGTTGTGGGGCCAGTAGGTGGCTTAGTGGTTAAGGCAGTGGATGCACATATGGTTTGCATCATAGATCTGGCACCTTGAAACTTACCCCAAAGACATGTACAAACATACCTAAAATCCTGAATTGAGAATGAAGGAGGAGAGATTGTAGTGAGACCATTCCCCTTGTGTAGGGGATGATTTTTCATATTCTGTCTCTGTCTCTCTCTCTGTTGAGTGCTCATACTTCATAGCAAATTCTTTCTCTTAAAAAAAAGTCATATAGTTGGACCAGCAGGTGGAAAATTGGTTAAAGTGCTGGACTTCCACATGATCAGCCGCAGTTCAAATTTTGGATCTAGCTGCTTGAAAATCATGCCAGGTATACATGCATGTGTGCTCAAAATCCCAGGATCGGAATGAAGAAGGAATTGTAACTTGGCCGCAAACCCTGTGGTGTGTTCTCACTTTCTCTCTCATTGTCTTTAAAAAGTACACACAACCTATTTCAAAAATCTTTAGAAAAAAAAGAAAAAGAGTGGTATAGTTGCAAGATGATTCACTGCTGATTAGCTGTTGAGTAATTTTAAGAGGAAATGATACATTTAATAAATTCCAATCCAGTAGTAAATTTTATATTTGTTAATTACAATGAAATTATTGTAAATTGACTTACTCTTTATTTAAAAATTTTCCTATAGGGCATGTGCACTCACAAGAGAGACAGAAAAACAGAGAGAAATTACCCCCCCTCGAATGATGGCCATGCCATCATCCATTTTCCTGCATGTTCATCGCTGGATCTTGGGCATGCACGCACATGCACCTGGTGTGAGTTTTAAGTCATGGGGTCCAGGACTTAAACTGCAGTTGAACACATGCAAGTCCAGTAACCTAATTTACTCTTTTGACTGAGTTCTGGTAATATTAAGCTTTTAATTTAAAAATATTAACATATTTTAGCTTTCCTACATGGAATCTATTTTACATTCCTGGGAAAAAAATAATGGGACAACTAGAGATCATGATCTCTATGCAGAGAATGTTTTACTACTTGATGACATTTCTTGGTTTAACATTTAAAATGTTAAGTTAGAAGAAGTAAATTATGTGATTTTTGATTTGCATTATGTAGAAATATTACACTGGGAGATACCAGCAGTTAGCATAATGGCTATGTTGCTGGACTCCCATGTAGTCAACTGTGATTCAAGTCCTGAATCCAGTGGCTTAAACTCATGCCAGGCTCATGTGCATGCATGCCCAAGATCTTTTTTTTTTATCTATATTATCATCATAATCTTCTTTATATTACATTGGATTACATATAGCTTTACATTGACTTCCATTGCTTTTTCAAAAGGGAATGCCATGCATGTCAGTCAATACAGAGACATCAATCTCCCCGCTTTATCATTCAATGTCTTTTCCATGCATTTCCCA
>NW_006208108.1:53535-64773 GCF_000334495.1 Tupaia belangeri chinensis | reverse complement strand
GGAGACCCCGGCCGCTGGGCCCACCGGAAGGCGGCATGCCCAAGATCTTGAGAGGAGAATGGAGGATAAGGGATTGTGGTGTGGCCATCCCCCCTGGGGGGTGATTTCTTGTTTTCTGTCTCTCTGTCCCTCTCTGTCTTTCTGGAGAGCACACGTGCACTATAGCAAAAACCTCTCAAAAAAAAAAAAACAAAAGAAAGAAAAAAATAATACGTTGGGGGACATAGAGACTCCAAATTAAAAAATAGAAACAAAAATAGTTCTGCAGATGTAGAGAATTAATAAAAAGTCACTGTTTAAATAAGAGAATTTTGGTGTCTTAATACACAATGGTAATCAGTATTACCTGTGTAGATGACTATTAAGGAATGTGCAGCATTTTCAGAATCCTTTTGTGTCTTTTTTTTTTTAAGAGGTTTTTGCCTTAGGGCACCTGTGCTTGCGAGAAAGAGACAGAGAGAGACATTGACAGTGGTGGGCAAAGTGAGAAATCATCTCTAAGAGGGAATGGCCACACCATAACCCCTCCTTCATTTTCCTCCTATGATATTGGGCATGCATGCACACACACCTCATCTGAATTTCAAGCCACTGGTCTTGACCACACTGTTGTCAGTCATGAGGGAATCCCAGCAACATAATTGCTATGCCATCTGTTGATCCATTCCCTTCTAGGTCTTTATATTCATGTTTGGTGTCCTGAAATTTATGGTCCTCCATTGAAAGGACTTTTTTTGTCTTTCTGCTTGCTTGCCCATCTCATCACCGAGTCTCACATAACTCAGATTTCTGGTTTAAGTATGCTTGCAATATTGTTCTTCCAGACACACATGAAAACTCTATACACCATAAAATATCCCTATATCAATAGACTGATTATTCCAGGTTAACAGGTGACTAAAGATGTGGAATACCTCTTCCATGAAATATTATTTTAAAATTTTCCAAATATAGAAAAAGATGAAAAAATTCAGACCCAAGGAAAACATAAGGATTTCAAATAGAATCAACATAAAAAGATTCTCCCCTTGGCACATCATAACCACATTGGTAAAAATCAAAGAAAAACAATATTCTAAAAATGGCAAGGGAGAAACTTTGAGATAGTTATAAGTTATCCCTTTAGGCTAACAGACCTCTCATCTGAAACAATGTAGGCAAAGAAATAATGGGAAGATGTATTCATAATATTAAAAGGAAATCAATTTCAACAAATACTGTATCAGGCAAGATTATCCTTAAAATGGGAAGAACGAGTAAAACTATTCTCAAACAAAAACGGAAAGATTTCACCAATATGAGGCCAGCTCTACAATAAATATTGAAGGGAGTATTGTAACAGGAACACTAAAGAGAGACAGACAAACAAAAATAAGAGAACAAAAAAGAAAAAAACCTGAGGAAATAGTTAACAAAGTGAAAGATATAAGTCTGCCAATGTTGGTAATAACATTGAATGTCAATGAATTAAGTTCTCCTATAAAATAACACAGACTTGCTGAATGGATAAAAAAATAATGGAATAAATCTATATGTTGCTTACACACCTCACTGAAAAGGACATATTAGACTGAAAGTGAAGGGCTGGAAACAAGATATTTCATGTGAATAGAAACCAAAAAAAAAGGGGGAAGTTAGCATTGTGATACTGATATCAAACAAAATAGACTTTAAGATGAAAGATGTAAGAAAAGATAAAGAAAGACATTCTGTAGTACTAAAAGGACTTCTTCACCAGGAAGATATAACATTTGTTAACATCTATGCACTCAACACTGGAGGTCCTAAATACATCAAAAAGATATTGTTAGATCTTAAGAAAGAGAAAGACTGTAACACAATATTTATTGGAGATTTTAACACCCCTCTGTGTCCTCTGGGCAGATTATCTAGACAAAAAATAAACAAAAAGATACAAGATCTAAATGATACCATACATGAAATGGATTTGACAGACATCTACAGAGTATTTCACTCAAAAAGCACAAGAAGTACATTTTTCTCACCCCCACAAGAAACATTTTTGAAGATCAACCACATGATAGGGCACAAAATGGGCCTTTAAGAATTTAAATGTAGGCGGCCGGGGGGCTTCCGCCCCTGCGCAGCCGCGCACCGGAACGGCCTGGCCCCCCTCCGGGCCGCAAGGCTGCAGCCGGCTTTTAACCACAATACAATCAAACTTAAAATCAGCTACAGAGAGAATCTTTGAAAATAGACAAACATATGGAAACTAAACAACCTACTTCTGAGTGACTGCAATTACAGAAGAAATTAAACTGAAATCAAAAGGTTTATAAAAATCAGTAATAACAAACCAACTTTTATTACCTGTATGACACAGCAAAAGCAGCCATAAGAAGGTAGTTCATAGAAATTAATGCCCACAAGAAAAAAGAACTAACAAACAAACAATCTTATGACAGATCACAGAAATCCAGAAAAACAACACCTAAAAACAAACAAACAAACAAACACAACAAAAACAACTCCAGGAGAAAAACACAATGAAGATTTGGGGAGAAATAAATGAAAGAGTGAATAAAAGAACTATACAGAAAATGAACGGAAATGAAAGAAGGTGCTTTGAAAAGATAAATAAAATTGACACAGTTTGCTAGAGTAATCAAAAAGAATAGAGAAAGGAACCAGATAAGTAAAATCAACAAAGAAATAGGTGTCATCACAATGGACATAATGGAAACAAAAAATATCAGAGAATTCTATGAATGATTATATGCCAACAAACAAGACAACCTAGATGAGATGCACAAATTTCTGGATATGTATAACTTACCAAGATTGAACCAGGAATAAAGAGAATAAGAATTTAAATGTATAAACACTATATCCAGCATCTGTTTTAACCACAATACAATCAAACTTAAAATCAGCTACAGAGAGAATCTTTGAAAATAGACAAACATATGGAAACTAAACAACCTACTTCTGAGTGACTGCAATTACAGAAGAAATTAAACTGAAATCAAAAGGTTTATAAAAATCAGTAATAACAAACCAACTTTTATTACCTGTATGACACAGCAAAAGCAGCCATAAGAAGGTAGTTCATAGAAATTAATGCCCACAAGAAAAAAGAACTAACAAACAAACAATCTTATGACAGATCACAGAAATCCAGAAAAACAACACCTAAAAACAAACAAACAAACAAACACAACAAAAACAACTCCAGGAGAAAAACACAATGAAGATTTGGGGAGAAATAAATGAAAGAGTGAATAAAAGAACTATACAGAAAATGAACGGAAATGAAAGAAGGTGCTTTGAAAAGATAAATAAAATTGACACAGTTTGCTAGAGTAATCAAAAAGAATAGAGAAAGGAACCAGATAAGTAAAATCAACAAAGAAATAGGTGTCATCACAATGGACATAATGGAAACAAAAAATATCAGAGAATTCTATGAATGATTATATGCCAACAAACAAGACAACCTAGATGAGATGCACAAATTTCTGGATATGTATAACTTACCAAGATTGAACCAGGAATAAAGAGAATAAGAATTTAAATGTATAAACACTATATCCAGCATCTGTTTTAACCACAATACAATCAAACTTAAAATCAGCTACAGAGAGAATCTTTGAAAATAGACAAACATATGGAAACTAAACAACCTACTTCTGAGTGACTGCAATTACAGAAGAAATTAAACTGAAATCAAAAGGTTTATAAAAATCAGTAATAACAAACCAACTTTTATTACCTGTATGACACAGCAAAAGCAGCCATAAGAAGGTAGTTCATAGAAATTAATGCCCACAAGAAAAAAGAACTAACAAACAAACAATCTTATGACAGATCACAGAAATCCAGAAAAACAACACCTAAAAACAAACAAACAAACAAACACAACAAAAACAACTCCAGGAGAAAAACACAATGAAGATTTGGGGAGAAATAAATGAAAGAGTGAATAAAAGAACTATACAGAAAATGAACGGAAATGAAAGAAGGTGCTTTGAAAAGATAAATAAAATTGACACAGTTTGCTAGAGTAATCAAAAAGAATAGAGAAAGGAACCAGATAAGTAAAATCAACAAAGAAATAGGTGTCATCACAATGGACATAATGGAAACAAAAAATATCAGAGAATTCTATGAATGATTATATGCCAACAAACAAGACAACCTAGATGAGATGCACAAATTTCTGGATATGTATAACTTACCAAGATTGAACCAGGAATAAAGAGAATAAGAATTTAAATGTATAAACACTATATCCAGCATCTGTTTTATCTCTTTTTTTTATCCATTCAGCCTATTTCATTAATGAAACTGAATCAGTAATAAATAGTCTCTCAACAAAGATGAGCCCAGGGTCTTATAGTTCTACTTCTGAATTCTGAAAACTTTTAAAGAACTAACCCAAATTATTCTCAAACTATTTCCAAAAATCCAAAGGAAAGAACACTTCTAAAGCCATTCTATAAAGCCTCCATCATCCTAATTCTAAAATCAGACAAAGACAAAACAAAAAGAGAAAACTGGCTCTCAACTTCCAACCTGCCTTTCTTCTCAGCTCCTGTGCACCAGAAGCAGATAGGCAGACCAAGGCAAGAGACCACATTGGACCTGCACACCCCATTCATCTGCTCCAGGTGCTCTCTCACTCTAAACTTCAACCCCACTTTTCTTCCCAGTTCCTGTGTGGCAGAAGGAAGTGTGCAGACCAGGGCAAGAGACCATCACCTTGGACCTGTGCACCCCATTAAACTGCTCCATGTGCCCTCCTGCTCCAAGCTTCCACCCTGCCTCCTGTGTGGCAGAAGCAAATGTGTGAAGTTAGGCCACAGACTGCCTTGGATCTTCGCATACCATTAATCCTCTCCAGTTTAGACCCTGTATCTCAGTTTCAGGTGCATCTGTTCTCTAGAATCTGGGAGACATTTGGAAAATGCAGTCCCAGCAACAAAACTGCAGGTGACAGGGAAGAAATGTATACTCCATCAGATGATCAGAAATCCCATCAGACACACAAGAAACATGAGAAAACAAGAAAAGCTCTCTCCCCTAAGTGAAAATAATAATTCTTCATCATCCACAGACAGCACAATGGAACTCATAGAATAGCCAGATAAAGAATTTAGAATATTCACAGTGGCAAATCCTTAATGAGATGCAAGAGAAAAGAGACAAGAAACTCCAGAAGATGTAAGAGAAACTACAGGAAATGAGAAAGTTTTTTCCACAATTTAAATGAAGAAATAGACACCATAAAAACAAATCAAGCACAATTCTTAGAAATGAAGACAGTAATACAGGAAATCAAAACCTCCCATGAAAGTAGAAAAAGATTAGATTATGCAGGAGACAAATAAACAATAAACAAATAAACAATCTTCCCTAGGAGACAGAACGTCTGACCTAGGGAGAAAAAAAATACCACCAAGAAGATAGAAAAAAAAAACAACCAAGGACATGGCGGGTCAGGACCTGGGCGCTCCGCGGGCACTCGGCTGCCGGAGTGGTGTTAACAATGTCTGATGATGTCAGTGACGGCTCAGGCGCTGGGGACAAAGCAGAAATGACCGAGATGCCCAATAGCGCGTCTCTACCTGAAGACACAGACGTGCACTGTGATTTGGCCACGATCTCAAATGAGCCAACGCCAGTGGACCCTGGGGGGAGATGTGCTGGAAGGTGCTGCCGTTCAGGATGCAGACACTGTTGCTTCTGGGCACCCCGAGCGGCCCACAGAGACCCCGCTCAATGGAGAAGTGGCAGAGGACACACTCGCAGAGTGTATCGACTCCGTCAGCCTTGAGGCAGAACCTGGATCCGAAATTCCCCTGAAAGAACAGAGTGATCCGGCTGTGGGTTCTCTTCCACGAGAAGGAGGATGGGCAGGCTGGGGCTCCTGGGGCAAATCTCTGCTGTCCTCAGCATCAGCCACAGTGGGTCATGGGTTGACAGCTGTCAAAGAAAAAGCAGGAGCCACCTTACGGATTCACAGTGTAAATTCTGGAGCCTCCAAAGGGCCCCAACTCGATACCGAAAACGGAGTCCCTTAAGATGCAGCCCCAGATCAGAGCCCTGCAAAGAGCCCACCCACTTCTCCTTCGCCGAGCTCTGGGGGCATGCTGTCAGCCATCAGCAATGTGGTTCAGAACACAGGTAAAAGCGTCTTAACTGGAGGTCTCGATGCTCTGGAATTCATCGGCAAGAAAACTACGAATGTCCTTGCAGAAAGTGACCCCAGCTTTAAGCGGACCAAGACCCTCATGGAGAGAACCGTTTCCTTGTCTCAGATGCTGAAGGAGGCCAAAGAGAAGGAGAAGCAGAGGCTAGCACAGCAGCTGTCAGCAGAGAGAACCGCGCACTAAGGGCTGCTGTTCGACGAGTACCAAGGCCTGTCGCACCTGGAGGTCCTGGAGATCCTGTCCAATGAGAGCGAGCGCAAGGTTCAGTCCTTTTTAGCATCACTTGATGGAGAGAAGCTGGAACTCCTAAAAAGTGACCTAATTTCCATTAAAGACGTCTTCGCAGCCAAAGAATTAGAGAATGAAGAGAATCAAGAAGAACCAGGCTTAGAAAGAAAGGGAGAAGAATTCGCTAGCATGCTTACAGAGCTTCTCTTAGAATTACATGTTGCAGCCACACCTGACAAACTCAATAAGGCCATGAAGAAAGCTCATGACTAGCTGAAAGAGGACCAGCCTGTGGTGTCTGTGGATGTGGCAAAGGAGTCCGAGGGGGAGACCGAGAAAGAAGAGAAGGAAGAAAACCCTGACGATTCTCAAGAAAACAAAAAGGAAGAAAGAGCGACGAAGACTGTGGAGGAAGTTTACATGTTGTCCATTGAAAGTCTGGCGGAAGTAACAGCTCGCTGTATCGAGCAGCTTCATAAAGTAGCAGAATTAATTCTTCACGGACAAGAAGAAGAAAAAGCAACTCTGGACCAAGCGAAAGTTCTAGAAAAATTAACTACTGCAATGTGCAATGAAGTGGCCTCTTTATCAAAGAAGTTTACGAACTCTTTAACCACTGTTGGGAGCCAACAAGAAGGCCAAAGTCCTTAACCCAATGATCAATAGCATATTGTTAGAGGGCTGCAATAGCACCACGTAAGTTCAGGACGCCTTTCAGCTGCTGCTGCCATCTTGCAGGTCTCCCACATCCAGACCAGCTGTTGGAAACCACAGCCATGATGACCAGACCAGGTCGCTAGAGGACACAGCAGGCTGCATTGCTTTGATCCATGCCCTTGAAGGGGATGTTTTCTATGCATCTTTGGCCACCAATATCCATTTGAGGACACTACAAGCAATTTTGCACAGTGTTAAAAATGCCAATTTCCAGAGAGTCTGCATTTCTCCTCACGTATACGTTGTTTTTACAAATAATTGTGTTTTCTTTCTGTTAATTTAAACTTCTAAGACTTATGTTGAAAATTTCTTCTGAAATTTGTCCACAAATACGCATGTCCATTTTCCTGGTCCAGCTTGCTGTATTTAGACATTCATGGGCAGACACTAGTCTTTGTGTTTTTGGATCTTTAAGTTTCCATCTTTCAATGCACTATTCTTATAGTATTATTTTATATCAATTCTTATACCGAACGTTGTTTTGTTACACAACCGTCATGAACGAAGATAACACTACTAATAGATTTCGCCAAGTATGGTAAATGAGGAAACATCACTAGATGTTTATAGACACTCGTTCTTGCAATGAGCATTTATTGAACCTACTGTGTGCTCACAGTAAAGGAACACTAGAGATAGATATTCTGGAAAAAATTTTACAATCCTTAAAATGCTTTAAAATGTTAATACATTTTCTAAACCTTAAAAAAATGTAAGGAACAAGGTAAACTGGGTTTTAGACATTTTTAAAATGTCTTCTTTATTTTATTAGACTTTTTCACACTCCTTTAACTTTTTTATCCCCAACTTTATATAGGGGGTGAAAATGGATATGAAAAAGGGTATTGAAGAATAGTCAACACTGTCCTCTTGTGATCATCAACTGCTGATGGCATAATTACAAAGTTTGGGGGTATTCAAAGGAAGGAGATTTTGAACAGCCAAATCCCACAACTACATTTAAAAGTCCTGACAGATCACACTCATCCACTGGTGACAAATCTCGTCATCACCTCCAAAGCAACAGTGGGTTGACCAGAGAGTTGCTGACCTATAGGAGGTAGCCCGGAAGATCCTGCAGCCACCAGAGGTAATCAGCAGGCACTTCTTCACCCCCCATTCTCACAGGCGAGACTGTGATGCTCTTTCAGAACCCCATCCATGTCCCTCCGGACTCTCACAGAAGTCTTGCCCAGCAGTTCCCTCCAAGGCAAATGAGCCTGGTCGTTTTGCAAAGGTGAAAATCCTTTATTCGCATTTGCTGTTATTCCACTGATGGAATGGACTGTCGTTGTTCTGTACAGACCGGGTAGGGATGTTTTCATTTCGTCCTGTTTCTTACTAGCATTTCATGTGTCTGTGTCCTGTATTTCATTTGTATATCTCCAAACATAGCCAGATAGAAAACAGACAATGGAGTTGACATCTGAAAAACAATTCCCCGAGGAATCAATTAAAGATGGTTTCCCCCACCACCCCCAAAAAAAGAAATTTGGATAATATATGAGAAATACTAGATTCCATTAAACTTTCAAACATCTGAACAATTGGTATCCCAGAAGGTGAAGAAATTAATAAGGGCATTGTGATTCTATGAAATCCTGGAAGAAAACTTTCCAAGCCTAGCAAACATATAGACCCAAGAAATACAAAGGACCTCAAATAGAATCAATCCAAGAAAATCTTCATCATGGAACATCATTGCCAGAATGGCCAAAGACACAGACAAAGAAAAGATTCTAAAAGAGAAACATCAAGTAACTTACATTAGCCATCAGGCTAACACTGGACCTCTTGTTGGGAGCATTGCAAGCAAGAAAAGAATGGGGAAATATATTCAAAGTGCTAAATGAAAAACAATTTAAACAAAAAATATTATAACCAGCAAGATAATTCTTCATATGAAAAGTTAAAAACATGCTCAGATGAAGAAAACCTGAAAGAAATTATCAACACCAAATCATCTATTCAAGAAATTCTGAAAGCAGTACTATACCAGGAAACTAAAAATAGACAGACAGAAATAAGAGAACAAAAATCAACCAAGAAAATGGCCAACGTAACGGTAGGGACAAGTTTGGAAATATAGATTAAAACGTTGAATGTTAATGGCTCGAATTCCCCAATCAAAAGACAGATTGGCTAAATAGATTTAAAAAAAGAAGAAGTCTTTCATCTAGTTGTCTACAAGAAACCCACCTCATGGGTTGCCTCAAGAAACCTATACATAGACTAAACAAAAAGGACTCAAAAAATATATTCCATGCAAATAGAAACAAACAAACAAAAAAAAGTAGGAGTCTTGATACTGATCTCAGACAAAATACACTTTAAGGCAAAAACAATAAGTGAAAAAGAAGAGCATTATATAACAGTAAAAGTACTAATCCATCATGAAGACATAATGCTTATTAATATCTAGTCACCCAATTTAGGAGCACCCAAATATGTGAAGGAAAGACTGCTAGATCTAAAAGGAGAGATAGGGACCAGTAGTTAGCGTAATGGCTATGTCACTGGACTCCCACGTATTCAACTGTGGTTCGAGTCTCAGACTCGGTGGCTTAAAACTCACACTGGGCACGTGTATGTGCATGCCCAAGATCCTGAGAGGAGAATGGAGGAGAAGAGATTGTGGCATGGCCATCCCCCCTGGGGAGTGATTTCTTGCTTTCTGTCTCTCTCTCTCTGTTTGGCGAGTGCACGCACCCTATACCAAAAAACTCTCAAATAAAAAAAAGCCAATAAAAAGAGAGATAGACAACAACACACTAATTATTGGGGACCTCAATACCCCATTATCTCCTTTAGACAGATCAAGATAAAACATAAGCAAAGAGATTTGGGACCTAAACAATACTATAAATCAGATGGACTTGACATAACTTTCCACCCTAAAACCATAAAATATACATTTTTCTCACCCCCACGTGGTACTTTCTTAAAGACTGACCGCATAATAGGGCACAAAACAATGCTTTACAGATTCAAAGGCATAGAAACTATATACAGCATCTTCTACAACCATGATGGAATTAAACTTGATATCGATTTTAGGAAAACCCTGAAAATACACAAATACATGGAAACTAAACAATCTACTCCTAAATGAAGTTACAACTACCAGAGAGATTAAGATTGAAATCAAGATTCATGGAAACAAATGATAATGAGTGCATGAGTTTCTATAATCTTTGTGACACCCCAAAAGCAGTCATAAGAGGGAAGTTCATAGCAAGTAGTGCATATAAGAAAAAGATGAAAAGGTGATTGAATGTATAAAAAATAAATTTTAAAAAAGCTGGAAAATGGACAATTTAACATCATGCCTCGGGAATTGGTAAAACAATAAAAAAAAAATTTCAAACATGCCTGGAGAAAAGAAAGCATAAGGAGTAAAGCAGACACATTGAAACAGAAAATAAACTATGTGGAAAATAAATTAAAGCAAAAGCTGGGTTTTTTTTTAAAAGATAAACAAGGTTGGCACACCATTAGCTAAATTAAGACAAAGGCAGAAAGGAATCAGATAAATCAAAATCGTGATGAAACAAGCAGTAGTACAATGAACATAATAGAAATAGAAAACATCATTAGAGAATACTATGTACAACTATATGCCAACAAACCAGAAAACCTGAATGAGATGTACGAATTCCTGGACACATACCAAGATTGACACAGGAGGACATAAAAAGCCTGAATAGACCCATAACAATCAAGATATTGAATCAGTAATAAATAGGCTCCCAACACAGAAAAGCCCAAAATTCTACAAAACTTTTAAAGAAGTAATCTCCATTTTTTTCAAATTATCTCTAAAGTTCTAAAAGGAAAGGACCCTCCCAAAGTCATTTTATGAAGCCTTCATTACCCTCATTCCCAAAACAGATAAGGACATGAACAAATGAAAACTACAGACCAATATCTCTGATGAATATAGATACAAAAATTCTCAACAAGATATTAGCAGATCATATCCAACAACACATTAAAAAGATTATTCATCATGACCAAATGGGCTTTATTCCAGAGATGTAAGGGTGGTTCAACATACACAAAACCAGAAACTAAGTAGACCATATCAACAGAAAGATAAAAATTAAATGACCATTTCAAT
>NW_006208108.1:37148-53317 GCF_000334495.1 Tupaia belangeri chinensis | reverse complement strand
TTAATACAGTACTGGAAGTCTTAGCTATTGCAATCAGAGAAGAGAACAATATTAAAGGCATTTGAATAGGGAAAGAAGAGTTGAAATGATCTCTATTTGCATGTGACATGATTGTATACACAGAAGACCCAAAGGTATCCACAAAAAACCTTCTCAAAGTAATAAATAAATACAGTAAAGTGTCAGGATAGAAAATCAACATACAAAAATCTGTAGCATTTCTGGGAACCAGCAGTTAGCATAATGGCTATGTTGCTGGACTCCCACATAGTCGACCGCGGTTTGCGTCCCGGACCCAGTGGCTTAAAACTCATGCCGGGCGCGTGTGCGTGCGTGCCCAAGATTCCAAAAGGAGAATGGAGGAGAAGGGATTGCGATGTGACCATCCCCCCTGGGGGGTGATTTCTCACTTTCTGTCTCTATGTCTCTCTCTGTCTGTCTGGCAAGCACACGCTCCCTATAGTGAAAACCTCTCAAAAAAAAAATCTGTAGCATTTCTATATACAAACAACGATTATCAGGATCAAATTTTTCCCACTTATTAAAGATACAGCCATGGGGTGAGTCCTGGGAGGAGAGGGATACAGTGGTTATTTCCCGTGCCACCTGTAAAGAAAAGAATAACAGATAGGGAAGTAGGCAACCTAGAGGCAGAGGCCTGTCCTGGGGTGTCCCACTAGGCAATGAATGACCCAGTGTGAACCAGCTAGGCAATTCTGACAATTTGTCCCCATTGGTTCCCTTATAGAAACTGCTAGATGGTCATGCACCCTTGGCCTTGGTGTATCCTGCCATCTTTGGGGTATATCTTGCTTTTATAGCATTCTAGAGTTAAGATCCCACCCAAGGCATCCCTTGAAGGCAAGCTAAGCCGTAGGATTAGCCTGGGCATCCCAAGGTAGTTATTGTCCCTTTTGGTCCCTGGGACCATTTTCTTGTCTGAACGTCTTCAGCCTGAGATATTCCAGGATCCTTAGAATCCTTCTGTTAGCTATGCCCTATTATTCATCTGGTTTTACCTTAGAGAAGAAAAATATATACTTGAGCCCAAGTGAGGCTCCTAAAAGGCAGTAGGTCTTTTAATTCTTGGAGATAGTCATTTGATATGGGCATCTCCTTTGAGACTCCCATTTGGTTCTAAAATGAAAGCAACTCCAGGTATGGAAAGGACCGAGAGTGAGTTATCCCTCTGGAAAAAGCCATTCTAGTGAATGACAGAAAAAATGGTCTAGGCAGGGAAGCTCTGAAGAACATAGGGAGCTCGCTGTGAATTGACCCAGCAAGCTAAGCTGAGCCAGCAGCCAGGAGCCAGCCGGCAGACATCCCACAGGCAGCAGTGCAGGGAGATGCCTGATGGTGCACCTGGCCCTGTGACCCCAGCAGCCACATGACAGACAGCGGTCCCCGCCTCAGGCCAGGCAGTAGTGGCCCAGGGCCCCTCATCTACTTTTCGAGCCCTCCTGGGGCTGCAGGCAAGGGCCCTGGTGGTACAGATAATGAGGGCCCATGAAGCAATGGAAGATCACCCTCAAGTATGACCACAAGGAGCTACAGAAGTGCCTAAATCTGGAGGAATGGAACCTGGAGCAACTTACATGCCTGTATGACTGCCAGGAAGAGGAGATCCCAGAGCTGGAGATCAACATGGACAAGCTCCTAGATATGGAGAGTGACGATACCCGGGCTGGGGGTGCAAAAGCTACTGATTGACTGTTACAAACCTTTTGAGGCCTTCATCTCTGGCCTGCTGGACAAGATCTGGGGCATGCAGAAGCACACCCCAGAAGAAGCAAGGGTCTTGAACCAATTGATCAATGGCTCCCACAGGACAATTGCTGACCCCAGACCTTGTAGCAACAGCAATACCAGGGGTCCAGGCCTGGTGCCATGAGCAAGACTCCACGTGCCCCTGGCCTAGGGGCTTCTTTCCCTGCCCCTTCAGTTTTCCATTTTTGGGGCTTTTCATTGTTATTAAACTGATGGGACTTTTTCTGTTTTTATATTGACTCTTTTATATTGACTTTTCATCTTTTGTAAATTCTTACAAAAGTCTACAGAAACCTCCCATTTCTTTACATTTTCAAGCTGGTTGACTTAGTGCATGAGGATGGTTATAAGCAAAATTCTTATCTGCACCTTTAATATAGCTAGGATATGCCTTTGGTGGGAGAAAGAAAGAAGAAGGAGGAGAAGGGAGGATGGAGGATGGTGAAGAAGAAGAAGAAGAAGACGAAGACAACAACAACAACAACAACAACAACAACAACAACAACAGGGAGAGAGAAAGAAAGAGAAGACTGGAGGGAAATTGCCTGTCATTGTTTTGTAGGAAGACAGAGTTTTCATAGTGGCATATCGGTCAAGTAAGAAAAACAAGTATAACCTTAAATTGGGCAAAGTGATAGGCATATTTTCCCCAGGAATGACTGAGGAAACAGTGAGGGTTTAAAGAGATAAACCATGGATAAGGTACATATTTTCCCTGGCTTTATATAGGGGTTTTCCTGATACGCTTGGTTCTTAATTATATCCCTCCAAAATTCTTACAAAAACCTACAGAAATCTCCCATTTCTTTACATTTTCAAGCTGGTTGACTTAGAGCATGAGGAAGATTATAAGCAAAGTTCTTGTCTCGTGTATAAGTGGGAGTAAATGTGGCTAAGCAGAGAAGTGCTCTAAACTTGAAGCAGAAAAACTTGTTAGAAAACACTTCAGAGGTGCAGGTGCTGGATAGAGGGTGAGTGATTAACTCTGGGCCTCAGAAGAGTATTCACAAGTAGAAAAAAGTCTATTTATTAGGGGTGAGAAAGTCTGTAAATATTTTTCTCCCTATAATGACTAAGAAAACGACATAAATGGAGGTACATAGCAGTCCCCTGACATATATCCTGTGTATTCTGACTACTGAATTCTAAGATCCTTAATTATTTCTCCCCAAAATTTGGCCTCCAACAGATCATAGAAGCAACATGAGTCCCCACAATAATCGGAGTGGTTTCTACGAATATTAAGTATAACTACTGCAATGTGACCTGGGAAGTGCCTTTGGAAGCAGGAGTATGAGCAAGGGAATATCATATTGGAGCTCCTTTTCTCAGAGTATCTCCTTCCCCAGGCAGAAAAGATGATGTCTTAGGACAAAGGTAGGAACCAGGTAGAAGAAAGTGAGGAGGATCAGCCAGAGGATGATTTTCTCAGGGAGAAAAAAGGTTCCAAGAAAGATAAAGAGCTACATGTCATCAAGAATTTCTATTAGGGCCAAACAGACATGAACCTGACTGGTGTTTGGATTTACCTTATGTGAGGTAAGTCCTAAATCACTCATTTTAAGACCAGGTGTTATCCTCACACAGGTGGCTTTAAGTGGTGAACACCCTAGTGGCCTTTAATACTGACCTGTGTCTGCAAGATGATCATAAATAAAGTACTATAGAAAAAGAAGGAGGCTGTCACTCCTAAGAGTGTCAGGCCTTGATGGTTGGGCCAGAGGGACTTTCAGTCCTATATGGTAGGTGCCCATGCCAAGAATCATGAATTTCATGCTGCCTAACTCATGTTGCTCAGAAGACCCAGTGGAATTAAAGGTGGATGGAGAGATGGAAAGGAAAGGAGAATATCCCACCTCTAGGGACTTACAGAACTAACAGGTCATTCCAGAGGTAGTTTCTAGCTCTATAGGAGAGTTCCCCCCAAGAGCTATCAATCTTGCCTCAGTTGTCCCACTTTAGCAAAGATTCAATGCAAATAAATATGAAAATGAAAAAGAGGTTAAGGAATAGTGTAGAGGCTTACATCCTGACTTGCTCACCACAATAGCGATGTTGGTGGAGAGGGTGCATAGTCTTAGAAGAATCAGGTTCTTGGTGTCTCAAAGAACTGAATGCAGCACACAAGTAGAGTGAAAGAGCAAGCGGATTTATTTGGTAATAGCACATTTGTAGGCTTAGGAGCAGGCTTGATCGATGTAGATCAAGAGCCCTTCATCTAGGGATGGGCTACTTTTTTAGGGTATATGGGAGTAGAATCTAGTGCTCTTCATTTTTCCAGTTGATCAATTGTGTATGTCTGCAGCTTTAAATATATATATATACACACATATATATATATATTTAAATATATATTTTATTTTTTTTCAATATATATTTTGGGGGGGCTGATCCAATGTACTTTACTGATGGTTCGTGACAAGGAGAGCTCCCCAGCCCCTCCCCTTCTGCAGGGGTCTGGGATGGAAACTGTCAAGGAGGGGACTTCTCAGTGTGGTGGGGACTGAGTAGGATCAGGGCCTCCCCAGCAGCTAAGGGCCTCTCTTCCTTGTGCTCACACTGGGGCTGGTGGTTGGGGGCTCTACTCCTTGGATTCTATGTGGACCTCATGGTCCACTCTTTTGCTATAGCCAAATTCATTGTCATACAAGGAAATGAGCTTGACAAAGTGGTCATGGAAGGCAATGCCAGCCCCAGCATCAAAGATGGAGGAGTGGGTGTCACTATTGAAGTCAGAGGAGATGACCTGTCCTCGGTGTAGCCCAGGATGCCCTTCAGGGGCCCTGCGATGCCTGCTTCACCACCTTCTTGATGTCACTGTATTTGGCAGCTTTCTCCAGGTGGCAAGTCAGGTCCACGACTGACATGTTGGGGATGGGGATATGGAAGACCATGACAGTGAACTTCCTGTTCAGCTCAAGGATGACTTTGCCCACAGCTTTGGCAGCCCTGGTAGATGCTGGGATGATGTTCTGGGCAGCCCCATAGCCATGATGTCACAGCTTCTCTAAGTGGCCATCCACAGTCTTCTGGGTGGTAGTGATGGTGTGGACTGTGGTTGTGAGTCCCTGCACGATGCCAAAGTTGTTGTGGATGACCTTGGCCTGGAGGCCAAGCAGTTGGTGGTACAGGAGGCATTGCTGACACACCCTTCAAGTGAGTCACAGCCTTCTCCATGGTGGTGAAGACAACAGCAGACTCCACAACATACTCAGCACCAGCATCACCCCATCTGATCTTGGCAGGATTTCACTCCTAGAAGATCGTGGTGGACTTCCTATTGATGACAAGCTTCCTGTTCTCAGCCTTGATGGTGCCATTGAACTTGCCATGGGTAGAATCATACTGGAACATGTAGACCATGAAGTTCAAGTCAATGAAGGGGTCATTGATAGTGATGATATCCACTTTGCCAGATGTGAAGGCAACCCTGGTGAATAAGCGCCCAATATGGCCAAATCCATTTATTCCAACCTTCACCATTGTGTCTCTGGGATGCGACTGTCTGTCTAATGGGGAGCAGCAGAGAGCCATTTTATATATATATATATTTTAAGGGTCCATGGTCAGAACAGTCAGTCTGCCTTGCTCCCATTTATTACTTTGTACTCTTTTTGTCCTCTGAAGGGGTAGAATGTAAAACTGGCTTTCTGGTTTTGAGGTCTCATTGTCCTTTGTCCCATTTTTGTTCCTTCTCCATTTGCTGTGACTCTCCTTTCCTAATTTTCCTGACTCAGGACCACAGATTCTCACACAGAGACAAGGAGGTGAGGCATTTCTATGCTTTCTGCAGAATACCTTCCAACATAGTGAAGTCCACACCCCTGAGTCTGTGGCTGGGGGGAGTCCCCTTCCATGCACAGACCTCAGAAACTATACCACTCTCTGCTGAGCTCAGGGCCACCAGGAAAGGAAGCGCCAAGCTTCTTCTCTGCCTTATTCCAGATCTTCCTAGCCTCCTTGTTTTCTATCTCTTTCTCCAATCTGCTTTCCAGAGCCATATGCCTTCCTCACTACAGAGATTCTTTGTTCTATGTTAAAGCAGTTCTGGTTTCCCCTTCCTTAGGCTTGTGGCTTAGTATGTATCAGGACTGGAAGGAAAGGGAGTGCAGGAGACCAACAAATCAAAACTAGCACTGGAAGATTTCAGACCATAATTTATACCCTGAGCAGGAGAGACTTCGCTTTCATGATTTTGATCACATGGACTCCTTTTTAAAATTTTTTTAAAGAATGATATAATTTTATTATTTTAAAATTTGCTATAGGGCACGAGAGAGAGAGACAGAGAGACAGAGAGAAAGTGAGAAAGCATGCTGCCAGATCCAGGACTCAAACTATGGTCAGCCATGTGGGAGTCCATCTCCTTAACCACTGTGCCACGTACTGACCCCTCTCAAATGTTTAATACCTATTTTCCAGAGAACCATATTAAATATATATAAAATATAAAATTGAGAAGGTATAATTATTGACAATGAAAATGTTAAACAGTATTGGCTGTAGATAGAAATAACTCTGGGTATCTTATTCATCATGAACAGATGGTCTCTGTAGGAACAAAGTGCCATGTCAGCCCAGCCCTGCCTTCAACATCTGCAGAGAAGGACAAGAGGTTCTGAAGGATAACTTGCTCTTAGCTGGAGAAGCTCAACCCCAGACCATTAAGTTACCAGACCACATGTGTAAGAAAAAAAAAAAAAGACGTGGAGAATAATTAGTTCAACTAGGTCTTTTGGGTTAATATTATATAGAATATATGTTAACAGATAAAAATTAGAATGTATGTTACACATATGTGCTTAACATGTGAATATGGAAATAGTCTAAACCTGCCAAGTTTGAGCCAAAACCCTTGAGACCTCTGTGTGAATCTCACTCAATAAATTTAAAAGGAAAGGTAATTTAAAAATTAAAGAAGCTTTTATTGAACATGTGATCTACCCTGTTACTTCAACTGTCCCTATGGGTCAAGGCCATTTCTCCTGTCCACCTCCTCCTTCTGCCAATCTCTTTGTGTCTGTTTTTATTCCTCCCTTTGCTTCTCTCCTAGTTAACTTTTATTCCCTTTGTGTCTTTCAAGTCCATTGTTCTCATCCAAACACATTGTCTATATCACCTTTTCTGTTTGTCCTCAACTCTTTCCTCCTTTGATGTCTTTCTTACTCATTTCCGCTCTTTTCTCTTCTCACCCTCTTCTTACCCTGACATTCCCAGGGATAAAATAAAGATGCTTTGTCCAGGACAAACACATATTACACCCAGGGATTATAAACATGTTCTTGCAGCACAACTTATGGGATGGGGGTTGAGATAGGACACTGGGTGTTGCAGGATAGGGCCAATCCTTTCCCTAGAACTAGTTCCCTAGAACTAGTTCCCTAGAACTAGTCTCAGGGGCCTCTCTGGACAGTTACTGACATAGGGTGGCCTCTTGATAAGAGGCTCCACCTGGGACAGAGAATTATGAGCTCTCAGGAGTGGAGGCTGCGGAGTCCTAACACTGGGACTCAGGGCTGGGTTCCAGGGCTTTCCTTGAGTGGTGAGGCCAGGGTTGCAGAAATTATCAACTGATTAGTTTACCTGGCATGGGGGGGGGTATGGATAATTATAAGGGTTTTAAGTAGGAAACAGATACACGCAGCATTCATGTGGACCACAGACAAGACAGAACCAAACTGAATGATTTTAACCAGAAACATACTGGCACCATGATTGCAGAAGTCCAGCACCCCAGGAGGATCTCAGGGCAATGTGGAAATTTTTGCAGAGCGGAAGTGTGAATTAGGAAACATGATGTTCACGGCAACCCCTGGACCCCAACACTGGACATAGTAATGTGGGAGACCACCAAGAAGGACTTGAAAATGTATTTCATTCCCGAGAACAAGCTCTTCTGGAACTGCATCTGAGTGGACAGGAAAGTAGGAGAGAGGGGAGAATTCCCAGGGTATGGACATGGACATGTGAGTGTGACCTATAGAAGGGGTGAGAGGCAGTAAGACAATCAACTAAAGTGGGTAACATGTACTGTTACCTTGTTGGTCTCCAATGCCCAGGAACTTATTGCTTCTTCCCTGTGTGGACAGAACACTGAAGGAATGGGGTCTTGTGCAAAGGACTATGAGTCGGGGTTTCATGTGGGAAGTATCTAAGCCCACACCTCTCCTAGCCACTCTGGCTCATTTTCTCTCCTGAAATTTCTAAGCTGGGTCCATCTGGATAGTTTGGGGTCCAGTTAGGCTATTTCCACCTACTCAAGTTAGATGTTTCACATGATTCAAGGGAAAAACCTACAGCTGTGAGGGTCTGATGCTGCGTGCTGAGATTTTTTTCATAAGAGAAAAAGGTGCCTCCAAAGCCCTTTTACAGCCAGTGCCTGGAGGTATGATTTGGCATGGTGGGTACCTTGGGATCAATGTAGTTTGAGATGCAAAAGTCCACACTCTGGTTCTGAGAGCACGTTGTATAACTATAATAACTCAAGTCTGGGGTGGTCTGGGGTGGGAATGGACACTAGAATGTGACCTGACAGTTCCTGCAAATTTTGTCACAAAACAAGACCCTTCAAACTCTTACTTCCATTTCAGTCCCCTTTGATGTAGAAGGTGAGGATGCAGTTCTGGGTTCAGGGCTGGGAATTTCTGGGCAGGACCTAGACCTAAGGGCAGAAAGCTGAGGCTTTGCCTCTCTAAGAAAAGATTTCTACTTGTAGTCTACTAGGTATAAATGTCTTTCTCTTCTTCACATTTAACTTGTTTTGTTTCATGCTCTTGAGATGATTTATAAATTCAAATACTTTGGAGATGAATGTGAACACCACCCTATAATTTAAAAGTAAATTCTAACTATATTGGAATTCCAACATTTCCATAATTTCACACCTTGGGATTCTCAATGGGGATTTTTTATTTCCAGAAGCTATTTTAGCTCGGTATCTATGTATTTGCTGTCATTTATTAACATCCTAAGTATCTTGTGCTGTACAGAACATCTTCAAAATAATCACTGCTGAAATTTTAATTAGGGTCTATATTCCAGACAACCAACTAAAGTGGATAACATGTGCTGTTACTTTGTTGGTTCCCCATGGTCAAGAAGTTATTGCCTCCCCTCATCATTCCTGGAGACAGGAGTACTGTTCTCACAAATCAGCTCATGCTCAGTGCTGAAATGTCTTACTACAAGTTCTCCTGCCATATTCTCAGTTTCAAGTCTCTGAAGATCTGCCTTGCACACTTCAGAATCCAGGAACATCCACCATCTACACATTCAATCATCCTTCCTTTAGAAAACTCATCTTCTTTACACTTCATGGGCTGGATTCTCTCTCTACTATGCCTATCTCCACCATTCAAAAAATAACAATTATTCATCAAATAGTAGTTAAGGGGTATCCCTTCATTATTTGCTTGGTTCTAGGCACTTACATGTACAGAATAGTTGTCAACAAATCTCCAAATAGTATGTTTGCTCTTTGAAGATAAGTGTTACATTTTACTATCTTTCTGGCTCTCATTTCATGCAAACACATAGAAATCGCCCACTACGTGTACTTGTTTGATTGGTAATTATTATACATGTTACACACATATTTCCCAGCATCCTCTCAGGAGGCAAAATGTTAACTACTTAGATTTGTATTAATACATTAGTAGAAAATAACAGAAATAGGCAAAATACTCTTCCGGTCTAACACAAATTTTAAATATACAAGAAATGTTTGATGTGAAGACAGTACTTCACACATCAAGCTCACCAGATTTTGAGATGAGACAGAAGAGAACTCAGGAGGCCACTTTGGTATCCATCATTTTCTGGCTTAGGTCTGGATTTAGCTCCTTCTCAATTTGTACCCTAGAGGAGCCCACTCTTGTGTCAAAAGGCCAGTAAAACACATAGGATTCTACACATTCTTACCGTTTACAGTAACACATGCAGGTTGAATTTAGTTTGATGCTTTTGAGATAAAATTTATTTTTATTGTTAACATATAAATTGAATAAATGTAAAGGCAAACAATAGAATGAAAAGTGTTTGCAAGTTTATTTATTTATTTTTTTATAGTTTTGCCATAGAACATAATATGTTCACTCACCAGAGAGAGACTGAGGAGTTAGAAATCACTCACTAGAGGAGATGGCTAAGCCACAATCCCTTCTCCATTCTCCTCTCAGGATTATGGGCACACACACACATTCACCCAGTGTTATTTTCAGGCTACCAGCTCTAGAACTGAAATCACAGTCAGCCATATGAGAGTCCAGTGCCTTAGTCCACACGCCACCTGCTGGCCCCTCAAGTCCATTCTTTCTGAAGGAAAAAAGTCTTCTACCTAATAAAGGCTAGCATCCAGAATGTAAACAGAATTCCCAAATTCACCAAAAGAAAACTTTTATGTAGTTAAGACTAGTATCCAGAATATAAACATAACTCCTATATTCTCCAGAAGAAAACAAAAAATAGACTTAAGAAAAGGGGATAAAGCCATGAGTAGACATTTTACTAGAAATAAAATACAGATGTCATATAAGCATATTTATTTAATATGCTTTATTATCAGCCATTTATTAAATGTACTTTAAGGTAATGAGTTATAAATAACCTATCAGAGTGCATAAAGTATAAAAAAATGATATAAAGTCAATTCAGGAAAGATGCTGAAGAAATAATCACTCATCCATTGATGATGAGAATACAAATGATATAGCCCTTTTGGAGAACAGCTAGGGAGTTCCTTTCATTTTTTAATTTGCAAGAGGGTGCATACACTCACCAGAGATACAGAGATAGAAAGCAAGAAAGTACCTTCATGGGCATGTCACAACACAATCCCTTCTCCATTTCTCCATTTTGGTGTTATGGGCATACACATGCCTGTGCTTGGCATAGCTTTTAAGATGCTGAGACTGAGATTTGAACCATGCAGCCAGTCATGTGGAATCCAGCAGCTTTAACCACAATGCCACCAGCTGCCACCAGCTAGGCAGTTTCTAATAAAACTAAACTTACACCTACTCTGTCACCCTGTTTGTTACAAAGTCTCCAGAGTAATGAGAAGCATTACCATTACACATAGACATAAACAGTATACAGAACTGGTCACTGTGGCTTATTCATAACAATCCAAAATAAAATCATTGATATGCCTTGACTGTGTGAATACTCAGTGTCAAGATTACTAAACAGAAATAAAGTTAACAAATTATATGATTATTTGAATGACTCTCCAAAAATTGATGTGGGTTGGAAAGTCCAATCACAAAATACTAGGTAATTTGTGATCCCATCTATATAATATCCTTGGAATGAAAAATATATGGAAGTGGGAAAGAAACTTGTGGTTGTGAATTAGGATGGCCATAATGGGAACCAAAAGAAAAATGGGATGTTGTTACAGGACAACAGAAGATAAATTGTATGATTAAAAGCATTTATATTTTTCGAGACCAGCAGTTAGTGGAATGGATATGGACTCCCATGTAGTTGACTGTGCTTCAAGTCCTGGACCTGGTGGCTTAAAACTCATACCAGGCGTATGTGCATATGTGCCCAAGATCCTGAGAGGAGAATGGAGGAAAAGGGATTGCGGCATGGCCATCCCCCTTGGGGGGTGATTTCTCGCTTTCTGTCTCTCTGTCTGGTGAGCGCACACGCCCTATAGCAAAAACATCTCAAAAAATAAAAAATAAAAGCATTTGTATTTTTACTAAGTCAATAGGGAAATAAGCCTACATATAAAACAAAATACCGACTCCCATCTTTTGACCCCTGGGTCAGGAACTTTGAGGGAGGACTGCCCCCTGTAGCTTCAGCCCCAGGATCCCCAAGCCAGAGACCCCTCTTTCAGCCAGGAACATCCTTAGTCCTAGACACCTCACTCCCATCTTTTGACCCCTGTGCCAGGAACTTCGAGGGAGGACTGCTCCCAGTAGCTTCAGCGCTGGGATCCCCAAGCCAGAGCCCCTCTTTCAGCCACGTACATTTATTTTTCTTTCTTTTTCTCTCCTTCCCCTCTTCTTTCATTTCTAAATTTCTCTCTTCTCATTATCACATAGGAATGCCCTTAGTCCTACAGACACCCCACTCTCATCTTTCGACTCCTGGTGAAATCGCATGCTGTGCTGGCGTGTGGCACACGACTTTTTCTTTATTTCTCATATTCTTTTCTTTTTTTTTTCTTTTCAATCCAGCAGCTTTAACCACAATGCCACCAGCTGCCACCAGCTAGGCAGTTTCTAATAAAACTAAACTTACACCTACTCTGTCACCCTGTTTGTTACAAAGTCTCCAGAGTAATGAGAAGCATTACCATTACACATAGACATAAACAGTATACAGAACTGGTCACTGTGGCTTATTCATAACAATCCAAAATAAAATCATTGATATGCCTTGACTGTGTGAATACTCAGTGTCGTGTATCCACACCATGCAAAATTACTCAATAGAAATAAAGTTAACAAATTACATGCCTATTTAAATGACTCTCCAGAAAATGATGTGAGTTAGAAAGTCCAATCACAAAATACTAGGTAATTTGTGATCCCATCTATATAACATCCTTGGAATGAAAAATACATGGAAGTGGGAAAGAAACTTGTGGTTGCAAATAAGGATGGCCATAATGGGGACCAGAAGAAAAATGGGATGTTGTTACAGGATAACAGAAGATAAATTGTGTGATTAAAAGCATTTGTATTTTTCAAGACCAGCAGTTAGTGGAATGGCTATGTTGCTGGACTCCCATGTAGTCAACTGCGCTTCAAGTCCTGGACCCGGTGGCTTAAAACTCATGCCAGGTGTGTGTGCATGCGTGCCCAAGATCCCGAGAGGAGAATGGAGGAAAAGGGATTGCGGCATGGCCATCCCCCTTGGGGGGTGATTTCTCGCTTTCTGTCTCTCTGTCTGGTGAGCGCACACGCCCTATAGCAAAAACATCTCAAAAAATAAAAAATAAAAGCATTTGTATTTTTACTAAGTCAATAGAGAAGTAAACCTACATATAAAACAAAATACCAAAAAATAAACATGCACATACACAGAAACATGCTAATAAGTAAGTACTAATAAAACTGGTGAGATGCATATAAGTGGGTAGATTAATTGTATTCTTGTCAACATTGCAGTTATGATATTTTCATGTATTTGTGCTTTTATAAAATTATAAACAAAAGGAAGCACAGCTCTTTGACAGTCCTTCCCACAAGACCAGCTCTGGGACTGCATTTCCCCTGGCTTGTCTGAGACATTGAAATAACCCTATGTGTTTGGTCTTCTTTTACCTCAGTTTTCACAGGAGAAAACTGAGGCTCATACAGGTGAAGTGACCTTCCTAACACATAGCTAGCAAGTGTCCAAGGCAGCACTGTACTATAGGGAAGGGAGCACTTACCTTTTGAACAGCAGGCCCAGAGTTTGTTGGGAGGTGGGGAACATTGGGTAGGTGCACAAGAAGTAGGTAATGTAGAAGGGGCTGCCCTTCTAGAAGGCTCTAGGTGCTCTTACAGGTTCTCTCATGTGCCTACCCTGAAAGTCCCCACCTGCACGTCATCCAGAATATGGGCTGATACACTTCCCCACTGGGATGGAATAATGGAGGAAAGTTTAACTCAAAATGATCCTTAGCCACATGCAAAAACAAAGCAAAAACAAAATACAAGTATTTTTCTCACATATTCCTCCAAAAACATGAAAATTGATTTTGCATCTGATCAAGGATAAGCTGTATGATGTGGTGAAGGAGGAGAGGAGGCTCAGACTCCTTGGGGTAGATCCCATGAGTCACTGAAGAAGGAGAGCCTTAGGAAGAGCCCTGAGAATATTCAGGGCAGTATTGGGCAGAACCCTCCCCAGACATCTCCAGGCCCAGGTTGTGGAGGCTCCTCTACTCTGCACTTACTTAAGCCAACTCGACCCCTCTGTCAGCTGTATGGGTAACTGTTCCTCACCCAGACAGAGGGAAGAGGGGTCCCCACTGACCATGGAAGTCTCTTCAATGGCAGTAAGTCCAAGAAGCACCAGAGCCCTGCCTGCTCTTGTCATTCTTTCTATGTGACCTTCTGATTCTGAATCAGGCAAATAGCAGTGTCCTCACAGAACACAGTCCTGGGATAAAAACAGATGACAGCTCAGAGCTCAGGGTTAATGTGATACAGACATATGGGCCCTGCTGGAGCACTCCCCTTACTGCTCTGCCAGCCATGACCTGAGGTGCATACCCAACGAATCCACCGGACCTCTACCTCCTTAACAACCTACTCTTTTTTTTTGGGGGGGGGGAGGTTTTTACTATAGGGTGCATGCACTTGCCAGAAAGACAGAGAGAGACAGAGAGACAGAAAGCGAGAAATCACACCCTAGAGGCGATGGCCATGCCACAATCCCTTCTCCTCCAGTCTCCTCTCAGGATCTTGGGCATGCACGCACATACTCCTGTCATGAGTTTAAGCCACGGGGTCCAGGAATCGATCTGGGGTTGACTACATGGGAGTCCAGCAACAGCCATTATGCCAACTGCTGGTCCCAACAACCTACTCTTGACCAGAGCATATTCACCCCCACATGTCCTCACATTGTCCCCAACCAAACAGAGGAGTGAGGAATATTGTAGGAGGGACTGGGAGGTGGCCAATCCTGAAGTGCCTCATGTTACCTTTGCATTCTTTGTCATGACTGGTCAGGAGATTCAGTGGGGAGAGAATAGGAAGTATCTGCAGAATTAGGAAAGGTTCTCACTCTGGAGTTTTCTGAGCCCAAATCCTTGGAAGTTGAGATGGAACAAAATGTCTGTCTCTCTCAAAGGACTCCAGCCAAGGGAGGTGAGTAGAGGCTATTTCTGGAATGTGGGTGACTACTTATCAGGGTTCCAAGTTCTTTTGGGGTCTATTGTTAATGAACTGAGGCCACTTCCTGTGGTCCCTTTTTCCTGGGCTATTCAGATTTTATTTCCCCAAGGTCTCCTCTGGGCCATTGACTACTCACACTCATCTAATGCTGAGATGAACCCAGCTATATCATATAGCCCACATACAGAAATGGGGAACTCTCTGAGCTGAGAAAAACTGGGATCACTGCTGGATCCTCCTTATTTTTAGGGCTGTGACCTGGACAAGCCATTTTACCTCTCAGGGCCTCCCTTATCTACCTACTTGCACAACGGAGATTTTTCCAGCTTCTGCTTTTAGGGAGGTCACCAGGTATATGTACCTCTAATACCTATATAGTCCATGGGCTGCTACCACATGTAGCAAATACACAAACTTAGAGATGGGAGTATTACACAATGGGGTAGGAGGTAGCATTAAATACAACTTCAAACAGCCTGAATTCTGATCTGTAATATATGGAAAGTCATTTTTCGATTTTTCCTCCTGATTTTACTTTCCAGTCTACACCATAGGAAGGTTGGAATTAACTGAAATTCATATACTGATTCTCTGTAGGTAAAATTAATCAGTATTTTTCCATTATATTTAGACTTAGAGGGGCCAACAGGTGGCATGACGATTCAGATGCTAGTCTCACACCTGGCCAATTGCGGTTCAAGTCCTGGAACTGGAAGCTTATTTTCTCACTCTACTCTCTTCCCCTTGTCTTTCTGGTCAAATGGAATAAGTGATTCTTTAGAATTACAACCTAGTGCCTCATGTTGGCTTATGGAATTATGGGATTCTAAGAAACTCCATAATTACTTTCAGCAATTTTTGCTTTCTGGTACACAGATACTAGTGTAATGACCTCTGGCTTGGACTGCATGTAGTAACTGGCTTCTAGAAAAACAAAAAACAAAAAAAAATGAAATGAAATTTTTTTAAAAAGTAGATAAAAAGACTAAAAGGGAATCCCCTACCTAGAATGTGTGATTTTTGTTATTTCTGTCTGGTTCCCTCCCTGTGTTTATTTGGTATAACTCAGCCCTAAATCTTAGGAATCAAGTTCAGAAATTTCAGTTGCTTTATAGTAAGGCTCCAGTTACAAAGAATTAACAGAAAGCTCAAGCCAATAAACAAAAATTTAGACTCCATTTTAAACTGAAACCTGCCAATAACTCATGATCTCAGAAAGTGATCCTGCTTCAGGAGGGCCTTAGTTGAGACCACAGCCTCATTCTCCCAAGAAACCTGGAGGCAAAAGCAACTAGATCAGTTGGACCTGCGTTCTGGTCCATCCTGTCAGATACAATATTTTTGTAAGGTTCAAAATTTGGGGGGAACCAGCAATTAGCATAATGGCTATGTTGCTGGACTCCCACGTAGTCAACTGCAGTTTGCGTCCCGGACCTGGTGGCTTAAAACTCACACCAGGCGCGTGTGCGTGCATGCCCAAGATCCCAAGAGGAGAATGGAGGAGAAGGGATTGCGTCGTGACCATCCCCCCTGGGGGGTGATTTCTCGCTTTCT
>NW_006208108.1:27702-36990 GCF_000334495.1 Tupaia belangeri chinensis | reverse complement strand
CTGGCTGTATTATAACTACTTCTCTGGTCTAATTTACCTCTTCATCCTAGTCTCTGGACAACTAAGCTTTTACCTTGGAATATAGCTCATGGACATGCATATGGTTGGCTTCACTGGTCAGAGCAAAACTGTAACCTCAATGAGGTCTTTCCCACTTGCCCACCAAGTGGCCCCAAGCTCTCCCTCATAACACCTGCTTAGTTTCACTTGACACTTTGTGTTTTTGTTCAGTTCACTTTAGACGTACAGTAAGCTCCTGCAGGCAGAGATTATGGTCTTTAGTGCAATACCCAGGCTTAACATTGTGCCTGTACAAGGTGAATGTTCAGGACAGCTGCTGAATAAGTAAGTGAATTATCTTAGAGCTTTGTCACTACCTTTGAGTAGTTCATATTATGGAGATAGATAATCATCACAGAAACTGCAGAATGGGTCAGGGGCAGGGGGCAGCCAAAATAAACTCCAAGTAGATCTTCCCAGTTCACTCTTTCAGCAGAGCATGGTAGGCACAATTTGCCCTCTGGTAGTCGCAGACAATACTACAGCCTGAGGCATGAAAACCCAAAATAAGACACACATTTGTTTAACAATCCTCAAGGCAGTGTCTCTCCAAGGGCTAAAGTAGGTAAAAGAGGAGGATTAGAAGGTTTCAGGGGAACCTAGAACTCAGGAGCATCCTCTGCCTTTCTCATTGATACCGTCTTGGACAGTCCAGTTGACACAAGGCCTCATTCCAGCCAGACCCTGGATGAATGGTCCCATGTTAGGCCACATTCTGCCCACTACCCTATTCAGTATCCCAAGCCCCAAGGCTGCTCTCTGCTCTGAGGAACCCCAGAGAGTAGAAAGCATTTCCAAGGATCTCAGTGCACAGTGGGTCATGAGTAGATAACAGTCACTTCTCTGAGCCTGTGAAGTTCTTCAGGTAACTCATTCAATGCATCCCTGTCTTGATCCATTTTCTGTTTTTATATCTGAATTCCCACTGGGCAATTTAATTTAAAATAAGGGTTTATTTCTGGACACTGAGACGTCCTGCATCAGGTGAGGGCCTTCCTCCTGTCATGACATGGTGGGAGACATCTCATGGCAAGAGGGTAAGCATGTGTCAGCTCGGGTTCTCTCCTTCCTACAAAGTCAAGAGTCCCACAATGAGGTCCCCACCCAGATAACTGTGTCTAATCCTAATATGTTCCAAAGGCTCACCTCCCAATACTGTAAACATTTGAATTTGGGGTTAAATTTTTCACACATAAAATATAAGACATACATTTAAACTACAGCAATATTACTTTGGAGAAGGCATCTGAGTTCTCCTCTCCTGTGATTCATTTGCACTGGGGAAAGGATCTCATTCTATTCTCTAGTGCTCAAAGTGGTGATGCAGGTCTAAGCTTTGAGGTTTTCCCAGGGAATTCTGACTGAGGAAGATCTGAGGACCTTGGGAATCCATCACCATCAGCTTGGGATTTTCACACTTCCCCATGCTGAGGTCCAGGCATATTGCTGAGGGACTGGATATCCTGCCTCCATCTCTATTCTTTTCCCTGAATTCCTTTCCAGTATTATTTTTTATCCTAAGGCCACCTGTAAATTCAGCATGTGTGTACCTGTGCACAAGTGGGAATGCCAAAAGACAATGACCTCTTCTAGAGTGGGATGGACAGCATTCTCCTAGCATCTTATGGGTTTTTATTCCTAAATCCCATCACATGGAGGCAGTTGAACTGGCGCCAAGGAGGCTGAAAACTTATTTCCTTCTTTGAACTCTACTCACCTTGTGTGCAGAAACAATCTATCTCTCTCCAGGACTGTTTCTCATTTCTCCTGTGAAGTGTTGGTCTTCATACTGACTGCATAAATTATACTCAGCCTACACAGGGTCTAGGCTCCCTTCCTTCTTAGTTGGGTGTGCTTTGGGCACTGTTGATTCAATCTGAAAATCACTCAGAATAACAATAAAAACTGAACAAAAATTATCTGAACAACTATTACAGTACTAAAGTATTATGTACATAACAAGGGCACACTTTGAAAAATATATGCTTACTTTGTAAGTAAAATTTATTTGAAAATGTTACTTGTTATGCTCTTATAATTTAAAATATAAGCACAATTTAATATACTCTTAAGAGATAAATAAGGATGGGCCAGCAGGTGGAATGTTGGGTAAGGTGGTTGTGAGTAACTGCACAGTCTAAGTCCTTAACACAGTGGCTTGAAAAACTACTCCAGGGTGTGTGTGCCCAAAATCCCAAGAGAAGAATGGAGAAGGGACTGCAGTGTGGTCACCCACTGCCCCAGGATTCTTACTTTTGCTCTTTTTCTTTTTCTCAGTCCACACTTTGAAAAATATGTGCTTACTTTGTAACTAAACATTTATTTAAAAATGTCACTTGTTATGCTCTTATAATTTAAAATATAAGCACAATTTAATATACTCTTTTTTAATAATTATTTATTTAATTTTATTTATTCATTCAGTCATTTTCATTTGACCAGAGAAAGACAGGCACACAGAGAGAAGGAAAGTGAGAGAGCAAGCCACCAGGTCTGAGACTCGAACCCTGGTCGGCCATGTGGGAGTGTCCAGTGCTTTAACCACTACACCATCCGCTGACCCTGGCACATTTTAATATATTCTTAAGAGATAAATAAAGATGGGCCAGCAGGTGGAATGTTGGTTAAGGTGGTTAGAGTCCACGTAAGTAACTGCATAGTTCAAGTCCTTAACCCAGTGGCTTGAAAAACTACTCCAGAGTGTATGTGCCCAAAATCCCAAGGGAAAAATGAAGAAGGGACTATAGTGTGGTCACCCCTGACCCCAGGATTCTTACTTTTGCTCTGTCTCTGTTCCTCAGTCTCTCTCTGGTGAGCACACATGTCCTATAGCAAAGAAACTAAAACAGTTAGTCCTGTAACAATCCTAAGACGACAATGTGCCATTCCTTAAATATTTTGTTTTCTCTTCCATGAACAGAGTTGGTAGGAAATAAAGGCAAAGATCATTGAAGATGTGGGAAAGAGCAGGTATGTATATTTTAGTTTGTGCAATGATAGGTATTTCTTAGAATTGTTTTTGTAGCTCTTCTCTCCAAATTTCTACTCTACTTTGGATGAAATGATAAGGACCTGGAAAAAAAGAACTGCTTGGAAGAATACCCATCTTGGAGGTTAAGTAAACAAGGGAGCTGGCTGGGCAAAAATGCTGTGAGAGTAACTGACCCCTTCCTTCAGTTTTTTTTTTTTTCCTCATGGCCCAAAGCACTGGTTCTAACACTGGGGTTCATTAAAGGCTAATGAGATATGGTAAGAAAAAAATGGTGTCCACTAAAGACCTGATAGAACATATGTCATGTGTTCTAATATGTGCATAAAAAGTAGTAGTTTCCATAGCATTTCTATGACTTTGAGGGAAATTTGGCTCAACATTTCTGGAACAAATGGGATAAATGTGTTGTATGGGAAAAGACTGTTTCTCTATATCACCTTATTCATATACTAATAAATTCCACATAAACTATTCACTGAAGTCCTTCAAGGTCTACAATAGTACACTGGATAACCATGAGACCCACCAGAATGGCTAAAGAAAATGTGTTGGCAATGACATAGTTATTAATCAAGGGAGAAAAATGAGTTTACAAAAACTTACTGGTGCAACTGGGCCAGAAGGTGGTGTGGTGGTTAAGATGCTGGATTCCAATATGGCCTACAACAGCTCGAGTTCCAGACTTGACAGACTGAAAATCATGCCAGCTATATATGTGTGCAGACCCTAAATCCCAGGAGGATGTAGGAAAAGGGATTGTAGTATGGCCATAACCCCTGGGAGTGATTTCTCATTTTCCCTCACTGTCTTTCTCTGTCCCTCTCTCTCTCTGGTTAGCGCACTTGCCCCATGGAAAAAAAAATAAAAAATGTGTGATTAATGTTAATAGCCTCTGTCCTTCATGACTTGTGGTTTGGAGGACTAGATTTACAAACTGGAAAATGGGCACTGACTGGGAAGTCAGTGACTGGTGCTAACTCCACCCTTCCTACACCACAGTACCTCCCCACCCTAAAGATCCAGGTGCAGCCTGTGCTCCCAGAAACTGTGGATTGTGCAAGCTGACATCAAGGTCCTTGGAGTGTCCCAACTCCAGGAGACCCTCAAGCTGACCCATTCATGGATACCAAGAGTTCAGCACCTCTGTTGTCCCCCACTATCAATATTTACTTTGGCCAGGGTATGGGCTTGGTCCCATATTCCCCAAACTGGCTGAAGCCAGGCCACTGAACTCCAGGTGAGCTGTCCAGCCCCCTCCTATGCAAAGTTCCAGGCATGTGCCAACCAGGTCCCCTCCTAGGATGCCATCCCTGGGGACACAGCAGAACATTTTGCCCTAATCTATTAACCAGTTAGTAATAAGGTACTTAATGTACCATGATGAATATTGTCTGTCCCTTTAGACCCTCTTACTCTGGGAGCTGGCTTAGATTGACCATCCTAATTTTATTGTGGGAAGGAGCTGCCAGGAGGGGTAGGCATCAGCCTGAGCTGGGACAGGGGAGAAGTTACAGCCATTGGACAGGGTACCCACCATGTCCTGGAGTCTCCCTAGACCCCTGCAGAACTCCAAGTCCTTCTCCACAGATGGTACCAACACCCTCCCTAGACTTAAGAAGGGCCAGCTTCTCCTGAACTTTCCCATGCTGGGATCTCATAGCTGGATGTTCATGCATCTAGGTGTGATGAGCTGTCTGCTACATTTCCACTAGAAAGTTTTCCTTGGCAGTGGGGATCCTGGCCTGTTCCAGCTGTTCACTATGTGCCCAAGTCAGTGAGAAAACTTGAAAACTCCAAACCATTACAAACATTATTTTCTACACTTTCCTATCTCAAGTTTATTTTTCCTTTAGGATTTGTAGAAAAAATTTTAGATTTCTATCTTATATATAATTTGAATGAGGCCATAACATAAACTTCATTCTTCTCACATCTTTTTGTTTTTTTATAGAATTATTTAATTATACTTTTTTATTATTATTATTATTTTAATTTGACCAAAGAGCGATGTTAAGTGCAAAAGCACATCACCAGGTGTGGGATTTAAACCACAATCAGCCATGTGGGAGTCCAGCACACCTTAACCATCATTCCACCTGCCGGCTCCCCGACATGTTAATATATGTGTATGAACCATTACATTTTTGTATTTGTCTTTGTTTAAGTTAATCATTGTTAAGGTCTCGTGCCTACCTAGGCACAAGGTAGGCACAAAAAATGTTCAATAAATGTTAGTTAAATGACAAACAGGAATGGTAGTCCAGCATTGAAGAATTTCTTTCTCTGCCCAACTCCAAGACAGAAGTTTCTAGCTTAGGTTAAATTGGAATATGGTCTAAAAAAAAAAATTATTAAAGGCCAGCAGGTGGCATAGTGGTTAAGGGCACTGGATTCACACATGGCCAACCACTGTTAAGAGTCCTGGACCTGGTGGCTTGTTTTCTCCCTTTCCCTTTTTCTCTCTTTCTCTGTCACTCACTGGTAAAACAAAAATAATAATAATAACGCGGTTAGCATAATGGCTATGTTGCTGGACTCCCAGGTAGCCGACCGCGGTTTGAGAACCAGACCCGGTGGCTTAAAACTCACGCCAGGCATGTGTGCGTGTGTGCCCAAGATCCCGAGAGGAGAATGGAGGAAAAGGGATTGTGGCATGGCCATACCCCCTGGGGTGTGATTTCTCACTTTCTGTCTCTCTGTCTCTGTCTTTCTGGTGAGTGCATGCACCTTATAGCAAAAACCTCTCCAAAATAATAATAATAATAACAACAACAACAATAATAAATGGAACTAAATAAATTCATTTAAAATATTTTTTAAATTATTTAATTTTATTTAATATTATCATTATTTAATTTGCAAGGGCAAGGGAAATGCTTGCCAGAAAGGGAAAAAGAGAGAAAGGAAGAGACACAAAGTGACAAAGCAGTATTCCAGGTCTAAGACTCAAACCATGGTCAATTACATAGGGACCCAGTGCCTCAACTACCATGCCACCTGCTGGCATGCAACATGCCCCCCTCCATTCTTTTGAAGATGTTATCCTCTCCAATCTCAGCTTATGAAAAAAAGATTATCATAAAATTTTTAAGATACCATGTGGACATTTTAACTCATCATGATTTATTTCCTCACTATAAAATAAATTTTAGAAATAAAAAATATGGGCTTGCTCTAAGTGATACATTTTATTGTTACTGAAGCAGTTGGAGTTAGGTCTCAGTGACCACATCAAAGTTCAAATGCTCACTGCTGAAGAGCCAACACTTGAGAGACAAGTGTTTATAAAAAGGAAAGGTAGTTCTATTCAGGAAACTTTGACCTGGAAATATGGTAAACTAATGCTTAAAAGAAATCTCCTTTGAGGGAAATCAATCTGGCTGATGAGAAACACCTACTGTGGCATCTCTCTGAAAAGAAACAACATCAAATAAATGCCAACTCTTCTAGCAGTGGAGTGATGCAAGACTGACAAACTGCAAGAAATAGACTGGAAGCTGCTATTGTACTGAATCTCAGCTTAAGAGACAAAGGATGAGTAAATTATCTGAACATAGAGACGCTCCAGAGCCCTGTGCACCACAAAGGAGAAGGTGAGAAAAACTATCCCCCAAAACTACATATTTTATACACCAACCTCAGACCCCAGCACTCTTCAACTGCATAATAAAACTGGCAAGGAGGTAACACTCATTATTGAAAAGTAAAAAGTTATAGCACTTCAGGGAACCAGCAGTTAGCGTAATGGCTATGTCGCTGGACTCCCACGTGGTCGACCGGGGTTTGTGTCCTTGACCCGTTTTAAACTCACACCGGGCACGTGTGCGTGCGTGCCCAAGATCCCGAGAGGAGAATGGAGGAGAAGGGATTGCAGCGTGACCATCCCCCCGGGGGGTGATTTCTCGCTTTCTGTCTCTATGTCTCTCTCTGTCTGTCTGGCGAGCGCACATGTCCTATAGCGAAAAACCTCTCAAAAAAAAAAAAAAAGGTTATAGCACTTCAGTGTAAACATTAAATTTTCTTCACCACCCTGCCCTAAGAGCTTGGCACTGTCTTGAAAGTGAACTAGGTGGAACAGGATAGAATATGATTAGGACCAGTCTTACATCTCCACAGTTCTATAGGTTGAAAGAGACAACACGGAGGAGAAAAATCCTCTGCTTTTGGGAGAAATAAGGGGAATACCTCCAATGACTGAAAACTACCAGCTCCTTTACACAATGTAGACTAAGAGCTTGTGGATTCCCATCCCCAATCCCAGTACGTGTAGAAGTACCAACTCCATCAAAGACAGAAATCTGGATATTTCCTCCAACTAGCTGGCAGGCCTACACTCTCCCTCTTTTCAGACTACTTTTCCCCTCTAAGGTCACCTGCAGTGCAGCCCTTCAGAATATCCCTGAACTGTTAAGTGTAGGAAAATCAGACAGAAAGGTATCTGAGAAATGGGCACCAGGGGTTGCCATCTCAGTTACAGGGAAGATGACAGGGCACTGCCCCAGGAAATCCATAATCCTGGAGGACATTATCTAGTCACCTGGCTGCTATCATGAGTTTGCTTGGATCTTATCAACCACTGGCTGACGCCAGGCACCCTTGGTCAGCCATGCTGACTCCACTTGACTCTCTGAGACTCAGAAACATTCTATTCCTCAGGAAGTTACCTTATCAGGGCCACATCCAAGTTTTGCAGAACTCCTGACCCACAGGCTTTACTGACTACACATTCAGGCTTAAATTGACCCCACCAAATTTAGTTTGCCTCTGGCTTCTACTAACACCCTCCCTAAGACTACTTCTGAATTTTGTGGGTCATCCTGAACCCTCCAAGGCTAGGTATTTAGGCTTTGCTTGGACCCACATGACTTCTCTCACCTCTGATCCTTGTGGGTTATCTCCCCTGAACCCTGTTCAGACTTAGTTGGCCCCACTGGACTTTGAGCATTACAAGGTACCTCAACTAACTCTGTTCCACTTAGGGCCTTATGTTCTGCCTTCCTTCTGCTTAGTCCTGTCCACATCCTGGCATAGCAGGCTTCCCTACTCAAGCCCAAATGAGCTGTACTGGTCTTGAGGAGAGCTTAACCTAAGTCTGGTTAGGGTACACGTGGAAGCCATTCTGTGCTGCTAACCTCTGGGCTTTGTAAACTTTCCTGCCCACACTTTACTGGGTCCCCACTGGCCTCATCTTAGGGTCAAACAAGGTGGATTTTCTGGACATGCTCAGCCTTGCTTGGCCTACCCACCTCTGTACCTCACAAGATCACCACTCCTGGTACCACATGAGTCCTATTTTCCCACGTATGTCTTTATCCCTCAGAATCCTACAGAAACCATGCCCAAGACTTGTTCGTCCCATACAATATGAAGGACCCTGCTTAGTTTCCACTTCCTCTAACAGGTACATACACATTGTTCTTGGATCCACTGATCCTGGGTAAATGATTACCCTGCACAGGACTCCATCTGAATGAATCCCACCAATCTGTAGCTTTGGATGGAGGCACAGAGTCCCCTTACCTAACTCCAAAGATAATTGCCTCTCATCTGTCATGTTCCTTGATAAAAAAAGAAAAAAAGAAAAAAAGAAAAAAAGTCAATGAGAATCAATGCTAAAATGGTTAACTACTACTAAATGCCAACTGGTTAACTTGTACTAAGGGTCACAGTTATATGAAATATAACTTAAAAATACTAAAAAATAATAGTAATAAAATACCACCACTAGGCAGTGATAGGGCCATGCAGGCAACACAAGCTGGTAAGGATGCTGCCTCCCATTCTAAGGCAGGGCCTGGACTGGGAAGAAACTGAGGCAGGGCCCAGTTTACGAGCCCTCCCTTGTGTCCTTGAACTGGCCGGTATTCAATTTCTCTGCCGTGAGTTTTACTGTTATTACAGTACCCTGTAAGTGTAAAACATCACCCCCAACCATTGCAATAAAGCCAATTAGTGATCTTGTAGGAATGTGGTTCCCTAAGACAGACACGAGGACCAGGAAGTTTAGGACTCCCCTACCTGTCTGTTTTTAAGCCAAAATTAACATATAGATTAAGTTAGTATAAACCAAATTAGCATTAGAAGCATTTGTAGACTAAGTTAGTTTAAGGCTAGTTTTATGTAAATACTCCTTGTTAAAGCTACAGGCCAAAGTTAGCTCATGCTAGGCAAAGTCAGCACATTCACCCAGAGATAAAACAAAAGAACTCACTAATTGACAGACTCAGCAAATAAAA
>NW_006208108.1:24185-27214 GCF_000334495.1 Tupaia belangeri chinensis | reverse complement strand
TTAGAGTAAATTTTTTACTACCCCTCACCCTCCTTACTTCCTAAACCTCCCTCAATAAATACGCATGTTTTAATAGCCACGGTGCAGCAGCCTGGAGCTGGCTCTGGCTGTGACCAGCTGAGTACATGCTAAGGAGCAATGAGGTCTCAGTCTAATTTTTTGTTCCTGATCACCCGTGTCGCCTTCCTGTGTACAAGCCACCCACCACTGCTGAGGCCGGACCCCAGCAAGGCAGTACTTACTACCATGCAGGTAGGTAGTGACGTGGTCAAAGGTACTGGACTTCTACATGGCCAATTGTGGTTTAAATCCTGGACTGGACAGCTTTCTTTCTCATCTTTCCTCTCTCTGTCACTGGTCAAATTGAAAAATAATAATGATAATGTTAAATAAAGTTAAATAAATAAACACCACTATAGAAGGTACTCCTCAAATCAGAAAGGAGTACTCCATGAGGTGTCTGAAATCCAAAGGAATACAAGAAATCTAAAAACGAATAAATAAAAATAAAACAAAAATCCAAACCAAAAAGAAGGAAATATCTCACTTTCAAAAGAACATACTAACTCCCTTCTAACGAATAAAGTACATACAATTATATAACTGTTGGAAACTGAATTCAGGATACTGATTATACCAAAATTCAATGAGATGCAACAAAATGTCAGGAGAGGAGAAAAACAATGAATGACATGAGAAAACTCCAGAGAGACAACTAACTTTAAAAAGAATAAAAAAGAGGAGAAGCAGGTGACATGCAGGTTAAGATGCTGGGTCTCACATGACAAACACTGCAGTTCAAATCCTGGACCCAAAACCTTGAAAATCACACATGTGTATGTATGCTCAAAATTATGTGCAGAGACTAGGGAAGGGATTGTGCTGTGGCCATCTGCCTAGGGGATAATTTCTCACTTTCTCGCTCTCTATCTGTTTGAGAAAGACATGCACCCAATAGCAAAATTAAAGACATTCAAATGAAAATCCTTCAGATAAGCAGTACAATATAGGTAATAAAATATCGTGTAAAGTGCACTGATGAAAGATTAGGCTATGCAAAAGAGTATCTGAATTTAAAGATACAGCTTAGCAAATAGTCCAAACTCTGAAAAAGAAAATTAAAAATGAAGAGAACAGTAAGTGCCCATCCTCCCTGAAAGATGATTTTTCAGATTCTGTCTCTCTCTGTTGAGCACATGTTCTCTAAGGGGAGTGACTGGTCAGATTAACAAGGTCATGAATCTGGACAGTTGCCCAGCTGATTTGGTGTCTTTAACTAAAATAACAGAACCTTTAAAGTTTTCTCTCAACCATTCAAAATAATCAATGAACGATCCATCCAGCCTGTTTCTATTGTTGAAATTTACTTCAACATTCCTTGGAAATAGTTATGGTATAGCTGCATCAAGAACTTTTCTTGAGAGGCATATTTGTTATCATTCTCCTGGGTTCTTAATTAAAATCTATACCACAGTTTCAATAAACAATTTTATTCATTCTGGGGCACTCTCTTGGAACTAACTGGAGTCAGTTGATAAAGGTCTCAATATGTAAGCTCACAAGTTTACACATTTAAATCGAATTTCCTAGAAACACATAAGGGGACCTCAGTTGGATCTGAAAAATCATTTACAACATCAGTTTGGTTTCATAGGTTATATACTAAGGCTAATATTGCTTTGTTACAGGCTTTACATGAGAGGGTAGCCAAACTAAGGTGGTTAAAGTTACAACTGGTTACAACTGGAGTCTGTTGTATTATCTTCTGTGGGGGTGGAGATGGAGGTAAAAGAGCAGAGTTAAGGATGCCAAAGATTATACAGAAAGCATAAGCGAGATGTAGTGGAAGAGTGGTTGGAGTAGAACAACTCTCTGAAATTTTAATACCAAAATGATTCTGGAAACTTTTTATTTACCTCCTGACAAAAAGGTGGTTCCATTGTATCTGAGGTAGCTTCTGCATATCATTGAAAGTAACTTTCCCATTCAGTTCGTCTGGTTCTATAACCAGCTTTTCCCAATTATGCATATGAACATGCCGTTTAGAAATTTCAAGGGACTCCCATTTTTGCCAATGAAGATTGGGGGTCACTGCAACTTTTGTGGGCCCATTTTCCTAAGTACTTGCAAGATAGGACAACAAAGTCCTCACACACAAAACCAGGTGATGTTTCCAAGAGGGTTGTCCCTTACAGGAAATTGCTTATGATGACTGATTTCTCACAACTTAATAGCTTTATTAAAAGGGACCAAACATTCACAACTCTATTGAGTCAAAGTACACTGACCATGGTTATTGCTCAAGGTTTTAACCTTGAGTATATTCAATCCTTCTAGTGTCTGAAAATTCTTGACATTAGGTGGCAGTAAAATGTTCAGACTACCAAGTGATAGGTCTCAAGTATTTTTTCTGGCGAAGCAAAAAATTTTCTAAAATATTCTAATGAGTTTCTTTAAGACTGCTTCATATCATGAGAGAAACCTCTCAGGCAATCCTAAATGGTTCTTAGTTTCTTAGGGACACTTTTCAGGACAGGGAGAGCAATTGACTTAACTTTTGGGTGGAGATACCACATTATGGATCTTCAAAATTTCAAAACTAAGAGTTTTGTTTATAATTTCAATCCATTAATTGATATGGGGGCATTTGGGTTGGTTCCATGTCTTAGCAATCGTGAATAGTGCCACAATAAACATCGATGCGCAAGCACTTTTTCAATTAAGTATTCTTCTGTCCTTTTGGTAGGTACCAAGGGGTGGGATTGCTTGATCATATGGTAGGTAGTTCTATTTGTAGATTTTTGAGGAATCTCCAAATTGTTCTCCACAGTGGTTGGACTAATTTACATTCCCACCAGCAGTGTAAGAGAGTTCCCCTTTCACCACACCCCCGCCAGCACTTATCAATTTTTGTTTTTTGAATCTTAGACATTCTGACTGACGGTAGGTGGTATCTCATTGTTGTTTTCATCTGCATTTCTCTTACAATGAGGGATGTTGAGCATGTTTTCATATGCCTTTTAGCTATT
>NW_006208108.1:18449-24064 GCF_000334495.1 Tupaia belangeri chinensis | reverse complement strand
TCACGCCGCAATCCCTTCTCCTCCATTCTCCTCTCGGGATCTTGGGCACGCACGCACACGCGCCCGGCGTGAGTTTTAAGCCACCGGGTCCAGGACGTGAACCACGGTCGACTACATGGGAGTCCAGCGACATAGCCATTACGCTAACTGCTGGTTCCCAAGAGACTGGTTTTTTCAACTAGTCTCCCTTCTTTTAATAGGATTGATTGCCTTTTTCCAGAACAGCTGCTTGAGTTCCTTGTGAATTCTGGTTATCAGTCTCTTATCTGATGCATAGTTTACAAAAATATTTTCCCACTCTGAGGGCTGACTATTCACAATAATTACTGTGTCTTTTGCAATGCAGAAACTTCTTAGTCTGATGTAATCCCACTCGTCTATTTTGGGAATTATTTACTCTGCACTGGGAGTCTTATTTAAGAAGCCTTTTCCTACCACAATGTCTCCCAAACCTTGACTTGATTTTTGTCAAAGGAGAGAGGGAGGGGTTCAGATTCATCTTTCTGCAAGTGGACGTCCAATTTTTCCAGCACCACTTGCTGAAGAGGCTTTCATTTTCCCACTGGATTGACTGGTACCCCTTGTCAAAAATCAGTTGACTGTATGTTTGGGCATTTATTTCTGGGGACTCTATTCTGTTCCTTTGGTCCACGTGTCTGTTCCTGTGCCGATACCATGCTGTTTTGATTACTACAGCTTTGTAGTATATTTTTGGGTCAGGGAGTGAGATGCCTCCCACTCCACTCCTCTTGTGCAGAATTGCTTTGACAATATGGGGTCTCCTATGATTCCAGACAAACTTTATGATTGCCTTTCCTAGATCTGTGAAGAATGTGTCTGGTACTCTGATTGGCATTGCATTAAATATGTAGATTAATTTGGGTAGAATTGCCATTTTGATTATATTAATTCTTCCAATCCAGGAATGTGGAATATCCTTCCACTTTTTGTGTCATTTTCAATTTCTCTTTTTATCTTCTCATAGTTTTCCTTGTGGAGGTCTTTAATTTCTTTGGTTAGATTTATTCCTAAATATTGAATACCTTTTGTGGCTATGGTAAATGGAATAACTTTCTTCAGTTCTCAGTCTGCCTGTTGTTCATATATAGAAATGCTATAGATTTCTGGATAGTAATTTTGTATTCTGCAACTTTACTGTATGCATGTATTATTTCCAGAAATTTTTCATGGAAACCATTGGGTCTTCTATGTATGCAATCATGTCATCTGCAAATAGAGAGTTTCATCTCTTCTTTTCCTATTTGAATGCCTTTTCTTTTTCTTCTTTTCTGATTGTGTTAGCCAGGACTTGCAATACTATTTTGAAGAGGAGTGGAGAAAGTGAGCATCCTTGTCTTGTACCCGTTTTTAGTGGAAAAGCTTTCAGCTTTTCTTCATTAAGAGTGATGTTCCCTACGGGTTTTTTATAAATAGCTTTTATTGTGTTGAGAAATTACTCTTCTATGCCTATTTTGCTGAAAGTCTTGATCATGAAGGGATGTTGTATCTTATCAAATGCTTTTTCTGCATCAATTGATATGACCATAAGGTTTTTATCTTTCTTCCTGTTAATATAGTGTATTACATTTCTGGTTTTGCATATGTTGAACCAACCTTGCATTCCTGTAATAAAGTCTACCTAATCATGATGTATAATCTTCTAAAAAAGTTGTTGGATATGGTTTGCTAGTATCTTGTTGAGAATCTTTGCATCTATATTCATCAGGGATATTGGTGTATAGTTTTCCTTCCTTGTTCTGTCCTTATCTGTTTTAAGGATAAAGGTGATAGAGGCTTCATAGAATGAATTAGGGAGAGATTCACCTTTTTGGATCTTTAGAAATAACTTGAGCAGAATGGGGGTTAACTCTTCCTTGAAAGTTTTGTAGAATTCAGAGGTGAATCCATCAGGGCCAGGGCTTTTCTTTGTTGGGAGGTAATTTATTATTGATTCAATCTCCCTGCTTGTTATGGACCTATTCAGACTTTCTATATCCTCCTGGCTCAATCTAGGTAGATTAAATGTGTCCAGGAATTTTTCCATCTCATCCAGATTGTCTTGTTTCTTGGCAATATAGTTGTTCATAATATCCTCTGTCTGTTGTTTTATTTCCTGCTTCATTGCAGATTTGATTCACCTGGTCCTTTTCTCTTGTCTTCTTAATAAGTCTCGCCAGTGGTGTAACAATTTTGTTTATCTTTTCAAAGAACCAGCTTTTAATTTCATTTATCTTCTTTATAGTTTATTTATTTTCTATTTTATTTATTTCTGCTTGGATCTTTATTATTTCCTTTCTCCTGGAGTTTTTTTGGATCTTTTTGCTGTTGCTTTTCCAATTCTGTGAGGCATGATGTTAGGTGATCCATTTGTCTTCTTTTTTGGATGGAAAGTTCTATAGATGTCTGTGAAGTCCATTTGATTTATGGTATCATTTAGATCCTTTATCTCTTTACCTATTTTTTTTGTCTAGATGATCTGACCAGAGGGGATAGTGCAGTGTTGAGGTCTCCAACAATTAGTGTGTTGCAGTCTATCTCCCCTTTTAGATCTAGCAGTCTTTCCTTCACATATTTGAGTGCTCCTGTGTTAGGCGCATAGATTTTTTTTTTTTTTGGAGAGGTTTTCGCTATAGGGTGAGTGCGCTCGCCAGACAGAAAGCGAGAAATCACCCCCCACAGGGGAGATGGTCACGCTGCAATCCCTTCTCCTCCATTCTCCTCTCGGGATCTTGGGCATGCACGCACATGTGCCCAGCGTGAGTTTTAAGCCACTCGGTCCGGGACGCGAACCGCAGTCGACTACGCGGGAGTCCAGCGACATAGCCATTATGCTAACTGCTGGTTCCCAGGCGCATAGATATTAATAAGCCTTATATCTTCTTGGTTGATTGACTGTTTTACTACAATATAGTGTCCTTCTTTGTCTCTTTGAACAGTTTTTTTTGTTTAGTTATCATACATGGATGATAGATAAATATCAAGAGAGGTACTGTGTGATAAACTTTAAATTTTGTGTGGTCGCACCTATTAGTCAGTCATATTGCATACCCATATCGTTCATTCCTTTTCCTTTCTTTAATTTTGCTCTAGGGCATATGTGTTTGCCAAAGGGAGTTTGAGAGAGAGAAAGAGAGAGAGAGAGAGAGAGGAAATCACTCCCCAGGGGAGATGACCATGTTGCAATCTCCTATCCTCCACTGTCTTCTCGGGATTGGGGACACAACACACATGTGCTTAGTATGATTTACAAGCCATCAGGTCTGGGAGTTGAATCATTTAGTCGACAATGTGGGATCCAGTGCCTTAACCTCCACACTACCTGCTGGGCAACCTCATTGCTTTTTAAACTTCAGAACAGATTCTGAATCATTAGTAGTAATAATTTTTTTTGTACCATTCATCATCTCATTTCACATTTGTTTTTCTCATTACTACCACATGTGTTTTGTAATTAAATCTGTGTGTCTCTTGATTGGAGAATTTAATCCATTAACATTCAATGTTATTATTGATGTTACTGGACCTGTTCTGATGTTTAAGTTTGCCATTGTCTAAGTTGCCTTTACTCCTTTGTTTTTGGCTGTTATTTATTTTTCCTGTAACAGTACTTTCTTCAGGGTTTCTTGGAGAGCTGGCCTGGTGTTGGCAAATTCTTTCAAGTTTTGTTTGTCTGAGAAGATTTTAATCTTTTATTCCCATACGAAAGATAATCCTGCAGCATACAATAATCTTGCTTGAAATTGTTTCTCTCTTAACACTTTCAATACATCTTCCCATTCTTTTCTTGTTGGCATTGTTTCTGTTGAGAAATCTGGTGTTAGCCTGATGGGGTGACCTTTGTAAGTCACTTGTTGTTTCTCTCTTGCCAGTTTTAGTATCTTATCTTTATCTGTAGTCTTTGCCAGTTTGTCTAAGATATGCCTTGGGGAAGATCTTAGGTTGACTCTATTTTGGGTTCTTTGTATTTCTTGGGTTTGGATGCTTGAGTGTCTCTGTAGACTTGGGAAATTTTCTTCTAAGATTTCATAGAATAGATTTTCCATGATGTTATTAGTTTCTTCATCTTCTGGGATACCAATTATTCAGATGTTAGGGTGTCTAATGGAATCTAGTATTTCTCGTATGTTATCCTCATTTTTTGTTATTTTCTATATCCTTTGGGTGGTTTCCTCTAGGTCAGAAGTTTTATCTTCTACATCAGAGATTCGACCTTCAGCATGGTCTAATCGACTTTCAATACTTTCAAGAGAATTTTTGATTTCTTGTATTACAGACTTCACCTCTAATAGTTCCATCTGATTCTTTCTTAGCATGTCCATTTCTTCCTTTATATCATGGAAGCACTTTCTCACCTCCTGTAGTTCATTGTCTCTTTTCTCTTCCAGCTCATAGAATTTGTTCACCATGAATGTTCTAAATTCTTTCTTGAATATTTTGGAAACATCCTTTTTGTTTTCAAGAAATGGAAGGGAGTCACAGTGTTCTTTTCGTGGAGACATATTTCCTCCTTTATTCAGACCTGAGGTTCTTCCTCTACATCTAACCATTGGGAAATGTGTTCCCTTTGAAATACCTTTTAAGAGGACATTTCCTCGAATAGGAGCAAGTGTATTTCCCTTTTGCTGTTGAATGAAGACTGCAGAAGTCTCTTTTCTGGTATGTTTATCAATGTGATCCAAGAAGTATTTTCTTCAGGTGTACAAAGAAAAGTATTTCCTTATTCACAGGTGGTTCAGTAAATGGGAGAATCTCAGAGAGTCTTAAAATACTAGAATATTTCAGAACTGTAATTCTAGACCTATCTAGACCGCCAGAAAGGGCAGAGATGAAGGAAGAGAAGACAAAATAAGTGGAAAGAAAATAATGAGAATTTAAAAAAAAAAGATTTCACCAGGAGTCCAAAGATGGAAGTGGGGTGGCTGTAGGGCTGAGGGCAATCCTATGTGCTAAGGAGAAGAGAGAAATTTACAAATGAAAGAAGAGGAGAAGGAGGAAAAAAAAAAAGAAAAATGTGTACCTGGCTGACAGAGAGAGGGGTCTCTGGCTTTGGAGTCCCGGGGCTGGAGCTGGGGCAGGGATCCCTGCCTCAGTGTTCCTTGGCTGAGGGGTTCAAAGATGGAAGTCGGAACCCTGATCTTTTAAATATTAGGCTATGAAGCTGGAATGCAGAATTATTTTTTAAAGGCTAGATAATATTCTATTGTATACCTACATAAAAGATTTTCTTTAAAAGTTATTTAATTTATCACTATTATTATTTAATTTTCTATTGGACACATGTGCTCACATGAGAGAAATAGAGAGAGAAAGAGGGAAAGTGAGAAAGTAAGCAGACAGGTATAGGGCTTGAACTGTGGTCAGTCAGCTATGTGGAACCAGCACCTCAAACACCACATCACCTGCTGGCCCCTATAACATGTTTTTTGTTTGTTTGTTTGTTTTGTTTTGTTTTTTTAGAAGTTTTTGCTATAGGGCATGTGTGCTCGCCAGAAAGACAGAGAGAGACAGAGATACAGAATGAAAAATCACCCCCCAGGGGGAATGGCCACATCACAATCCCTTCTCCTCCCTTCTCCTTTTTTTTTTTTTTTTTTTTTGGGGGGTTTTTTCCTTTA
>NW_006208108.1:15044-18390 GCF_000334495.1 Tupaia belangeri chinensis | reverse complement strand
GCCGCAATCCCTTCTCCTCCATTCTCCTCTCGGGATCTTGGGCACGCACGCACACGCGCCCGGCGTGAGTTTTAAGCCACCGGGTCCGGGACACGAACCGCGGTCGACTACGTGGGAGTCCAGCGACATAGCCATTACGCTAACTGCTGGTTCCCATCTCCTTTCAGGATCTTGGGCACGCACTCACACATGCCCAGCATGGGTTTTAAGCCATTGGGTCTGGGACTCAAATTATGGTCGACTACATAGGAGTCCAGTGTCATAGCCATTACACCAACTGCTGGTCCCCCCATAACGTGGTTTTATCCATTTGTCTGTGATAGTTATGTGAATGTCTTGACTATTATAAATAAATTTACTATGAATGTGGAAATATGAATATATTTTTGACATATTAATTTCATATTTATACATATATAAGCAATTATGCAATTGTTAAGTCACATGGTAGTTCTATTTTTAATTTTCTAAAAAACCTTAGAAAACTATTTTCCATTGTGTTTAACCAATTTATTTATTTATTTATTTATTTTTGGAGAGGTTTTTGCTATAGGGCGTGTGCGCTTGCCAGACAGACAGAGAGAGACATAGAGACAGAAAGCGAGAAATCACCCCCCCCAGGGGGGATGGTCACGCCGCAATCCCTTCTCCTACAGTCTCCTCTCGGGATCTTGGGCACGCACACACACGCGCCCTGCATGAGATTTAAGCCACCGGGTCCGGGACGCGAACCGCGGTTGACAACGTGGGAGTCCAGCGACATAGCCATTATGCTAACTGCTGGTTCCCAAACCAATTTATATTTTTACCAACAATGTTCAAAGAGCCCCTTCCCTTCTTGTATTTATTAATTTTTTTTTTTTAAGAATAGCCATCTTAAGAGGTTTGAGGTGGAGGCTGGCAGGCAGAATGGGTGCTTAGGCACTGTACTCCCACATGGCTGACTAGGGTTTTATTCCTGGAATTGGTGGCTTCCTTTCTCACTTTCCTTGTCTTTCTCTCTCTGGTCAAACTAGAAAATAATAAAAACAAACAAATAGATACAATAAATAAAATAATTTTTATAGGTTTTTGCTATAGGGAGCGTGCGCTCGCCAGACAGACAGAGACAGAGAGACAGAAAGTGAGAAATAACCCCCCAGCGGGGATGGCCATGCCACAATACCTTCTCCTCCACTCTCCTCTCAGGCTCTTGGGCATGCACGCACATGCGCCCGGCATGAGTTTTAAGCCACCGGGTCCGGGACATGAACCACGGTCGACTACATGGGAGTCCAGTGACATAGCCATTATGCTAACTGCTGGTCCTAATAAAATAATATTTTTAAGAAAAAGAGGTGCAATGTGGGATGTTTCATAATTGTTTTCCATTCTATTTTCCTAATAATTAGTGATGTTGAGTGTAACTTGAAACTCATGCCAAGCATGTGTGTGTGATATAGTGGTAAAATTAGGTACTATACCCTTCTCCAAATCCAATGTAATATAAAGAAGATTATGATGATAATAAATTTTTTTAAAAAATTAGGTACTATACCTACCTGGTTAGCACAGGGACTAATACTATTTTATTAGAGACTATGGAGACATGCACAGGAACTGGGATGATGAGACTGTGTGTAAGAGAAGAATGGGCTCAATTCTGAATATAGAATGGTCAAGTGTAAACTTAGCACCATGTAGCAGGGTAGAGATCAGTGGATAGCAAATTACATGAGGAAACCTTAGGGTTAAGGGGGATTTTGCTCAAACCCACCTACCTTGATTTCATAGAAAAGTGCATAAACAGACCTTGATAAAGTTTGAGAATCCTGATTAAATTTTGGTCAAGCAGAGAATATCAATACAGATAAAATTATTTAAATAATTATGTAAACAATGGGCCAGCAGGTGGTGTGGTGATAAAGTTGCTGGACTCTCACATGACCAACCGTGGTTTGAATCACGGACCTGGTAGCTTGGTTTCTCACATTCCTTCATTCCATTTCCAAACAAAATTTTAAAACTATTTAAAACTTATTGAGTCCATTCTCTTTCACACACAACTATTTAAAACTTTTTAAAAACAATCCTGCAGCTGGGACTAGCAGTTAGCGTAATGGCTATGTCACTGAACTCCCATGTAGTCGCCCGCGGACCCGGTGGCTTAAAACTCACACTGGGCGATGGATTGGAAAAGTGTGGTATATATACTCTATGGAATACTACTCAGCCATAAAAAAAAACAAGACCCTGGAATTTGATAGAAAATGGTCAGATATGGAGGATCTATTGCTGAGTGAAGTAAGCCAGGCTATGAAAGAAAGATATTGTATGTATCCACTCAATATATACCGACTATCCGCACTCTATGATAGAGAGCAAAAAATTGGAGGACATAAAAGCGGTGAAGGTACTTAATGAGAATAGGACAGTGTGGAATGGGGTAAGTGAAGAGAAGAGGATAGAGAAAGATAGCAAGTGAACAATAGAGAGACAGGACGTTAGTGAGAAACAGATAGGGCTTATTATAATAAAAATAATGATTGGGGAAAACATAGAAAAGATATTGAATGTTGAAGTGGGGAGATTAATGTCTCTGTACTGACTGACATGCACGGCATTACCTTTTGAAAAAGCAATGTAATACATGTAAAGTTATATGTAATCCAATGTAATATAAAGAAGATTATGATGATTAAAAAAAAAAACTTACACCAGGCGCGTGTGCGCGCACGCCCAAGATTGTGAGAGGAGAATGGAGGAGAAGGGATTGCAGCATGGCCATCCCCCCTGGGAGGTGATTTCTCGCTTTCTATCTCTCTGTCTCTCTCTGTATGTCTGGCGAGCTCACGCGCCCTATAGCAAAAACCTCTCCAAAAAAAAGGAAGGAAAAAAAAAAATCCTGCAGCTAAATCCACAGTTTAAGTTCCAGACCCAGTAGCTTGTATATCACACTGGGTACCTGTGCACGCATGCCCAAAATCCTGAGGAGAATGGGGATTGCCATCCCCTCTAGGGAGTGATTTCTCATTTTCCTTCACTCTCTGCGTCTTTTAAGTAAGCATACATGCCCTATGGGAAAAATTTTTTAAAAATTAAAATACCTTAAGTAATAGTAAAAACAACACCATTGTGAGCTGTTTAGAAATATTACATTGGGGGAACCAGCAGTTAGCGTAATGGCTATGTTGCTGGACTCCCATGTAGTCCACCACGGTTCGCATCCCGGACCCGGTGGCTTAGAACTCACGCCGGGTGCGTTTGCGTGTGTGCCCAAGATCCCAAGAGGAGAATGGAGGAGAAGGGATTGTGGCGTGACCATTCCCCCCGGGGGGTGATTTCTCGCTTTCTGTCTATGTCTCTC
>NW_006208108.1:1306-15004 GCF_000334495.1 Tupaia belangeri chinensis | reverse complement strand
AAAAAAAAAAAAATATCACATTGGGGGTACAGATGGTGCACAGCAGTAAAACACAATGCTCCATGAGGGTGACTTACCTGAAAATATTTCTGGGGTACATGATGAGAGAACTACTCATGTATGCTGAGCATATGTGTGCTGTGGTTCAAGGCTGGCTGAGTGTGAGAATTATCCATGATACTAAGACTCTTTTGATAGTGCTGTCTGTCTCATGAAAGAAAAAACTTTTTGTAATGAAAAATCAATACTGTAGAAAAATAAAAATATTTATATAATTAAATAAACATATTAATATAATTAAATAGTTAAGGCCTCATGCTTCTGTGGCTAGCTGGCAATGGGTGTGAGTGGCACCACCTCCACACTCTGTATGGCAAGGATGGTGGGCCAGAATAGCACAATGACTACCACTAGGATGTGCTAGACCCTGTTCATCAGATACTTTATTTATTTTGATTGAAAGCAATGAAGTGACCTCAACTTCTGAGGGTTTTCAGGGAGCATTGCTGGGGGTGTCAGCTGTCTCTGTGGATAGAAAAGGCACAAAGGAGGGGCTCTCAATGGGGTCCCCACCACCACTGGAGGCCATGGGGGTGACCATGATGTTAAAGAGTTACCACTTGGCTGCAGCCAAGACAACTTCCACCCCAGCTCTACCATCAACATCAACACCTCCACCTCCAATCTCTTAATTAATATGACTATTAAAGATTACAAGAGCACATACTGGGGGCTTCAGGTCACTTCATGGTTAGGTGCTGGATGTCAATATGATGGACCGTGGTTCAAGTACCAGACATAGAAGGTTGAAATTCATGCCAGACACATGGGCATGTGTGCCCAAAATCTTAAGAATGGAATAAAGGTGAAGGGATTGCAACATGGCCATTCCCCAGAAGGTGATTTCTCACTTTCTGTGCCTATCTCTTTCTCTCTCTCTAGCTATCAAACACACCCTGTAGGAAAAAATCTATCTAAAAAAAAAAAATCCCAGACAAAATTAAATAGTGTTATAGATGAACATGTAACAGAGTCATGATGACTAAATACCTATTTCCTATGAACAGATATACAGTTGTGTGTATAAGTGTGTAAGCCAGCAGCACAGGAATAGAGTTCAGTGATATGATTTAAAAGGTTAATCACTGACCTCTGATGGTGTTGACCCTCTGGGTGCAGCTTATATGGCTGTGAGGCCCCCGAGCCAGGGACCCCCTTTGCAGATCCCAGTGCTAGCCAGGACTGAAAGGAACTAGGCCAGTCCACCTACAACTGTGTTGATCCTCTAGGGGGCAGCTTTCATAGCTGTGAGGCCCCCAGAGCCAGGGACTTCCCCTCTTCCAGACCCCAGTGCTACCCAAGACAGAAAGCATCCAGGCCAGTTCACCTACTATGACTGTATTGACCCCCTGAGTACAGCTTTCATGGCTGTGAGGCACTCCCCAAGTAGGGATCCCCCTTCCAGGCCCTGGTGCTAGCCAGGTAGTTAAGTTTCACTGTCCTTATTGCTCTTCTATGTCCCTTCTAACTTTTTTGGTTCTTTTTTTAAAAACAGCTTTTCTGCCCCATGTGTGCTTTTCTCTTGTTAATTTATCTCCTCTCCCCTCAACCAGGACAGAAAGCATCCAGGCCAGTCCACCTCTGACTGTGTTGGCCTTCTGGGTGCTGTTTTCATGACTGTGAGGCTCCCCCAGCCAGGGACCCCCTTCCAGACACCAGTACTACCCAGCGAGGAAAGTTTCAATGTCCCTCTTTGTCTTCTGGGTCCCATCTAAATTTTTTTCTTTCTTCTTTTTTTTCTTCTTTTCTGCCCCTTGTGTTCCTTTCTCTTGTTAATTTGTCTCCTCTCCCCTCAACTAAGAAAGAAGGCATCCAGGTCAGTCCACCTCTGACTCTGTTGGCCGTCCAGGTGTAGCGTTCATGGCTGTGAGTTTAGAAACCACTTTTCCAGACCTAAGTGCAGGCCAGGTAGGCATGTTTCACTTCCTGTCTTGTTGTTCTCTGTCCCTTCTAAATTTTTTTTCATTTTTCTTTTTTTTAAACAGCTTTTCTGCACCATGTATGCCTTTCTTTTGTTCTTTTGTCTCCTCTTTCCTCAACTAGGACAGCAAGCATCCAAGCTAGTCCCCCCACCTCGGACTGTGTTGGATCTCTGGGTGCAGCTTTCATGGCTGTGAGCCCACCCCATCCCCCCAGCCAGGGACAACTCTTCCATGCTTTTATATGCTTGAATCTTTCAGTTTCTGCCATAGAGTGCAGACGGTGGGTATATATTAAATGGAGAGATACAATAACTCTTTTATAGCCTGACTTGCTTTACGTAGCAGTAAATCTTCCATATTTATCCAATTTCTATCCAATTCCAGGGGCTTGTTTTTTCATGGCTGAGTAGCATTCTATAGAATATATGTGCCACACTTTTTCAATCCATCTTTTTGTAGACTTTTGTGTTAATTCCATATCTTACCAATTGCGAATAATGTTACTTAAACATAGATGTACAAGCACTCTCCTGACTGTTCTTCTATCCTTCGCATAGATATTCAGTAGAAGAATTGTTGGATCATATGGTAGTTCAATTTATAGATCTTTGAGGAACCTCTGCATTGTTTTCCACAATGGCTGGACCAATTTACATTCCTACTAACAGTGTAGAACAGTTGCCTTTTCATCAAAACCCCACCAGCACTTAACATTTTTTGTATTTTTAATCTTCACCATTCTAACAAGTGTTAGGCAGTATCTCATTGGGGTTTTATTCTGCATCTCCTTTATGATGAGTGATGTTGACAAATTTTTATATGCTTTTTAGTTGTTCATATGTCTTCCTTAGAGAGTTTTTTGTTCAGCTCATTTTTCCATCTTTTAATTTGTTAATAATTTTTTTTTCAGGTAAGTCACTTGAGTTTCCTGTGTATTCTGGCTACAGTTCCTTATCTGAGGTATAGCTTAAAAAAATAGTCTCCCATTCTGAGGGTTGTCGATTTTCAATAATTATTGACTCTTTTGCTTTGCAGAAACTCCTTAATCTGATGTTATCTGACTTGCCTATTTTGGGGATTATTGCCTGTGTTTTGAGGGTCTTATTTAAGAAGTCTTTGTATACCTCCAGGTCTCTCAGAGTTCCCTCAATGTTTTCCACTGACCTACTAATCCCTATTAAAGTCACAAATTTTATATGATTTAGTCTGCAGCCTTACTTTTTATTATGAGCACTTCCCTACAGGCAACATATTTCCAGAATCCTCTCAGGGTACATTCTTTTTAAGTAAGTGATGAATATGCATTATACATATTTATGACTTTCAGTGTGATTTTTCAATATATAAATACAATGTGTAATGATAAAAACAGATTAATTGCATATAGACCACCTCAAATATTTGTGATTTGTGTTGGAAACATTCCAACTTGTTTTGTTTTGAGATATATAACAAAATATTGTTAACTACATTCACCCTCATATGCTATGGGATACAAGAACTTATCTCTCTCATTTAATTGTAATTTTGTACGTTTACCCATCCTTGTCCTATGTTCCCTCCCTCCCCATTATTACCATCCTCTAGCCACTAGCTGACCCACTCTTTCTTTTCTTTTCTTTTTTTTAGGTTTTTTGAATAGGGTATATGTGCTTGCCAGAGAGATACAGACAGAGGGAAAGTAAGAAATCAACTTTCAATGAGGATGGCCATGTTACATATTGCTGGGATCATTTTTAGCATCAAGGGCCTGGGACTGGAAGTCAACCTTGTGGGATTCAAGAACCTTAACCACCATGCAACCTGCTGGCCCTGTAACCCAGTATTAGTAGTAGATGCAGTCTAGACTCCACATGTAAGTAACACCTAAAATATTTGTCTTTGTTTGCCTGGCTTTGCAGTTATAGAGAAAATAATTCTAAAATGTGAATAAATTCACAAAAGATACTGAATGGTCAAGGCAATGTTAAATAGACAAACATAACAAACAAAGAAAAGTTGAAGAAGCTTTTAAGTACACTTCTAAGCTATATGAACAAAAATAGCATGGGAATGGCAAAAAACAAAACAGAAACAGACACATAGCTCAAGTTAACAGAAAAGAAAAAAATAGAAATGATCAGTTTTTATACTCAACTGATTTCCTTTTTTTAAAGTTATTTTATTTGACTTTATTTATTATTATTATTATTTTAAATTTGAATAGAGGGAGACAGAGAGAGAGAGGGAAAGTGACACAACAAAATGTCAGGTCTGGGACTCAAATTACAGTCAACCACATGGAAGTCCAGCTCTCAACCATCATGCTACCTGCCAGTCCCTGATAGTCAACACTGATGCAAAGAATACACACTGGGGAAGAACATTACTTCAATAAATTGTGTTAGAGATAGTGGATATTCATGTGTGAAAGAACAAATTACAATCTTAAATGTGAGGCACAAAACTATAGAAGAAAAAATAGGGAAAATGCCTCAGGTATTGATCTCAGCATAGATTTGTTAAAGACCTAGGGGTAACAAAAGCAGAGACAACTGATAGTATACCAAACTAAAATTATTCTAAACAGTGAATAATCAAGAGGGTGAAGAGACATCCTGCAAGAGAAGGTAAATTAATGTTTAATCTATTCATCTAATGAAGGATTATAAGATTATATTCAGAGTATATAAGAAGCTCAATAAACCTAACAGCAATAAGAAAAAATAGCCCTGATTACAAAATTAAGTCAAGACATGAAAAACATTTCTGGCTGTGGGTCACAATGGGGATGGGGCCATACAAGTACTGTTTTGTGGTACAATTCTTATGAGTAGGTGGTGTTCATTTGTTGTACTGTGGTTACCATCTGGACAAGGTGCTCTTGTGAAGTTCCAGAGATCTGGCTAGTGGCACAACAGTGCATGTAACAGGCTTGATCCCCATGGTAGCTGCTGTGGAATGGCGATTAAGATGGGATGTGTAGAGGTCAGTAGGTGGTATGGTGGTTGTGGTATGGAACTTCCACATGGTCAACCACAGTTTCAGTTCTGGACCTGGAGGTTTGCTTTTTTACATTTCCTCTCTCTCTCTGACACTCTCTGGTGAATTAAAACAATAATTTGTTTGACCTATCTTCCTGGATGAATGCATGTCTGGACTGTGAGGTGCCAGGTTCAGGGCCAGGGGGCAGTGACCTTCCCTGGACAGGCTCTCTCAAGTCCAACCTCCACCAGAGTGAGCAGACAGAACTCCACATGGTTGGAAGAGGCCTGGCCCTCTCAGAAAACAGGAGTCCCAGAGTGTCACTAATGCAAGGCAGCCCTGGCCTATCTTATCCTAGAACCCTGCAGTGTTAATTTGTTTCCACACATAGGCTCAATCCTCCAGATGAGCCTTTGTCTAATTTTCCCTGGGAACCTGACACTGGAATGTAATGATTCAGGGAGACAGTGGCAGACTGATCTCAGCCAGCCTTGCCCAGTTCTGTGGTATGCATTGTTTTTAGGAGCCAATGTGATTGCTTCCAAAATTGTGCACAGGAACAAGGTGGCTTTAATTTTCTTTTGGGCTGTCTCCACCTGAAGTTTCCTTTTCATTTGGTGGCTACAAATTGGCAGACATTAAATTGAAGCCAGGTGGTATCACAGCCCATTTTTGTACCATGAAGACTTTGTTCCTGGGAGATGGATAGACAGAAGTTTGTAGCACTGATGGCTCCTGTTGGAGAGGGCTGTGGTGTCATGGGCTGTGGGGTGGACTGCAGTGTCTGTCATTTCTGTGGTGGCTGTGCTATCTAGAAAGTCCATGGTCAGAAAGGAGGTGTACACTGCAGCTGCTCTAACTTCTCAGGGGCTCAGGCACCTCCTCCCTCTTCTGGCTGTGTAGGGAGTGAATGTGACCTTGATGTTCGCTGGGAGACCTAAATGTGAGCATGCAGGGAAGCTGTAGCAGTGGTCCCTGGACCTAAAAATGCTGACCATCCTGCAGATAGAACTCCTTGCTGCTTCATCAAGTGGGGTGGCATGGATGGCTGGGGAAAGGGGGGTATCATGGCCACTTTCTAGAGTATAAAGATCTCCAGGTGGGACTGAAGATGAAGCCCAAGTGGCCCATGCCCACATCCAGAGTCATGCAAGGAGCAATGGTCACCAAATGTCCCTTATTCAGGTACTCAAGTCATGGTCCTCCAGAAGTGCCATGGCCCAGTTTTCTCTGCCACACCACTCACTAGTGGGGTGTCCGCACACACAGATAATTGTCACTGGCACCATTCTGGGACTTGAGAGGAACCAAAGGGATGGCAGAGGCTTGTTGAGAAGGGCTGAGAAAGGAACCACTGCTAATTTTTTGTTAACTAAAAAATGTTCTAAAAATATAGCCCATCATTTTTTCCCCAAGGTTTTTGTCATGGGGCACATGCACCCACTGGAGAGAGACAGAGACAATAAAAGAGAAAATTATAAAATCCTACAGGGAAGAGGGCCACAACAAAATCTCTTCTCCTCCATTTTCCTTCTGTGATCTTGGGCACACACCACATGTGCTGGAATGATTTTCAAGCCACCAGGTCTGGGACTTGAACCAGAGTCAATCATGTGGGATTCCAGCACCTTAACCACTATACCACCTCCTGGCCCCTAGCCCATGAAGGTTAAGAAAAACATTTCCCCAACTTGATTACCTAAAACATATCTAATCCCAATAGAGATGTACTTTGAGTATAAAATATACAGTGGGTTGTGAAAATTTTGTATAAAAAAATGAGTGTATAGCACTTCTGTCCTTTTTATACTGAACACATGCTGTGATGGTAATACTTAGTTTGAATAAAACAATTATATTTTTAAACTACGTAGGGCTCTTTCAGTGTCTGACTTGGTCATTGCAAGGTGTACCCACCACCCACACAAATGAGAATATGACCAAGGCAGGAGTTCTATGTCCTGTGACTGCCACATATCCTTATGGCCTCCCTTACTCCTTTGCTGCTTCTGACATAAGGTGAGGCTGCAGTCATGTCCCTCCCTGACCCCTGAAGATACATTGAAGGCCTAATTCTGGTAACTGGGACTGTGGAAATAACGTCTTTCCAGATGTAATTTAATTAACGTGAGATCACTGAGTTGGTATGGGACCCAACATGAGCAGTATTCTTACAAAAATGGAAACAAGCATGATTACCAACCAGAAATTGAAGTGAAGTAGCTGAAAACTAAAAACTGCTAAGGAGTTAATATCAAAACCAGAAGCTGGGACCAGCAGTTAGCGTAATGGCTATGTCGCTGTACTCCCATGTAGGCGACCGCAGTTAGTGTCCCGGACCCGGTGACTTAAAACTCACACCAGGTGTGTGTGTGTGCATGCCCAAGATCCCAAGAGGAGAATGAAGGAGAAGGGATTGTGGCATTGACATGTCCCCCGAGGGGCATGATTTCTCACTTCCTGTCTCTCATTTTCCGTCTTCTCTGATGAGTGCACATGTCCTATAGCAAAAATATTTCTAAAAACAAAATGGTGTTATTGGGGCCAGCAGTTGGTGTGGTGGTTAATGTACTGGACTGCCACATAGCTGAATGTGGTTCAAATCCTGGGCAGATTAGCTTAAAACTCATGCTGGACTTGTGAGTGTGTGTGCCTAAAGTCCCAGGAGGAGAATAAAGGTTAAAGGATTATGGCATAGCCATCTCCTCTGGAAGGTGATTTCTCACTTTCCCTCTCACTGTCTATTTTTCTTTGGGGAGACCATGTGCCCTATAGCATAAACCAAAAAAAAAAAAAAAAAAAAAAAAGGAAAAGACGTTTAGGGGTCACAACCACTAAATATTCTAACAGGAAAAAATAGAGTGAATGAAACAATAATGTGGAAAACAAGTGTGGGATAAATTGCCAAACTAGAGCTACATGTTTGTTTTCTTCTCACTTTTAAAATGTCCAGTGAGTCTTAAGTAAATAAAAAAAAAATCTGTCCTTAAGCGTTCTGTGGTCAGTATGCAGACTAAAGGGTTTTTATTTCTCACAGTAACCACAAAAATAAAACATATTACCTACCCAATGCCAAAGAATAATAAATAAAAACAAAGTTGACATTGGATTTAGTTTGGGAAGGTTACAGAAGCCTTTTATAACCAAGGTACCATAGGAAAAGACAGGCATATAAATATCTTGTCTGAGAGGGCTGCTGTAACCTGTCTTGCATTCTTTCTGTCCCCTTCCAAAGACCTTCTTGAAGTGGGGTAAGAGGTGATCAGACTTTGCATTTTTATGTTACTTAATTCTACTAAGCTGTTCTCCCCTGCTGCCCTTGCTGGTGTCCTGCCCTCAACTGTCACTGACTTAGTGACCCTGATTCTGTCGCTTTGATTTTAATTCTTTGGACCTAGGATTCTGTAATGGGTGTCTTATTACAGACAATTTTCCCCCCTGGTTCCAGTCATCTATTTCCTTGGCCATCATTTTTCTCTCCTTGTGCCTTGTCCCTCATCTGAGTACACTTATCTCCAAGCTTTCAATGGGGTGCCTGCTGAATTCCAGAGGACATTTATGCCTCCCCTCCTAGGACAGCATTAAAGATACTTCAAGATCTGACCAAAAGTTAACATCTCTTTGTCTGTGTGTACCCCATGTAGTAACCAAAATGGCATCATCACAATCAGTTGCTCAATCCAGAAGTTGCAGAATTATACTTGAGTCATCTCTGAATGTGTCATTCCAGAGTCTCATCTCCACATCCAATCCATTCTCAATTCATCATGAATTTATATCTGCTAATATTCCAAGTCACCACTTTCTATTCCTTGAACAACTCCAACGGTCTCCATCCTGGTTTTTTTAATTCTACTTTTTGTCCACATCCATTGCCCTCACAATAGTTAGGTTATTTTTTCCCAAAAGAGAATTAGATCACATTTTTCTTCTACTAAAAGCATTCTTCTTCCCCTCACTTCTCTGAGGTAAAATCCCAGATAGTAAATAAGATCCTGTCTACCTTTTCGACCTTCACTTACATTACTGTTGCTCTTCTCTACTACACTTCATGCAGATGGGTCTTTATTCCCTTTTATATTTGCTCCCAAATTTTGCTACTGTGTTCTTTGCATAACCTTTTCCATCATCCTCAAATACTGTTCCTTCCTCATAATCTAGGTAATTGTCACTCTTCCCAAGAAAATTCTTCAGACTCCCCAAAGTGTGGTTTGTGTTGTGACCAACTGTTATTCTCTTTTATAGGAAGCTACAGTTTTCTTTATAGACTTTAACACAGTTAGAACTTATGCGTATTCTGTTTAGTTAAGATAACTGTCTCCCCTTTATTGGACTACAGCCATAACTAAATTACTATATTCACCAGTAGGTATCCAGGTACTGAAACAATTTCTGAGGCAGTGAGTTGCTGAACAATTACTCGTTGATCAAATTATTAAATGATATGACTGCAAGTAAAACTCCAAAAGTAAAAACTAAAACAGCCACCTCAGAATATGGTATATTTAAAAGACACAATGTATCCCACCTAAACGCTCTTCTAGAACCTTGCCACATGTGCATCAAAAGTGTGCTGAAATATTTCTGTGCGTTTTCTTTTTTTTTTTTGGTTCCAGAGTTTGGCTTTATTTTGCAGTACAGAAATCATTTGGAGCCATTCTGAGACACGTCACTGAGAGGCTCTGTCAAATCAGTACTGCATGGCAGCTTGGTCCATGGAAGAAACCATGCCTGGGGTACAAAAGATGCTTCTACAGCTTACCTGCTTCTGACATTGGTGCTTCTCCCCTGTGTCTCATCAGTTTCATCAGTTAGGAACACTACTGGTTCCTCCAAATGAATCCCTAAGCCTGGAGCTTGGTTACAATTTTATGCCCACATAAACCAAACTTGTGGCTATGTTATTTGGGCCCTGCTGTAATACTTGACATAACAAAAAATATGAAGTTACAAGGAAAACTTAGGGATGGTGTCCCAAATGATAATCCATTTAGTATTTCACTATCCAAATGGCACACAGTTCCTAGGGACCCAGCTCTTGAGCAGCAGAAGCAAATAATTGCAAAAGTTACACTGATTAAAAGATACAAATACTGTGTCAATTTCTCTGTATCAGTATCACAATGTTCTTTTTAAAACTGATCATTCACTAGGAAAAGAAGCCAGTTTGGTTAAATTGAACAGAATGTGGTAACCAGCCAATTCTGAGTAGCCACTCCATGAAAAGTTAATGCATGACATTAGAAAGATGAAGGTGAGGAATATTTACTGGTAAAGCGCTCTTCACTCTCCATTTTGATTATATAAAAGTAGGTCATACAATGTTGATTTCATACAGTATGCATTATTTGCCAATTTTTAAATTTGTCCTAGTTACATAACAACAACTGCTGTTAGTCTTCCCCGTAGACGTCATTTTTCTTGCGCTTCATTTTCTCAAAGTCAAACTCGGATCCTGTCATCCTCTTATAGATGTCTTTAATGTCATCACAAGTTGTCTCAAAATGAGTTGTAGCATCATATGTGCGAGAAATGAAGATCTGGCTTTCTGTCCCCAAATCTTTCGGTACAAGAAGATCACTGATGCTAACAAAAATTTCTGTTCAATTGGTTCCAAGAGCTCCAAAGCTGGTCTAATTTCCTTCTCAGGTTCCTTGGTTTCCACAGTTGTACTGACTATGGCAATGTATTTCCCTTGTGTTGCCACGTTGTGTGCAAAGGAGATCATGCAAACAAAGATATTTGATTTTTGACTGACTTGGTTCTGAGGAATGATAATCTGGCAGGAGTTGGCATCATTGGTATTCTTTTTTTTTTTTTTTTGAGAGGTTTTCACTATAGGGCGTGTGCGCTCGCCAGACAGAGAGAGACATAGAGACGGAAAGCAAGAAATCACCCCCCAGGGGGGATGGTCATGCCGCAATCCCTTCTCCTCCATTCTCCTCTTGGGATCTTGGGCACGCACAAACATGTGCCTGGCTTGAGTTCTAAGCCACCGGGTCCGGGACGTGAACCGCGGTCTACTACATGGGAATCCAGCAACATAGCCATTACACTAACTGCTGATTCCCAGCATCATTGGTATTCTTGATGGGGTGGTTGAGGATGCAGATGACACGGATTACCTGGCCCACTTTTTCTTCCTGATCCTTGACATAGCTGGGGTCACAAATGAGCTGTTTACAGCGAGCAATCTCTCCTTCAGATTTTACACCAATAACTTTTCCATTCTGCACAATGATTTCTTCAATTGGTTTATTGAGTATGTAGGTACCTCCATAAATAGCACTTAGCCTTGCAAATCCTTGTGGCAATTCTCCAAGGCCATAGAGTGGATAAAGGTATGGGCTTTTACCATATCTTGCCAAGGATTCACTGTAAAGTTTAATCCTATTAATGGTTTCACAACATGGTTGATCTAAGTAGTCATCAGTTCGGTAAAGTGCAAGAGCATGACCAGTAAAATCTATCACGTCTTGGCCCAAATCAAATTTCTTGTACACATCTTGCATTGAAGTCTTCTTAGGATCAGTGCCCTCAAAAGTTCTAGAATCTTTTTCATCAAAGTTGGCAACATACACTAGGAATTTCCTGAAGCAACATTTTTCAAATAGTCCCTTTAAGCCTAAAAAAGGATGTTTCAGAAAACACACACTTACAATAGGACACTGAAGAAAAGAAAGTTTAAATGTGGCATGTCATTAACTAAGGTTCCTCAAATGAAAGGTACAATCTAAAATATGGGAGTTTGGATAGCATACCATTAGCCATAAGGAACTTGGGAATTAAGTCAATGTTCCAGTCTCTTCCTCTTCCCATTGATGCTGGTGGTGCTCCTGGTATTTTAAATCTTTTGTATAAATCTTCCAGTGGTGTTATAGATGCACTTTCTCTTCCGTAATATGGGTTTCAATCCATGTGAAGAACTTTCTTTCCATTCACTGACATTATACCTGACAGGATACATTCCGTCAGGCCAGTGCCCAGCACAATCAGGTCATACTCCTCATTCATGGCAGGGCAGGGTGTGGAGGGAGGACCCTAGAAAGAAGAAGGTGCAGGGTCTCTGTGGCCACCTTAAGGAGGCGGAGAGGGGTTAGGCCGTGCTTGGCCTGAGGGAAGAGGAAAAAACAGAAAATAGAGCTGACTAGAGGGTGAAGCAGGCTGCCACCTCAGACAGGAAGAGAAGAGCTAGGGAGGGGAAGGAGGGGAGAGACAAGAACTGTGCATTTTCTTTTAAATGTGTTGTGCTTCCTTAAAACTATGGCAGTGAAATCTCTGTGAAGCAGATCCTGCACCTTCCCTTTAGTGTCAGTCCATGCATTTCACTTTGTCCATTGGTAACATCACATTCTCATGACTATTCTTTTTTTAAAGAATTATTTTATTTAAATTTATTTATTTATTTTTTAATTTGACCAGAGAGGGATAGAGTGAATGAGAGGCAGAGAGAGAGAGAGAGAGAGAGAGAGAGAGAGCCACCTAGTCCAGGACTCAAACCACAGTTGGCCATGTGGAAGCCCAGCGTCCCTAACTAGCGCATCACTGACCAGCCTCAGTTCTCCTGATTATTCTTCATGCTTGTTTGCATGTGTTAATGGTTGTAACTGTAAAAGTAGTATTTGTTCTAGTGTTTGCACTGAGGCCTTGTTTGAGATGTTAGAGATATCCCAGTGCTGGGACAGAGTAAGTGAGAGGTCCCCAGTGGTTCCCATTGCCACAAGGGACCACAGTCCTAGTTGCTGGAGAGCCCTGCAGTCCCTGATCATCCCAATGTACAATATTTCTGAGACCCACAAAACTGCGCTACTCTAAAAAAGGAGCATGCACAGGGTCACTTCATCATCTGGGCCTCAGTCAGCTCCAGAATGGTAACACACTAGAAGCAGATCCACTGCCAAATAGGCTCTATCCTGACACAAAACAGTGTGTATCTGTGCATCTCTGAGGTGCCATGAGCAGCCTAGCGCACAGACACAGTGAGTGGAGCATGTACATCCAGTTAGACTAAGTGGTATGATTGGGACAGGTGTGCACACAGTAGGGAGTGTGAGGAAATGTCTCTGGCTGCCACCACAGACAGGCACAATTTTCTCCTTGCAGGGGCTCTAAAACAAGTATGTGCTCAATAAGAACTTCAAAGCCCAACTACTGTGAGGAATCACTACCTAAATGAATAAAAGGCATTTATATTAGAAAGGAATATACCTAGTTACCTTTATTTGTGGATGACATGATTCAGTTCTTAGGAAGTCACTAGGAATTCACTGCAAACCATTAGTACTAATAAACAAGTTCAGAAAAGTAACAGGATATAAAATGAATATACTGAAATAAATTGTATTTCTTTTCTTTTCTTTTTTAACTTCGCCAAAAGACATGTTCATTCACTGAAGAGAAAAGGAAAAGGGAAAGCAAGAAAGCACCCCAAATGGGCCATAGTCAAGTTACAATCTCTTCCTCTCCACTTCTCCCTTCTTTTGAGACTGTGGCTATGCCTTCCTATACACCCTACATGTTTCTCAAGCCAGACCCAGGACTTGAACTGTGCAGTCTGCCATGTGGGATGTGGCTACCTTAACTTCATGGAGTTGGCCCCTTAAGCCAATTATTCCCTTAGGAATAATTTTAACAAAAGAAGGATACAATTGAATATGGAAAACCACAATACATGGCTAATGTTGGAAGTAACTCACAACTCTGAGTGTCTTTTTTTTTTTTTGGAGAGGTTTTTGCTATAGGGCGCGTGCGC
>NW_006208108.1:0-1028 GCF_000334495.1 Tupaia belangeri chinensis | reverse complement strand
GTTTGCTTCTTGGTCTATTACTAGAGGTGACTTCAAGGTGAGGTCTACACTCCCAAATGTGTATTATAGTCTCAATTTTCTTTTATTTCTTTTTTTTTTTGTAGGCATAATTTACTTTATTTTATTTGCTACTACTTTGAAATTTGGCCACTGAGCGATGGAGAGAAGTGGAAAGTGAGAAAACAAGCTACCAGGTCCAGGACTCGAACTGTTTAGGCCATATGGGGATCTGGTACCTTAACCACCACACCACCTACTGGTCCCTATTGTCTCAATTTTAAAACATAAGAAAGTCCACAAAGAGAGTAAATAACATCTATATCTTAGAGGTGGGAGTGTCAGGGATTGATGCTCCCACTCGCCCCTTGCCAATCATCCTGTATTAAAACCACCCCCTAATAACATACTAATATGTATTTAAGAGAGACCTGGGATCCAAGGGTGGGAGGAAGAGAGGCCAGAGATTCTAAACTAGAAGGTGAGGGAGAACTGCGGAGACAAAGACTAAGTTCTTTGTGAATATAGAGAGGAGTCACTGAAAGACACTTATAGCATCAAAGATACAGGAATTTGAACATGGCAGGACATGTAACAAGAAAAACAAAAATCAGGGATAGGCCTTGAACAAGATCATGTCTCTTGTATCCCCCAGTCACCACTTCCAATCTTTTCTCACTTTTCACATCATCCCCTCATTTCACAGCTCCAGTCTAACATTAACTTGATGAATGAGAATGGGCATTTTGAGGTCAGCACATGACTTGATGGTGGTTAAAGGCACTGGACTTCCACATGGCTAAGTGTGGTTCGAGTCCCAGACCTGGTGGCTTGCTTTCCCGCTTTCCCTCTCTCTCTCTCTGGTCAAATTAAAATAAATAATAGTAATAATAATAATAATAAATATAGTTAAAATAATATTTTAAAGAATGGGTAGTTCTTTGTTTGAGAAGAAACTAGTGATAGCAAAATGTGTATGAAAATCTTCCTGGCCTGGTTTGTGGACAAAATCAAGAAAGAGTAGATAAATC
>NW_006208107.1:432-763 GCF_000334495.1 Tupaia belangeri chinensis | reverse complement strand
CTATGCCACTGTGCAAGCAGGCTCTTTTCCTTTGTGTCCCCTTTTTCCACTCCTGATATACACACCTACACACACCCATATGTACACACACACATGAATACACATGCATGTATGTACGTGTTTGTGCATAAGCACATAAACACATGTGCACACATATCCACACACTGGGCTGCAAGGTCTCCTGATGGTGCCCTCTCTGTCACAGCTCATTCCTGTGGTGGTACTGGCAGGATCATTTCTTGGGGACCCAGGCACCCCAGGGCATCTGCAGGGTGGTCCCCAGCTCTGACTCCAGTTTTTTTTTTTAAAGGCTTTTGCTCTAGGGTGTGTA
>NW_006208107.1:0-352 GCF_000334495.1 Tupaia belangeri chinensis | reverse complement strand
CACAATCCCTTCTCCTCCATTCTCCTCTCAGGATCTTGGGCACGCACGCACACGTGCCTGGCGTGCTGACTCCAGTTCTTCCCTTGAATGCCCTGGCCCCTCCTGAGCAAGACAGGGAATTATGGATTTCTTCCAGGCTTATCTGTACCCTTCCTTGCTCCTTTGGGGCAGTTTCTTTTCTCATCAGTCCCTGCCCCACAGTAGGTTCCTCTCCCCTGGGTGTGTAAATCCATACACTTCTCTGTGGCCCCAGAGATGGATACTCACCTTCTGGCAGAAGGGATATGTGGGAAACCAACAGATTAACTACTCTGTCCTATGAGGTCCCCGTGTCTAGAGGACTCTATGTAAG
>NW_006208106.1:0-538 GCF_000334495.1 Tupaia belangeri chinensis | reverse complement strand
ATGACTTGAAAGAAGAAGCTCATGTCTGTGGGAGGTTGCGCACCAGCGAATATTGCCCTTGGGTGTTTCTCAGAGAGCAAACAATTACCATGATTGGTTCCCTTCCAAAAACCTGACCTTCGAAACCTTGCTCTGATTGGCCACTAGAATCCCTCAGATTTGCATATCCAACACCTCATGATTGGTCCACAAAAGCAACCAATCATAACCCACCTTTTAACAACCAATCACCACCCACCCACATGTACATAACCACAATCCCTGGCCCACAATAAAGGGACGACCCTGAAGAGTTGTAACACTGCGTCGTTTCCATGTTGTAACATTGTGCCGTTCGTCCTGTCTCTCACTCCTTCCCTCAGGAAAACTGTTCAACTGTTCTGCGGGTCTGGACACCTGTCAAGTCAGCCCTTTTAAACAGCATGGTTTCCTATGTATATCATTTGGAATCCTTTAACCCTTACCAAATATTCACTATTTTCTAAAATGTTTTTCTTTAGTTCCGTTTCTTCAACTAGATTGCAAGTTCCTTGAAGAA
>NW_006208105.1:698-1864 GCF_000334495.1 Tupaia belangeri chinensis | reverse complement strand
TTTTCTGTATGGCTAGTACAAGCTATTTTTTCATGGGAAGAGTAAGCATGTTTACAGAGGCAGACAGCAATGTAAGGGTAAGGGAACAAAATGGGTGAGCAGTTGTTCATATGCAGCCTTCCACATTCCCCCCTTGTGATTTGGAGAATCAAATCATTGATTCAGAGAAGGGGAGTGGCTTATAGTGGGAGTGGAGAACTATGAGTTTGACAGAGTGGATCTGGTCTTGAACAAAGTTAATGAGAAAATGGAGGATGTAAGGGCCAGAGAAAAACAAGATGAGGAGCAGGGAAGGACCCATAATGACAGAGATGAGGGTGGTGAGTCATGGAGACTAAGAGAAGAGAGACTGATATTAATTATTTTTAGAGGAGTGGTACTCTTTTTAGGGGACATTTGTGTTACTTAGTTTTTGTTTTAGATTTTTTTATGACTAATCAGTTTTGTTTTTGTCTTTTTTTAAATAAATTGGATAACAAGGAGGATAATTAGGACACATGGGACAGTCTTAGTTTGAGAGGATCTTGGAAATCTTGGATTTGTCATGTTGACTTTTTTGGTTTTGGGAGTGGTGTAATGAGACCTGCATGGCATTAACCTTGAGACTGTTTGAAGTGATAAGGATGTCAGTGTAGTGTTTTTTTTTTAGATTGAAATAAGTTTTTAGGTTGTAAATTTTTTTTTCAACTCGTACAGTTTTTATAGTTGGAATGGATGTACAGGTCTGAGGTGGGGACAGGTAGAATGTCTCAAACGTGGTGGTGAATGGGCTTTTGAGTTGAGTCAAGGGCTTGTGTTGTGTGGCAAAACCATGAAGGGAATAATTAGTGCCAAGGAAGCACACGACCTTAGAGATTCGATTCACTCTTACTAGCTTCCCAAGTAGATACAGCCAGTCTGTGTTCAAGCCCACGGAAGGAGGGTTGTTTTAATAACAAAGGGTAAGAGGAGAATCACACAGAGTAAAAGGAAAGCTTCCAAGTCACGAAGAGATACAAGGCAGCAAGGCACGGGGCATCCTATGCTCGTGCAGTGATGGGGAGTGCACTCCACCAGGGCGCAGAGGAGGCTGAGTGCCGAGCACGCTAGACAGCTATGAGGCACAATCAGTGAGCCAGAGAGGAGCTCCATGATGATTTTAGAGAGTGATGGTTGCAGCTGCCAGG
>NW_006208105.1:0-523 GCF_000334495.1 Tupaia belangeri chinensis | reverse complement strand
ATCTGAGATGCAGCAAGACAGGATCTGGCCCAAGTGGAGGACAGAGCTGATGACCTGCTCAAAGTCCGGAGCTTTTACAGGCAGTTTCTGCAGTCTCATGGTTGGCAAGGAAAGTGGCTTTCTGTGGCCCTATTGTGTCTAGATGGTCCTATCGTTACCATTTGTTTTTTAGACGTCATTCTGAGATAGGCAGCCATCCTGGGTGAGGTGCCTTATCTGGATGAGCAGTCTTTGGGTTATGGCCAAGTCATTTTGGCTTGAGTCCCCAACTCAAAATGGCCTTACTTTGGTTCACACTGTATAGCACCTCAAACTAGAAATATAACACACTTAAAACAATAACAACCAAGTTTAAAAATTATATGCTAAGTATAATAGCTTGTAAAACCTTGAGTAAAGTACAATTATGAATTTCTTTTTAATTTTAGGAAAAGAGGTTAAGGTTTTTTAAACATAATTTTATAATGGGAATTATTATATATATTTTTAAAGATGGAGTCTATAGACTATTTAGATTAGGCAT
>NW_006208104.1:0-438 GCF_000334495.1 Tupaia belangeri chinensis | reverse complement strand
GATTGAAAAAGAGTGCCACATATACTCCATGTTATACTATTCAGTCATAAAAAATCCAAGACCCTGGCATTTGATGGAAAGTGGATGAACGTGTAAAATTTATTGCTGAGTGAAGCAAGTCAGGCTATGAATCAGAAACATGTATGTCTCCACTTTTATACTGATTATCTACACTCTGGAGGGTATAAAAGCATTGAAAATTGTTATGGATACTGGGGACCAAGTGGAAGGAGATTGGGAGAGGGGAAGAGTACAGGAAGAAAAATTTTGGAAAAACTGGAGAAGACATTTGTGGGATACAGATATGATTTGTTGCCTGTTTGTGATGTCCTGTGTAATATTCTCAACTCACGTGCTCTGTGGCGTACATTATGTTGAGAAAAACCTCTTTACGAACTAAATGATTTATAAGACCTGCAGATGGCATGAAGTTTACTT
>NW_006208103.1:0-736 GCF_000334495.1 Tupaia belangeri chinensis | reverse complement strand
AAATCATAGAACGGTAGCTGTATGAGAACTTATTATCCCACATACTGTCACCAAACATCCCTACTTCCTCCCCTATCCCAAAGTGTACCACCTCCCCCTCAGGCCAGAGTTCACTGGCATTATCATACAGGAGCTTTTCCTTACTGAGTCCCAGACACCCCATTCAATTACTAAAAAATATCCTATCATATTTATTACAGAGGTGGCTGATATTGTTGCCAATTGTCATATTTCTGATTCCTTTGGTTGATTTTGATGCATGAGGGATACACAGCCACTGGGCAGACATCAGCACTCTATCAGTCTGTCTAGGCTGCCTCCACCTCAGAATATGTAAGAATGATGGGTAAATTGGAACATCAGTGACTTGTCTCTCCTGCCACAGCAGCTGCTCTGAGAAATTAATATGAATCTCACTATCAAAAAATGATAAAAGACGATATGGCTTACAATGGAAAATAGTAAGGCTAAACACAATGTCCTGGAGGAATCTAAACCAGAAGCTGAGCAAACTAACCCTGTAAGGACCTTTCACCACCTTTCTGGGAATTGAGTTTAAGAAAAAGAGATCAGTATAAAGTGGTAAGGAGCTCTGTGTGTTACTAGTTAGAAGAAAAACAGGCAGGAACGTTCATGAAATACTGGCCTGTTTTTTTCTGTGTCATGGTGCTTTAGAGCTTGTGGCAGTTTCTGTGGGGGAGAGGCTGGAGGTTTTTTTTTGTGATGCATCAGGGTT
>NW_006208102.1:0-830 GCF_000334495.1 Tupaia belangeri chinensis | reverse complement strand
CATGTATTTAAAAATAGAGATAATCACTAAAATGCAATTTATCATTTATAGATTTCGATATACTAAAGGTTAAGAAATTGTACCTCTGAATAGCAAACCAAACATGAAATCTGCATTCCCTGAAAAAACCTGAGCCACTAACTGTGAGCCCAACCTTAAGACCAAAATCCTCTAAGCAAAAGAAAATGTTTAATTCTGATAGCAAAAGACACCATAAGCACAGTTCAATGATAAGGTAGAGGAAAGAGGCTTGAAACATAAATGGGTTAATAGCCTGGATATGTTAGGTTTTTGTGTGAGTAAAAAATGTAAATTGGAAATTCATAAAAGAAAAAATATCAACAAAAATTCAACACATAAAAATGCTCAGTCTCACAGCAGGCATATGCGTGCATGCCCCAAATCCTAAGAGGAGAATGGAGGAAAAGGGATTGCGGCATGGCCATCTCCCCTGGGCAGATAATTTCTCACTTTCTGTCTGTCTGTCTCTCTCCAGTCAGCACATGTACCCTGTGGCAAAAATCTGTTAAAAAAAATCTCAGCCTCACTAATAATGGGAAAAACAAGTTAACCAGTGAGAATAACTAGTTCTCCCCCATTATACAAAGAAGCCAATATATAAAAGAAATGTAAATCGCAGTTTTTTGTGGGAACCTGTGGCCAAACGTTTTCCTCCAGAAGTGAGGTGTTAATTTCTGTGTTTTCTTTCCCTGGTGTGGAGTTCTTTGGATTCATCATCTTCAGGATTCACTCATCTTCTTGAGTCCATAGGTTTATAGCTCTGACAGGATTTGTGAGGTTTTCAGCCATTATTTATTTGCATCCTTTTC
>NW_006208101.1:0-390 GCF_000334495.1 Tupaia belangeri chinensis | reverse complement strand
AAGTAAAGAGGAATATATTTGTATGTGGGGGAAGGGTTTCAAAAAGTTCATGGAAAATGAGCATTATGTAAAAAACTATGCATGGATTTCAAAATTGTTTTGCAGTGAAGTAAACTTGTACTTTAATTTCAAAAAAAAATAATAAAATTAAATAAAATAAAATGTACTGAAAAGTCTACAACTTTCCTCTGAAACATAAACTTAAGTTTATGAAGGTACCTTTCTTTTAGTCTTCTTTCCTGACTTCAAAAAGGAAAAAAGTCATACCATAATGAACAGAGAACTGATGTTTTCTGTCAACAGTTATTGTCTCCATTAAGTATTGATACGTAATATGCAAAGAGGAAGTAGAAAAAAACGCTGTGCTCATTATTTCCAAATAGTATAAGA
>NW_006208100.1:0-2248 GCF_000334495.1 Tupaia belangeri chinensis | reverse complement strand
TATTTGATTTGTCTTTGTTTTTGTTTCTCCACTTTTTTCCTTTATTGCATTCCATTTAGATATTTGAACATATTTAGAAATCCACTTTGGTTTACATACAGTGCCTTTGAAAATTTTTCTTTATGATTCAATTCCAGTTCCTTCTCTGAGTGTTGCATTTCTGATTGGTAACTTTTTAGATCCCACCAGTGTTCATGCTTTAACCATTGCAAGTATTTTTTAGTTTTTTTAAGTATTTTGTCTTTTTCATATTTCATTTACATCCACTGGGAACTGTATTACTCAATTATACATTTTGTTACACAATAAAATATAACCTGGAAAACACTAGAGAAAAAATTCTAATACTATAACTTTTATTTTTCGCTTTCTTCTTTCTTTCTACTTTCTTGATCTTTCATGATTCCCTCTTGCAAATTTTTTTTTGTTACAGAACTTCTCTCTCTCACTGCCACCAGCTGTTTTTTCCTCTTAGGGAAATATAGAATTAATATTCAGAAATAAAATACAATATCAAACCAAACTAAAGAATCCAGAGTGTTCAATAGAAACTAATCACATATGCAAATTTCCATAATATTTTTGTGGATAATATTTTCCTACACTACACTAATGCCATTCTCATTTTCAGTCATTCATTTTTTAGTATGTGGATGCACTGATAAACTGTGACACTGTACTAGGATAAACTAATGATGGTTCTATGTTTGGGTCTAGGGGCCTCCTCTAGTATCCTGGTCACGATTGTCCCCATAATACAGAGCTGGCTGAAGGTGGAGGTGAATTACAATGTCAAGATTATTTTTAAGGTGTTTATTGTTGTCTTTCTAACACTCTCAATCAGACAGGTTCATATAGAAGGAAACAAAGAAAAACTATGGAAAGCTGAAAGAAAGGCAGGGAGACAAAAAGCAACTTTAGAAAAGAAAGAAGAATAAGTGCAATATTCTGTTAAGAAAAAAAGCGGTAATGCCTGCCAAGTCCCAAGACATAATTCATTCATATGCCTAAAATTAAAAATTCAACTTCTATAGAAAACCATAGGTTTCTGTCCATCAAGCAATTTCAAGGACTTTTTACTTCTTCACCCAGTGTAACAGAGCCAGATATGGGGTGCATCTTTGTATGAAATGCCAAATTCCAGTCACAAGCTATCTTTCTCTTCTCTTGCAAATGGTTTTTCTCGTGTTTTGTGTTTCTTCATCAATAATTCCTAGGAATCTTCTGTCCAGGTCCCCAAATGAATCTCATTTAAATCATAGGATATGGGTGTTCTCTAGGCACTAACACCAGCCTCAAGTGAGATCAATAGCTAAATCCTCTGCTGATTCCACATAGATTTCTTCAACCTCTCCTCACAGTTGCTCTTTTCTCACTAGTTTCCAGTGTTGCCTCCTCTTTGGGGCCAAAACAAACCTGAAAAAGTCCAGCTAACTTGGAGTTCAACAATTTCAAAGAGTATTGCGCTAGGGGACTTCTAGTAAAACGTTAAAGTAATGATGATTCCACTGCCCTTTTTTTTCTGATACAAGGATAAATAAATAAAAAATTCAGAGGAGAACAAAAAGTCATAATCAGTGAAACAAAGGAATGATCACAGCTCCAGGCCACAAGCTTAAGAAGAACTCCAAGAATGCCACAAGGACCCTCAGGCATTTTTTCCCCTCTTATTTTAGGCATGTTGTTTACTACCTACCTCCTCTTTTCCCCAGGTTGGCTTTCCCTCCCTTGGCTTCATTGCACATGGCTACCTTGGTTTTTCTAAGTTTTGCTTTCAGACATAAAGAAGGTGACATTCATGGGTGACCCAAAAACTGATGATACTCAGAGAAAATAGTAAAATTACCTGGATGATGTGGAGGACCAACAGACATATGACCACTTTGACCCCAAACTGTAAAACCTCCTTTCTTTTTTTTTTTTGGAGAGGTTCTCGCTATAGGGCGTGTGCCCTCGCCAGACAGAGAGAGATATAGAGAAAGAAAGCGAGAAATCACCCCCCAGGGGGGATGGTCATGCTTCATTCCCTTCTCCTCCATTCTCCTCTCAGGATCTTGGGCACACACGCACACGCACCCAGCGTAAGTTTTAAGCCACTAGGTCTGGGATGTGAACCGTGGTCGACTACGTGGGAGTCCATCGACATAGCCATTACGCTAACTGCTGGTTCCCAAAACCTCTTTTCTTATAATCCCAGTAAAGGCCAACAGCCTTTATCCTTGGGGTCAATGCAACTCTCTACATCTGG
>NW_006208099.1:0-484 GCF_000334495.1 Tupaia belangeri chinensis | reverse complement strand
TAAACTTTTATTACAAATTTAAAATAAAGTTTTTAAAATTTTCAACCTTATCAGATAGGAAACAACTTTAAAAGCTTTGAGGGTGGGGGGACCAGCAGTTAGCGTAATGGCTATGTTGCTGGACTCCCACGTAGTCGACCGTGGTTCGAATCCTGGACCCAGTGGCTTAAACTCACACTGGGCTCCTGTGCCTGCGAATGGAGGAGAAGGGATTGCGGCATGGTGATCCCCCTGGGGGGTGATTTCTCGCTTTCTGTCTCTCTGTCTCTCTCTGTCTGTCTGGCAAGCGCACACGTCTTATAGCAAAAACTCTTCACCAAAAAAAAAAAAAAAAAAAGCTTTGAGGGTGTATTGAAGAAAATGAGACTTAAAAAAAAAGTTTGCCATTATTAGAAAGAGACTATCTAGGTAAAAAACATAAATAAAAACCCCGTGCCGCATAGATAATGCAGGTAGTTCCAGCTTTCTCCCCCATGGAGGATGG
>NW_006208098.1:0-446 GCF_000334495.1 Tupaia belangeri chinensis | reverse complement strand
AGCATGATGAAGCTCCATTGGAACATGTTTCTCTCTCCCTTAGTGTCTGTGATGGCATGGACCCTAAAAGTAGCAAAATATGTTCTGTTATTTCAACAACAGGGATAAACTTGAAGGACATTATGCCGATTGAAATAACTCAGGTAAACAAAAACATACATCTCGTAATCTTACATGTAATAGAATATTAAAAACTAAAATTCACAGAAGCAGAAAATACTATGACAGCTACTGCAGGTTGAGGGTAGCCAGGTTTTAAAAATGGTCAAGAAAGCAGATGATGGTGTAACATAACGTTGCTGGGCTCCCAGGTAGACCACACATTAGTCCTGCACCCGTGAAAGTATCCTCACGCCAGACACATGTGTGTCATTACCCAAAATCCAAAGAGAATAAAGGAGGAGAGAGATTGCACTGTGACCATCCTCCTGGGGTTGTTTTCTTGA